>NC_057401.1:66536719-66890570 GCF_019320065.1 Cervus canadensis | reverse complement strand
GATCACCAGTCCAGGTTCAATGCATGAGACATGGTGCTCAGGGCTGGTGTACTTGGGATGACCCTGAGGGATGGCATGCGGAGGGAGGTGGGAGGGGAGTTCAGGATGGGGAACATATGTACACCCATGGCTGATGCATGGGTGGCAAAAACCACCACAATACTGTAAAGTAATTAGCCTCCAATTCAGAAAAAAAAACAAAAAACAAACTCATGTCCATCAAGTCAGGGATGCCATCCAACCATCTCATCCTCTGTCATCCCCTTCTCCTTCTGCCTTCAATCTTTGCCAATCTTTGTCCCCTCCCTCTTGAACCTCCCTCCCCATCCCACCCCCTCTAGGCTGTTACAGAGCCCTCGAGCTTTGAGTTCCTTTAGGCTGTTACAGAGCCCCAGCTTGCATTCCCTGAGCCATACAGCAAATTCCCATTGGCTATTTTACATATGGTAGTGTATATTTCCATGTCACTCTCTCCATACATTCCACTCTCTCCTT
Organism: Cervus canadensis; assembly: GCF_019320065.1. Classification (NCBI taxonomy): domain Eukaryota; kingdom Metazoa; phylum Chordata; class Mammalia; order Artiodactyla; family Cervidae; genus Cervus; species Cervus canadensis. The sequence continues at coordinate 66,890,075 of NC_057401.1, read as the reverse complement.
CCTTACTCTCTCCATGACTACAAGTCTGTTCTGTCTGTGTCTCCATTGCTGTCCTGCAAATAATTTCATCCATATATATGCATTAGTATACAATATTTGATACATATATACAATGGAGTATTAGCCATAAAAAGGAACACATTTGAGTAAGTTATAATGAGGTGGACAAACCTAGAGCCTAGCATACAGAGTGAAGTAAGTCAAAATGAGAAAAACAAAGTCTATTTTGACTGATACAAGAATCAGTCAGCTCAGTTGCGTCCAACTCTTTGGGACCCCATGGACTGCAGCACACCAGGCTTCCCTGTCCGCCACCAATTCCTGGAGCCTACTCAAACTCATGTCCATCGAGTCAGTGATGCCATCCAACCATCTCATCCTCTGTTGTCCCCTTCTCCTCCCGCCTTCAATCTTTCCCAGCATCAGGGTCTTTTCAAAGGAGTCAGTTCTTCACATCAGGTGGCCAAAGTATTGGGAGTCTCAACTTCAGCATCAATCCTTCCAATAAATATTCAGGACTAATTTTCTTTAGGATGGACTGGTTGGATCTCCTTGCAATCCAAAGGACTCTCAAGAGTCTTCTCCAATACCACAATTCAAAAGCATCAATTCTTCAGTGCTCAGCTTTCTTTATAGTCCAACTCTCACATCCATACATGACTACTGGAAAAAGGATAGCTTTGACTAGACGGACCTTTGTTGGCAAAGTAATGTCTCTGCTTTTTAATATGCTATCTAGGTTGGTCATAGCTTTTCCTCCAAGGAGTAAGCATCTTTTAATTTCATGGCCACAGTCACCATCTGTAGTGATTTTGAAGCCCAAAAAAATAAAGTCTCTCACTGTTTCCCCATCTATTTGCCATGAAGTGATGGGACTGGATGCCATGATCTTAGTTTTCTGAATGTTGAGTTTTAAGCCAACTTTTCCACTCTCCTCTTTCACTTTCATTAAGAGGTTTTTTAGTTCTTCTTTGCTTTCTTCCAGAAGGGTGGTGTCATCTGCATATCTAAGGTTATTGACATTTCTCCTGGCAATCTTGATTCCAGCTTGTGCTTCATCCCACCCAGCATTTCTCATGATGTACTCTGCATGTACGTTAAATAAGCAAGGTGACAATATACAGCCTTGTACTCTTTTCCTGATTTGGAAACAGTCTGTTGTTCCATATCCAGCTCTAACTGTTGCTTCTTGACTTGCATACAGATTTCTCAGGAGGCAGGTCAGGTGGTCTGGTATTCCCATCTCCTGAAGAATTTTCCAGAGTTTGTTGTGATCCACACAAAGGCTTTGGTGTAGTCAATAAAGCAAAAGTAGATACAAGAATAGCTACTCACATTTCCTTTGTTTTCCATTTGCATGGAACATCTTTTCTCAATCTCTTTACTTTCAGTTGTGTATGTCTGACATATGAAGTCAATCTCTTCATATATCAGCATGTATGTTGGTCTCTACCTTGCTTTCTGATCCATTCCACCCTTCAGTGTCTTCTAATCAGAGAATTTAGTCCATTTCAAGTAATTACTCATAGTTACATAGTCAGTGCCATTTCATTAACTGTTTTCTGACTTTTGTAGTTCTCTTTTCCTTTTCTTTTCTCTTACTCTCTTGCTTTGTGGTTTGATTCCTTTTTTTAGTGGTATGCTTAGATTCCTTTCTCATTACCTTTTATCCATCATAGCTTTTTGCTTTTTTGTTACCATGAAGCTTATATATAATAACCTAACAGCTTTAAGTTGTGACATCTTAAATTTGAGCACATTCTATAGCTTTACATTTTTACTACATTTCTCTTTATCATTATGGCTTCCAACATGGTACCAGTGGTGAAGAACATTGCAGGAGACATAAGAGACGTGGGTTCAATCCCTGGGTCAAGAAGATCCCCTGGAGGGGGGTATGGCAATCCACTCCAGTATGCCTGGAGAACCTTTACTGTTATAATAAACTTTAAATATTTCTTAGCACTAGGTATCTCCAATTTCTTTTAGTCTTTCTTAAGCCCACATCCTAAGTATTCTTCCCCCATCAAGTCATAGAACTGCTCTTATTTTGCCAAAGATATCCACACTGCTAAATCATACAGTAATTCTCAGTTCTCTCTCATCCCATTTGAACCATCATCAAACAATTAATATTAACCTTCTCTTTAAACATTCTCCTTTCTTGGGTTTAAGCAAAAACACTCAGCTGATCTTCCACCTAATTCTTTGGCAACTCCTCCTTAATTCTTGCTGGCTCCTGTTCATGGTTTTGTTCTCTTCATAGTAAAATGTTATTTACTCATAATCTTAATGAGGATTAATTGTCCTCGATTATCTCATCCAGCCCCATGACTTTAAATACTTTCCAAATACTGGTGATCCCCTAATTTATATCTCTAGCCTAGATTCATTGCCTCCTGAAATAAAGGTATGTATATTCCATAGCCTATTTAATGTCTTCAATTAAACACGTAATAATCACCTCAAGCTTAATTTGTCCAAAATGTAGCTCTTTATATTCCTCCCGAAAGTGGTTCCTCCCATCTCACATCTTAGTATTTCTAAATACTCCAGCAAAAATCTCCAGTCTTTCTTGACCTACTTGTTTCTCTCACAACCCACAGCCATGATATCAACACATCCTATTTGGTTCTACATTCAAATTATATCAAGAATCCAATCATTTTTTTTAATCTCAATGATTCCCACACAGCTTAAGGAATCATTAAGTATCGCCTGAATTAAAGTACTATAAAGTCCTAATTGGTCTTCATCTTTTAACCCTTTTCTTTCTCAGACTATTGATATTGATAGTGTTCAGAAATCCTATTAAAACATAAGCCAGTTCAGGCCACATCTCCCCCCTGCCACCTCAAAACCTTCAAATATCTCTTCATGTTTCTCCCAGTAAAAATCATATTTCTGTAACCAAAAAATGTCCTGTAAGATCTGGCCACCGTTATCCCTCTGATTCCATTCCCTTCTATTCTTCCAATCATTCACTCTGCTCCAAACATACTAGTCCCTTTACTGTTCCTCAAAAAAAGTGAATACTACCCTTCCTTGGGGACTTTGAACTAGTAGTTCCCACTGCCAAGGATTCTGATCTACCAGATGTACATGTAGCTCACTTCCTTCAGAACTTCTCTCAGATACCACTTATTGTGGCACTGTGGGCAGTTAATTCCATGTTTCTTTAAATAAGATTCTTTCTATTTTGCCTTCATTTTTGAAAAAGAGTTTCGCTTTTAGAATTCTTGATTGAGAGCTTTTTTCTTTCAGCACTTTAAATATGCAATTCCACTTTCTTCTGGCTTCTGCCCTCTCAGTTGAATAATCAAGCCTTAACTTTATTGATGGACCACTGTACATGATAAGTTGTTTTTCTCTTGCTGGTTTTAAGATTTATTACTTTGCCTTTTATTTTCAACAGTATAATGTGCCTAGGCATAGATTTGTTTGATTTCTCCTACTTTGGGTTAGTTGAACTTACTGGCTATCTAGATTAACTTTTTGCATCAAATTTGGGAGGTTAGCCATTGTTTCTCCAAATCTTTTTTTCTGTCTCTGTTTCTCTCTCTTCTCCTTCTGGTCTCTAGTTACACACATTGGTATACTCAATGTGGTTTCATATGTCTTTGAGACTTTGTTCATTTTTCTTCCATTTTTTCCCTCTCTGTTCTTCAAACTGGATCATTTATATTTATCTTCTAGTTTATAGATTCTCTTCTAATCCATCTCCCATCTACTGTTGAACCCCTCTACTTCACTTTGAATTTTATTATTGCACATGTCATTATCAGTTTACATTTTTTTTTTAATTTTAATCCATATTGAGATTCTCTACTTGTTGATGTATTATTGTCATGCTTTCCTTTAATTCCTTAAACATAATTTTCTTAAGAGTTCTTTGCACATATTTATATTAGCCACTTTGGAGTTTTTGTGTGCTAAATCTGATATCTGTAGATAGTTGGAGTGATCTTCTGTAAATTTTTCTTTTGGGGGGGAGGGGATATTTTTCCCAAGCCTTAAATAAATACGTTATTCATTCTTTGCATAGGTTATAATTTTTTGAAACTATACATTTTAAATTCTACATGGCACCAACTGTGGATTCTGAATTCTCCCCCAAAGCTCTTGTTGTTGGTTGTTTTTTGTTTTGTTTTTTTTTTGTCTAATAACCTGCTTGGTTTAAAACTGTGAGATCTATCTCACATACACTGTGTGGCTGAGGACATCTCTGTTGAAGTTTTAAAATAATGATAACTACTGTTATTTTTAACTTTGGCTTCCTAGGGATTTCCCCCGTGTTTACATAGCTTATTTGTCATCCAGTGACTGGACAGAGGTTGTTCTCAGCACGTTAAGTCAGTAAGGCTTCAGTTCTCTGACTGTAGATAGGAATGGTAGTAGAACAGCATACTCCAAGTTCAATTTCAAAGACTGCCTGTTGGGTCCTTTTGCATTTCCTCTCACATGTATTGAGATATGGAAAGAGGACTGAAGATATATTTATAAATACATATAAATTTACCAAGTGTGTGTCTGGTGATATTTTAGAAGATGGCATGGGAGGGGCAAGAATCTGGAGGCAAGAGTAGCATTTAAGAACTTCCCCCAACCCCCACTTCCCCAGAGGCACTAGTGGTAAAGAACCTACCTGCCAATGCAGGAAACCTAAGAGACGTGGGTTCAGTCTCTGGGCCGGGAAGATCCCCTGGAGAAGAGAATGCCAACGCACTCCAGTATTCTTGACTGGAGAATCCCATGGACAGAGGAGACTGGGGGGCTGTGGTCTATAGGGTCGCAAAGAGTTGGACACGACTGAAGTGCTTTAGCATGCACAGTATATGCCACCCCCTGCCCCCTGAGACACAGGAGAGTATATTCCTACACTGCACAACAGTATCTGTTTGTATCTTCCATGTATCCTGCACATGGGACGAAAATGTGAAGATAGGTCGTATCTCCAAAAGATTCGTTTTCTTATTGATGACAATAATGATGAAAATAATGTGAAAAATCACAGATGCATCATGTTAACACAAGAGCAGAGAGAAAAGCAGAATAAAAAAGGAAAACAAACTTGTAATGCTGAAAACTGTTTGGATTGGTTTACACTAAACATACTTTAATTTGAGGTGACAATTCTTTAGTTAGGGAGTATGAAGAAATGTACAATGCCAAGAATGTTTTTCAACCTTAACAAAAAAGCTGTTCAGAAAAGCCTCAGCAAAGCCATTTTTATGTCTCAGACTAAGCTACTAAAGGAGAATTTCTGTGGCTGCTATTTGCAAAAGCATATTTTGAAATTCACATTTCTCACTAGATAAAACAAAGGGGAACATCTTTGCATTTCTGTTGTCACGCTTCCCCTAAAAGTAGGGACCTTTTAGTGAGTCCCTACTGTGTTTACAAGTCACTCACTTTCCTTTACATAAATCCTTAGATCTCAGTCCATAGCCAAGTTCATCAAAGCCATCAAGTGAAACAGTCCTAAAATGAAATATTTCACAGGAAGCAACTGTGGTCTTTTTCTAAGGATTTTAAATATCTGCTGGTATTTTCAAAGATATCTTCACAGGAATTTTTAAAAGACTTAAAAACTGACTGTAAATTATTTTTCTTTGTTAGCTGTAAATCTAATTACTTTCTCAAGACTATCACCATAAAGTGTTGCAGTGAACTTATGGATAGTATTTCCATAATGATAGCCCAATTCTTTAGACTATCTCCAAGGACCATTTCTTTACTCACAACTCTTTTCTTAAATGTGAGAAAGACATAGAGACTACTTTATTTCAAATTTTTAAGTTGCAGAGAAACCGATTTGCTTTTGCTTGGTACCACAAGCAATTTAAGTCTCACTACTCCAGTCCCCAAAGGTACATAAGCAATACAGCTCCCTTTCAAAGACATATCAATAACCATCTTCTTGGCAAAGTTTTATTGAACACATCTTTCTTCTGCAGAAAAATTCAATCTGGTTTTGATGAGTAGGAAGGATGGTGGACAAAAAGGTGAAAAAGTTAACTACCAATTCACTCAGTTAAAAAACAAGTATTGGCCAAAAGGGGAACGAAGGGAATTTTAAACCATGCCCTGAATACTGAAAGATGAATGAAAGCTATGGGACTCAGGGAGTGGCATCCATCCACATAGTAAAAGCCATAGATGAGTATAATTATCCAAAGCACATAAGCAGTAACATGACATATCGGGAATGAGATATAAATTTAGGAAATCTTGATTAATATTGGCTCAGTATTACAAAGCACAACCATCAAACACAAGCCAATGTAATTATGGTTTCCAAACTGTAATTTACTCAAATTTGAAAAGGCAGTGACACAGTATGTCATAAAAATATACAGATGTACCCTCCAAAATAAGTTTAGCACCTCAAAAACTTATAAAGTATATTCTATTTAATTTGTGTGTGCCCATACATTTATAATTTATCTGAGATTTCTGTATGTGAGTTTGAAGTAAGTTTATTTCCAGCTGAGCAAGATGTCTCCTGAATGATAATGAGACAGATCATTTATTTTGATATGTGTTTTTGTACAAACTGATTTTATGAAAGTATGTTGTAATATATTATTTTTTAGATTATTATTTAGGAATGCTTGTTTTTTGAGCTCTGGTGTTAAGCATTCCTCTGGTGATCTTGAAATATTCAAAATTAACAATATAAGAGAAACAAGATCCCATTGCCTATAAAAGTTATTTGCATAACAGGTAAAAGCAAGCTTCTTAGAGGATTTTATATTTCTGTGTGGAGGAGGCTGTTTCCCTCATACTTTTTCAGTTCAGCAAAATTGATTTAGCCTTAGACCAGGCATTTCTACTCCCTTCAATATTCCAAGAGCCAAACATTTTAAATTTGTCAAATCTGCAGTCATATAAAAAGCAATCGAGTCATTAAAGTTCTTTTTTTATTCACCTGCCAAAGTCTCCCACATGGGCAGTATTCTGAATTATAAAACAATCTGCATACATATCGTTATAGCCAGTTTCCCACAGTTAGCTCTCTTTATTTGTGTAAGTTCAATTCTAAGCTAGTAAAATTGATTATATTTGCTTCTGATCAGGCAACAGAATGGTGGTGTCCTTCATAATTTTGCTCTTCAAATAATGTTTCTAATTTGTCTACTTTGAGACATAGAAACATATATCTAATATAAGAAAAAATATTGATAACTATCATTTAATGAATACCTACCATGTTATAGAGAAATGCTAAGTACATTATAAATATAATTTACTAATCAGATAAGTTATCAATATTTGCTATATAGCAAATATTATTTTTTCTATAAAGAAATAGGCTTAGGAAAGTTAGATGATGTATCCAGTTAAACCAAATAGATGTATTAATAGCTAGCCTATCAGTGACAAAGTGGTGGGGGAGGAGAGGGAAGCACATGTCAATTTTGAAAGGAATATTGATAAACTAATAAGAAAACTCTCTAGCCTCAAGATATATTATGATCATAAATTTTTAAACTATATTCTATAGGTACTTCAGATATTCCAGAAAGCACTTGATTTAAACCTCTCTATTAACACATTTCTATATTAATCCATATTAAAACTATAAAAGCACAGCTTATCACATAGTACATATTAACACATGAGTTGACTTGCACTCTTATTTTAAGTCACTTTTGGGATAAAAGCCTCATCTCCCATACTGAGAACATGTCTGAACTTGTAAATGTGTTATTTATTGAGTAGTTAATAGCTCAGGTCTGGCCCTTTTGAAATTGCAGCTCAGTGAATGTTTTTGCTTACAAAATTGGATATCAAATACTCTACTTTAGTTCCTGCTGCTGCTAAGTTGCTTCAGTCGTGTCCGACTCTGTGCAACCCCATAGAAGGCAGCCCACCAGGCTCCGCCGTCCCCGAGATTCTCCAGGCAAAAACACTGGAGTGGGTTGCCATTTCCTTCTCCAGTGCATGAAAGTGAAAAGGGAAAGTGAAGTTGCTCAATCGTGTCTGACTCTTAGCGACCCCATGGACTGCAGCCTACCAGGCTCCTCCGTCCATGGGATTTTCCAGGCAAGAGGACTGGAGTAGGGTGCCATTGCCTTCTCCACTTTAGTTCCTAATACCACTCAAAAAATGCCCAGGAAGGTTTAAGTAGATCTGCTTGGGGAACAGCCTCATTCTGACATAATAGTTCCCTGGCTATCACGTCAATATTCAGTCATGATGATACTATAGATACATTTATATATAACTTACAGTTTGGAGAGCTGTATTTTATTCTATGCTCAGTTGTGTCCAACTCTTTGTGACCCCATGGACTGCAGCCTGCCAGGCTCCTCTGTCCATGGGATTCTCCTGGCAAGAATACTATAGTGGATGGCCATATCCTCCTCCAGGGCATCTTCCTGACCCAGGGATCAAACCCATGTCTTATGTCTCCTGCACTGGCAGAGGACTTCTTTACCACTAGTGCCACCTGGGGAGCCTCTATCATATGTTACATTATTGCTGTTCAGTGGCTCAGTCCTGTCTGACTGACTGCTACCCCAGGGACTGCAGCATGCCAGATTTCCGTCCTTCACCATCTCCTGGAGTTTGCTCAAATTGATTATATTTATATCTAAAAGTAGTGGCTAGTATCTGGAGAAATCTTAACAAAGTGCCTATTTTACTGATAAAATTTTTTAAAACTCAGTTTCCTTAAGTAATTTGCACAAGTTGAAACTCTTATTAGACTAAGAGTTAATATTTGAAGACAAAGCAGTCTGATAACAGAACACTTGTAACCTGTCACATCTCTCCAGAATAAGGAATGTGAGCACTTCTTAGTCTTAATGACTGAACTTGAAACAAAACAGTCCTACTATTCTATTTTGAAGCTATTGAATCAGTTCAGTTGAAGGGTATCCTCAGAGTAGCTGAGCCATTAGAAATGTTATCTACAGGTACATATGGAAATCATAAGAAAATCAATTTGATATAAATAACGCTTATATCATTTCAGCATAACTACCAATTCAAAAGTTGTGTTCACACCAGAGAAGCTTCATTGTCCTTACTGACTTTGGAATAGTAAATGTGATAAATCTAACTCAAACTAGACCCTGTAGTTTGTGGGCATGGCAACCCACTCCAGTATTCTTGCCTGGAGAATGCTCATGGACAGAGGAGCCTGGCAGGCTACAAGTCAATACAGTCACAAAGAGTCGACCATGACTTAAGCAGCTATGCACAAGCATACCCTGTTTACTGTTCAATGACGGCTTAGTCTCTTTTAGACATTGAGTTGCACTTATGGCTTCATTTAAGAAAATGATTCAAGGAGTTTAAAAAAGCACAACTAGTAAGGGAAGAAGTTTTGGAATCCAAAGATCTGATATTGACAATTGGATTACACCATGTTGAGCAATTACTTAATTGCTTTAAACTTCAGTTTAGAATAGAAGAAAGGAAAGCACATTTATTGGGAGCAGTAGCATCTTCTTCTGAGGGTTACTGCAAAAACTGCATGTAGAAAGAACTCTGTAAAGTAATACCACTCGAGTTAGAAGACTGACAGAAAACCAACAGCTCGAAATTAACCACTTCACAAAGTTGATGTAACACTCACTGTGGACAAAGGACCAAGGTAGCAAACTAATATCTAAATGTATGCTTGGTCATAACTCATGAGAAGGGAGAGAAGAGCCAGTAAAGGTTTTTAAGGATCTGGAGTCAACTGAAGCAGAAATCCCTGAAAGAGATTGCTAGAATTAAAAGAAAAACCCAAGTTGATCTCAGAAAATGGTAAATATTAAAATTGTTTCCTGAAATCTCCACCTTTCTGGGGGGGAAAAATGAGATTTCTTCAATGGAACCAGATAGGCAGCCCATGGTCTGAGAATTTTTTTGTAGAAAAGAAAAAAAATTAGCACAAAATGTCCCTATCTTTAAGATGTTTGATAATTTATCAAATGGAAGAATAATTCTGTTCAATTTCAAAAGATAGGTATGGACAGATGGTTAGAAATTAGTTACAGAGACACATTTGAACTTAATATACTGTAAAGTCATTCTTAAATTTAGAATTTTTCAAGAGTAGAATGCATTAGAAATAAACCCATTTCTAGTGAAGTAAGGCTTCTAAGTAATTATTCAGATTGGGAGAACAGGTGGACTTGCTGGAATCAGGATAGTTAACACACACCTGAAAGACACTGGTAGGGGTGTCCAAATGTATTCCAGATACTGGCAAAGGGCAAATGCAGCCCCTTTAAATGCATTTTAAAAAAGAAATTGCTCATCCAGGAATCAAGGTCATGAGTCATTGGAAGGTAGAATGTTACTGTGGTTTTTAAGCCTAGGACTTGAGAGTCAGACCTTTAAATCAACTCTGGTTCTGCCAACATTTTGTTCTCATTAATTGTCTTTAAAGTAAATGTTTCACAATTCAATGTCATTTTTCTCTTCTATTAAATGGAAGTGATACCTACCCCACAGTTTTGGAAAAGGATAATAAAACGTGAAAATAGGCGTAAAACTTACTGCAGTGTTTGGTACAGAGAAAGCACTAAAAATGATTGAAATTAATGAGGAGGGAGGCAGGAGGCACTGATACTATTCATCCTGGGGCTACAAAATACAAACACACCACCTTTCTGATATGTTTCATAATTATCTATTCATTAGGCATGTGACACCATTCTAGACAGAAAGACCGTTCCTAGGAGGGTAACAGCTATCCTAAAATTCTTTGGCTTCACTGGGAACAAACTGACGCAAGGCACTGCTTTAACCATTGCAAAATTGAAGGCAAAACCCTACAATTTTACAATATATAATGAGAGTGTATCCTAAGTAATCTTTCATCTCTCCAGAAGAAGAAATAAAGACTTCTCTATATTTGACACCTGACAGCTTATTTAGCTTCTACAACTTCACAAGAGGGGAAAAAAAAAGAGAAATGAAACTGAATGTCACTGAGATAGAAATATGAAGGAATTACACCAGTGGTAACAACAAACTATAAACTGTCATCTTTCATCTGTTTCTGACAGTGTAACATAATATTTTTACTGCTTCTAAAAAGAATGCATATAAACTGCCAGCAGATGTTTCAAGTATTAATCTCTACTGACCCTCAACTGTCTAAATGGCATAACTCTATTTTAAAACTGTTTTCCGGAGTGGGACTACTTGGGATTGACATTTTAACCATTAATGCCTTCCCTACCTTCATCATCTGGAGTGAAATATTTGGGATTGTTTCACATCATCCCTGTTGGAGGAATCACTTTCCTCTAGTTTTATCTCCATGGCTTTCACAGGAGCCTTCCTGTTAATTGCAGTATCTCTACCTTCAGCTTATTCTAGACAGTCCTTGTTTATAATAGTTGAGTCACCACGTTTGTTGTTTGTATAGGATTTCCCACTTGCTAATGAAGTATCATGAAGAGCTGCATTAAAATAAGCCAAGATAGGTTTGGTAACCTCCACTTTATACTTTAATTTGAAAGGCACAGGCAGTGAATAGATTTCTCGATATTTAGCACATGACTAAATCAAAAAGATGATCAACATTGAATTTTTTTGTGTTTGTTTATTTATTTTCATTTATTTTTATTAGTTGGAGGCTAATTATTTTACAATATTGTAGTGGGTTTTGTCATACATTGACATGAATCAGCCATGGAGTTACATGTATTCCCCATCCCGATCCCCCCTCCCACCTCCCTCTCTACCCTATCCCTCTGGGTCTTCCCAGTGCACCAGGTCCAAGCGCTTGTCTCATGCATCCAACCTGGGCTGGTGATCTGTTTCACCCTAGATAATATACATGCTTCGATGCTGTTCTCTTGAAACATCCCACCCTCGCCTTCTCCCACAGAGTCCAAAAGTCTGTTCTGTACATCTCTGTCTCTTTTTCTGCTTTGCATATAGGGTTATCATTAGCATCTTTCTAAATTCCATATATATGTGTTAGTGTACTGTAATGGTCTTTATCTTTCTGGCTACCTTCACTCTGTATAATGGGCTCCAGTTTCATCCATCTCATTAGAACTGATTCAAATGAATTCTTTTTAATGGCTGAGTAATATTCCATGGTGTATATGTACCACAGCTTCCTTATCCATTCATCTGCTGATGGGCATCTAGGTTGCTTCCATGTCCTGGCTATTATAAACAGTGCTGTGATGAACATTGGGGTGCACGTGTCTCTTTCAGATCTGGTTTCCTCAGTGTGTATGCCCAGGAGTGGGATTGCTGGGTCATATGGCAGTTCTATTTCCAGTTTTTTAAGAAATCTCCACACTGTTTTCCATAGTGGCTGTACTAGTTTGCATTCCCACCAACAGTGTAAGAGGGTTCCCTTTTCTCCACACCCTCTCCAGCATTTATTGTTTGTAGACGTTTGGATAGCAGCCATCCTGACTGGCGTGTAATGGTACTTCATTGTGGTTTTGATTTGCATTTCTCTGATAATGAGTGATGTTGAGCATCTTTTCATGTGTTTGTTAGCCATCTGTATGTCTTCTTTGGAGAAATCTCTGTTTAGTTCTTTGGCCCATTTTTTGATTGGGTCATTTATTTTTCTGGAATTGAGCTTCAGGAGTTGCTTGTATATTTTTGAGATTAATCCTTTGTCTGTTGCTTCATTTGCTATTATTTTCTCCCAATCTGAGGGTTGTCTTTTCACCTTGCTTATAGTTTCCTTTGTTGTGCAAAAGCTTTTAAGTTTCATTATTTGTTTATTTTTGCTTTTGTTTCTAATATTCTGGGATGTGGGTCATAGAGGATCCTGTGTGTGAGAGTGTTTTGCCTATGTTCTCCTCTAGGAGTTTTATAGTTTCTGGTCTTACATTTAGATCTTTAATCCATTTTGAGTTTATTTTTGTGTATGGTGTTAGAAAGTGTTCTAGTTTCATTCTTTTGCAAGTGGTTGACCAGTTTTCCCAGCACCACTTGTTAAAGAGGTTGTCTTTTTTCCATTGTATATCCTTGCCTCCTTTGTCAAAGATAAGGTGTCCATAGGTTCGTGGATTTATCTCTGGGCTTTCTATTCTGTTCCATTGATCTATATTTCTGTCTTTGTGCCAGTACCATACTGTCTTGATGACTGTGGCTTTGTAGTAGAGTCTGAAGTCAGGCAGGTTGATTCCTCCAGTTCCATTCTTCTTTCTCAAGATTACTTTGGCTATTCAAGGTTTTTTGTATTTCCATACAAATTGTGAAATTCTTTGGTCTAGTTCTGTGAAAAATACCGTTGGTAGCTTGATAGGGATTGCATTGAATCTATAGATTGCTTTGGGTAGAATAGCCATTTTGACAATATTGATTCTTCCAATCCATGAACACGGTATGTTTCTCCATCTGTTTGTGTCCTCTTTGATTTCTTTCATCAGTGTTTTATAGTTTTCTATGTATAGGTCTTTTGTTTCTTTAGGTAGATATACTCCTAAGTATTTTATTCTTTTTGTTGCAATGGTGAATGGTATTGTTTCCTTAATTTCTCTTTCTGTTTTTTCATTGTTAGTATATAGGAATGCAAGGGATTTCTGTGTGTTAATTTTATATCCTGCAACTTTACTATATTCATTGATTAGCTCTAGTAATTTTCTGGTAGAGTCTTTAGGGTTTTCTATGTAGAGGATCATGTCATCTGCAAACAGTGAGAGTTTCACTTCTTCTTTTCCTATCTGGATTCCTTTTACTTCTTTTTCTGCTCTGATTGCTGTGGCCAAACTTCCAACACTATGTTGAATAGTAGTGGTGAGAGTGGGCACCCTTGTCTTGTTCCTGATTTCAGGGGAAATGCTTTCAATTTTTCACCATTGAGGGTGATGCTTGCTGTGGGTTTTGTCATATATAGCTTTTATTATGTTGAGGTATGTTCCTTCTATTCCTGCTTTTTGGAGAGTTTTAATCATAAATGAGTGTTGAATTTTGTCAAAGGCTTTCTCTGCATCTATTGAGATAATCATATGGTTTTTATCTTTCAATTTGTTAATGTGGTGTATTACATTGATTGATTTGCGGATATTGAAGAATCCTTGCATTCCTGGGATAAAGCCCACTTGGTCGTGGTGTATGATTTTTTTATTTTGTTGTTGGATTCTGTTTGCTAGAATTTTGTTAAGGATTTTTGCATCTATGTTCATCAGTGATATTGGCCTGTAGTTTTCTTTTTTTTTGTGGCATCTTTGTCTGGTTTTGGAATTAGGGTGATGGTGGCCTCATAGAATGAGTTTGGAAGTTTACCTTCTTCTGCAATTTTCTGGAAGAGTTTGAGTAAGGTAGGTGTTAGCTCTTCTCTAAATTTTTGGTAGAATTCAGCTGTGAAGCCATCTGGTCCTGCGGCTTTTAGTTTGCTGAAGATTTTTGATGGGACAGTTTTCGATTTTCCTTTGCCTGTGCATGGGTCTTGTTAAGATCTTCTATTTCTTCCTGGTTCAGTTTTTGAAAGTTATACTTTCTAAGAATTTGTCCATTTCATCCAAGTTGTCCATTTTATTGGCATAGAGCTGCTGGTAGTAGTCTCTTATGATCCTTTGTATTTCAGTGTTGTCTGTTGTGATCTCTCCATTTTCATTTCTAATTTTGTTAATTTGGTTCTTCTCTCTTTGTTTCTTAATGAGTCTTGTTAATGGTTTGTCAATTTTGTTTATTTTTTCAAAAAACCAGCTTTTAGCTTTGTTGATTTTTGCTATGGTCTCTTTAGTTTCTATTGCATTTATTTCTGCCTTAATTTTTAAGATTTCTTTCCTTCTGCTAACCCTGGGGTTCTTCATTTCTTCCTTCTCTAATTGCTTTAGGTGTAGAGTTAGGTTATTTATTTGGCTTTTTTCTTGTCTCTTGATGTAAGCCTGTAATGCTATGAACCTTCCCCTTAGCACTGCTTTTACAGTGTCCCATAGGTTTTGGGTTGTTGTGTTTTCATTTTCATTCATTTCTATACATATTTTTATTTCTTTTTTGATTTCTTCTATGATTTGCTGGTTATTCAGAAGCGTGTTATTTAGCCTCCATGTGTTTGAATTTTTAACAATTTTTTTCCTGTAATTGAGATCTAATCTTACTGCACTGTGGTCAGAAAAGATGACTGAAATGATTTCAATTTTTTTGAATTTTCCAAGACTAGATTTATGGCCCAGTATGTGATCTATTCTGGAGAAGGTTCCGTGTGCACTTGAGAAAAAGGTGAAGTTGATTGTTTTGGGGTGAAATGTCCTATAGATATCAATTAGGTCTAGCTGGTCCATTGTGTCATTTAAAGTTTGTGTTTCCTTGTTAATTTTCTGTTTAGTTGATCTATCCATAGTTGTGAGTGGGGTATTAAAGTCTCCCACTATATTGTGTTACTATTTTTAATTTCCTCTTTTCATAACTCGTTAGCGTTGCCGTACATATTGTGTGCTTCATGTTGGGTGCATATATATTTATTAATGTTATATCTTCTTCTTGGATTGATCCTTTGATCATTATGTTTTTAGTGTCCTTCTTTGTCTCTTTTCACAGCTTTTATGAAAAGTCTATTTTATCTGATTATGAGTATTGCGACTCTCTTCTTTTTGGGGTCTTCCGTTTGCATGAAATATTTTTTTCCAGCCCTTCACTTTAGTCTTGTATGTGTCTCTGTTTTGAGGTGGGTCTCTTGTAGACAGCATATATTGGGGGTCATTGTTTTTGTATCCATCAGCCCAATTCTTTTGTCTTTGGTTGGGGCATTCAACCCATTTTACATTTAGGGGTTAATTATTGATAGTGTGGTTTCCCGTTTGCCATTTACTTTATTGTTTTGGGTTCACGTTTATACAACCTTTCTGCATTTCCTGTCTAGAGAAGATCCTTTAGCATTTGTTGAAGAGCTGGTTTGGTGGTGCTGAATTCTCTCAGCTTTTGCTTATCTGTAAAGCTTTTGAGTTCTCCTTCATATCTGAATGAGATCCTTGCTGGATACAGTAATCTAGGTTGTAGGTTATTCTCTTTCATTACTTTCAGGACGTCCTGCCATTCCCTTCTGGCCTGGAGGGTTTCTATTGATAGGTCAGCTGTTATCCTTATGGGAATCCCTTTGTGTGTTATTTGTTGTTTTCCCCTTGCTGCTTTTAATATTTGTTCTTTGTGTTTGATCTTTGTTAGTTTGATTAATATGTGTCTTGGGGTGTTTCGCCTTGGGTTTATCCTGTTTGGGACTCTCTGGGTTTCTTGGACTTGGATGGCTATTTCCTTCCCCATTTTAGGGAAGTTTTCAGCTATTATCTCCTCGAGTATTTTCTCATGGCCTTTCTTTTTGTTTTCTTCTTCTGGGACTCCTATGATTCGAATGTTGGGGCGTTTCACATTGTCCCAGAGGTCCCTGAGGTTGTCCTCATTTCTTTTGATCCTTTTTTCTTTTTTCCTCTCTGCTTCATTTATTTCCACCATTTTATCTTCTACCTCACTTATCCTATCTTCTGCCTCCGTTATTCTACTCTTGGTTCCCTCCAAAGTGTTTTTGATCTCATTCATTGCATTGTTCATTTTTAATTGACTCTTTTTTATTTCTTCTAGGTCTTTATTAAACATTTCTTGTATCTTTTCAATCTTTGTCTCCAGGCTATTTATCTGTAACTCCATTTTGTTTTCAAGATTTTGGATCATTTTATTATCATTATTCTAAATTCTTTTTCAGGTAGATTCCCTATCTCCTCCTCTTTTGTTTTTTTTTTTTGGCATTTTTCATGTTCCTTTACCTGTTGGGTATTTCTTTGCCTTTTCATCTTGTTTAGATTGCTGTGTCTGGAGTGGACTTTCTGTATTCTGGAGGTCTGTGGTTCCTTTTTATTGTGGAGGTTTTACCCAGTGGGTGGGGTTAGACGATTGGCTTGTCAAGGTTTCCCGGTTAGGGAAGCTTGCGTCAGTGTACTGGTGCGTGGAACTTGATTTCTTCTTTTTGGAGAGCAATGGAGTGCCCAGTAATGAGTTTTGAGATGGGTCTATGTGTTAGGTGTCACCTTGGGCAGCCTGTATGTTGACATTCAGGGCTATGTTCCTGTGTTGCTGGAGAATTTGCGTGGTATGTCTTGCTCTAAAACTTACTGGCTCTTGGGTGGTGGTTGGTTTCAGTGTAGGTATGGAGGCTTTTGGACGGTCACTTATTGCTTAAAGTTCCATGTAGTCAGGAGTTTTCTGGTGTTCTCAGGTTTTGGGCTTAAGTTTCCTGCCTCTGGATTTCAGTTTTATTCTTCCTGTAGTCTCGGGACTTCTCCAACTATACAGCACTGATAATAAAACTTCTAGGTTAATGGCGAAAAGATTCTCCCCTGTTAGGGACACCCAGAGAGGTTCACAGAGTTACATGAACAGGAGAAAAGGGAGGAGGGAGATAGAGATGAGCAGGAGGAGAAAAAGGGGAACTCAAGAGGAGAGAGACAGATCTACGCAGCTGTCTGTTCCCAGAGTGTTCTCCGTATCTCAGACACCTACAAGGATTCACAGAATTGGATTGGGAAGAGAAGGGGAAAGGAGGAAATAGAGGTGTTCTGAGGTAGAAAACAGAGAGTCAAGATTGGGAGAGAATAATCTTCGGTTTAAAGATAGGGCTTCTTTTTTTTTTTTTGGTAAGGTTATAGTGTAGTGAAAATGAAAATGAAGAGTAGTAGAGGAGTACTAGAGGACTTTAAAAGAAATAAGAGAAAAAGAAAAATAGAAAATAAAAGAGAAAACGGAAAGGAAAAAAAAGAAGAAAAAAGAAAAAAAAGAAAAAGAAAAAAAATAAAAAAAATAAAAAAAAAGAAAGAAAAAAAAAATTTTTTTTCCCCCTAATTAAAAAAATCGTAAAAATCTATGTAAATGAAAGTTAAGGAGTAATGGGGGAGTAATAGGGAATTTTAAAGGAAAATAAAAGAGAAAAAATAAAAAAGAAAAATATAAAAAGAAAAAAAAAATTTTTTTTTTTTTCCTTACTTAGAAAAAAAAAGTAAAAATATATCTAGGAGTTTCTCTGGAGCTGCTGCGGCCAGTGTGGGTTCGGCTCAGTTTCAGATAGCTCCTCGTTCCAGCTTACACTTCTCGATATCTACAGGGCCCTTCCGGTGAAGTCGGTGTTTTCTACAGGGATTTTAATCTGTTGCACCAGTCCCTTCTGAAGCGGTTCCCTTTGTCCATTTGGCTTCTGTTTGCCGGTCTCTTCAGAGCCTCATTTCCGCCCTGACACAGGCGGGCGGAGGTGGACTCTTATTCAGTTACCTAGTTCTGTTGCGCTGCTGGGAGGGGCTGACGCTGCGGGGATGGGCTGGCCCTGCGGGGAGGGGCTGGCGCTGCCGGGAGGGGCTGACGCTGCTTTCTCCGTCTGCGCTGCTCAGGCTCCCGGCTGTTTTATATGGAGCGCACCCCGCGCTGCGCTAGGTTCCAGCCCTCGGGTGTTACACAAAAGCGCGGAAGGAAAAGCTGCACCTGCTCTCTGTGCCTTCCCCGTCAGAGCGGTCCAGGCAGCGAGGGGCTTGATGGGCGCGCTATCCCCAGGTGTGGCGCGCCCACTCCCTTCCGCGGACCCAGTCTCAGTTTCCGCCGGCGGCAGTCCGGCGCGCGCGCCTTCCGCCCTCCACGTCCCCAGCCCCAGTCCCCGCCCGCGTCGGTCGGGTGCCTGCGCCCTGTGTCTCGCCGCGACCTTCCCCTCCCCCCGCCTCCTGCCTCCGGCGGGGCTGGGCGGGTCCGCAGCCTGCGACCTCTTCTTGGGACTTTCTCCGTCCCTTTGTTCTGCGAACGGCCGGCAGTGTGTTCCGGCCGGTTAATTTTCTCTCTTTTGGTCTCCCACAGTTCAAGTTGGCACCTCACAGAAGCTCCCTCCGATTGTCCTCAGGGCACTCAGGCCCGGACCCTAGCCCAAGCAAGGCCGCCTAAGACTCCCTCCTGGGGACGGGTCTCCGTCCTTAGCTCTTTTGTCTCACTTTTTCTTTTATTTTTGTCTACCCTTCGAAGACAATGGTTGCTTTTCTGGGCGCCTGATGACCTCAGCTAGCGATCAGAAGTTGTTTTGTGAGGTTTGCTCTGC
This sequence comes from Cervus canadensis, assembly GCF_019320065.1. Lineage (NCBI taxonomy): Eukaryota > Metazoa > Chordata > Mammalia > Artiodactyla > Cervidae > Cervus > Cervus canadensis. The sequence goes on along the minus strand of NC_057401.1, from coordinate 66,871,084 downwards.
ATTCAGTTATTTTTTGATTGATTTTAGGGAGAGAAAGTGGTCTCCCCGTCCTACTCCTCCGCCATCTTGGCTCCTCCTCCAAAACATCATTTTTAAATATAGAAGATATATAAAGAATGCACAAATAAGACTGAAGGTGGAGAATGCATCACTTTGAAAAAGTTCAGATCACCAGTAAGTATGGTCAAATTACATAGATGAAGCTAATTTTACCATTTTATGGTTTTTAAAAATCTTTCCAGTATAGGAAGAGTTTATATAGCAAACTTTAAAAAATATTAATAGTAAATACCCCCCATAAAAAAAGAAGTCAGCTTACTGTATTTAGATTTAGAGAATTTTGAAAAACATGCCCTTTGATTCAATCTTTGATGATAAGATATTTTGGACCCCAGAACATGCCATTATAGTCCAGTTGAATTTAAAGGTATTATATAAAAGTTACTCTCACCTTGGCATTGGTTCAAGAAAATCACTGCATGGTTCTTAATTCACTCTAACTATAGACTTAGAGATGGAATATGACCTGAAAAAAGCCTACAGTATGAGCTACAAGAGACAGAATATTTTCGTTAATACCAAAGCAATAGAAAGAAAGGGATAAAGCAGGCTGTGAGTGTTATTTACAGGTTCTAGACATCTCCACTAATGAAACATAAGATGCTTCAATGCTCCTTTTGCTAATGAAGTGAATGATGCTTTCTAACCAGGGCTTTCTCTTCATTTGTCTAAAGTCACTTTAACCCGTGGGGAATAACATTGATTTTTTTTTAAAATAGCAAAATGTTGAACCATTAGAATCTGTATATTCACCACTATGCTCTTTCCTTTAAAATATCAGAAAGTTAAAACCTTGCTGATTTCAGCCAGAGTCTCCCTCTAGGAGTGTCGGTACCTCCCTGAATAGTGAGCTGTCCACCAGGAAAACAAACTTTGCTTTGGGCATTTCAGGCAAGGAAGAAAATACAAAATCCAATAGAAGCCTCCCTATAGTGTAATCAATCTTCATTTTCTCTTCACATGTCATTACCAATGAAATTCCCAATTTTTCTTTTCCCATTTTGTTCTGCTCCTCAGGTTATTCCCTGAAAAGTTCAAAGAAACTTCATGACTATAAATATTCATTATCTGTTCTAGCTTTCTGGGAGAAAGTTGGCCGTCAAGCAAAGAGAAATCTTGTCGCTGGAAGCAGAGGAGTAGGGGGTGAACTAATGATTGCTTAACCTAAATGCTTTAATGCACATAAATGGATTTAGAAAGATCAGGTTTTCCATATCTCAGTGAGAAAATAGTTGATCAGAAAGGCATGGACATAGACATGGGCAAGGGGACTCACTCATTTGCCCGGTGGGCACATCAGGAAGGTGGCATTTGAACAAAGATGTGAAGTAGGTAAAAACACTATCTTACGTTATAACCTGGAGGACAAACTTTGCAAGCAGAGCAAACAACCAGTGCCAACTTTTAAAGCAGAGATGTGCCTTATTTCTTTTCAAGGATCAGAAAAGAGACCAGTGTGGCTTCAGCAGACTGTTAGTAGAAAATTAGTTGTTAGTAGAAAATTAGTACAGGGCAAAATGATAGGAGAGGGCTGATGATGGGGAAGAGAATTAGGTAGGGTTTTGTAAGCGTATCTTTGCAAACTCACTGGATTTCATATCAATGTAATGGAGAGCCACTTGAGGGCTTCAAGTAGAACAATACCACAATCTAATCTGTGCTCAAAATGAATGACTTCTGCGCTTCTGTGGAGAATACACAGCATGAGCAGAAGTAAGACCAGTGAGTACAGTTCATAGGTGGTGCTAGTGGTGAAGAACCCGCCTGCCGATGCAAGAGACATAAGAGATGCGGGTTCCATCTATGGGTGGAGAAGGTCCCCTGGAGGAGGGTAACCCATTCTTTCCTGCAGAATCCCATGAACAGAGGAGCCTGAGGGTCACAGAGTCATACAAGACTGAAGTGACAGAGTACACATGCACGTCGTGGGGGCTGGGGGCAGAGAGAAGAATGGTACCTTCCTCGTGGGGGCTGGAGGCAGAGAAAGAATGGTACCTTCCTCGTGGGGGCTGGGGGCAGAGAGAAGAATGGTACCTTCCTTGTGAGAGCAGGGGAGCTGGTGAGAAGTGGCTGGAGTGTTTATGGTGGTTTGAAATTGAAGACAACCAGATTTGTTGCCTGATTGAATGTAAGGAATGAGAAAGAAAGAGGACTTTTTAAAAAATGCCTCCTCTTCCATAGTTTTAAGTCTGAACAGCAGGAAGAGCGTTGCCAACAGCTAAAGTGAGGAAAACAGCGACTGGAACAGGTTTGGAATCGAGGAGGTCAGAATATCAGTTTTGGAAATGGCAAATTTGATAGGCCAATTAGAAACAAAAAAGAAAAGCTAATGGGCTCTCATATATATTAATCCGGAGTCCCTATAAAGATATGGGTGGGAGATCAAAACTGAAAGTTCCTAGGGCTGTATAAGATCACCAAGAAAATAAATGTAAAAAGAAGACTAAGTCAGGGCCCATCAACATAAGTACTTTAAGGAAAAAGAACACTCCAGAAATAGACTGAGAAGTAAAGTGAGAGGATGGAGGGAAGTTGGGTGACTCAAGTGTTCTGCAAACTCGGGAAGGAATTCTGTAGAGAAGGAGAGAGAATCAACTCTGCCTGGATGAGGAAGATGCGGGCTTGAAATTAATCACTAGATTTTTATTGTAAGGAAGCTAATCATGGCCATATCAGAAAAGCAGCTTATTGTCCTTGATGCTTGTTGCTGTTGTTGGAAAGTGGGGGTGGTAATAGAGCATGCAAAAAGGAGAAGATGAAAACTGAGCCTATAGGACCCTCTGGAAAAACTTTATTGAAAAGGAGACATGAGAAATGGGACAGTAATTGTCAGGGGAAGAGGGGTTCTGTGAGCACCTTTTAAAAGATGGTAGAGTAGCACCATGGGAACATGCTACTGAAAATGATGCAGTATGTCATAGAATAAAGAATGGATAAGTGTAGCATTCTTTACATATGTATATATATATACATATATATATATATACTGATATATATAATTGATATATATGCATATGTAACTGATATATATGCATATATAACTTATATGTATATAAAACTGATTCAGTTTGCAGGACATCTGCAACTAGCACAACATTGTAAATCATCTATATTCTAGTAAAACTTTATTTTTAAAAAATGATGCTGGTGATCAAAGGAAACAAACTGGTTAAGTAGACTGGAAGGTATGGGAGACAAGCTGGTGTGATAATCTCACATTATAGGTGTTCTTTATGAAAGGAGAGCAATCTGCTTCAGACAGAAGTTCAAGTCTTCTAGAGCAGGTCTTCCTAACAGAATTATGATGTGAGCAGCATAACGGGTTTTAGACTTGCTGATAACCACACTTGAAAAAAGTTTAAAAAGGCAGGTGGAATTCTTTTAGTATTATTTAACGCAATATATCCAAAATATTATTTCAACATTTAATCAGTATAATAAATTAAGTGTGATATCCTACTCTCAATCTTCATAAGCTATTTGAAATCCAATGTGGATTTTGCATTCACAGAATTTCACAATCTGGACTAGCCTCTCTTCCTATATGCTCTATGGCCACATGTGGCTTGTGGCTGTTGGACTGGAAAACACAGATTTGGGGTATCAAGCAGGAAGGTGTCATATGTGGATGCAGATACAGTTGGAAAGGGATTGTGTGAGTCTATAAATTTTATTTTCTAATTAAGTTACTTAGAGAAGAAGCAATCATTAAAGAACAGATAAGTGTGAGAGTGGGGTAAAAAGATGTTTGAGCTTTTTGAAAAGAGAAGGTATAAAATGGAACAGAATATGGGACCATGAAGGAAAGAGGCATGTTTGCTGAGTCTCATGACGGTACCTTTTGAGGCTCATGACCATGAGTTTAGAGACTCCAGGCAACATAACTAAGTTCATTCCCTTGCCAATTGCAGTATATCCCTTCTATCCCTCTCCTTTCCTTTTCTAGCCTTGCTTTATTTAAATGGACATACAACTTTATGTAACCTACTGAGTACTTTTAGAAAATAAGATTGTTAATTCTGTAAAGTGTCTGTGTGTGTTTGCAGTCTCCTCACATGAGGATGTAAGCTTCACAAACTTAATTCAGGCAGGTTTTTATCAATTTTATTCACTCCTATATCCTTTGTGCTTAGCATACACAATAGGTACTCCCTATGTAAATATTTATTAAAGGAAGTCACTGAATAATATTATTTCTAATATATTTTAATGATACTTTTGAAGACTTAAAAAATACAAATGGAAAACCTGATTTTATATCAAATGAGTAGCTTTTAAAACTGCTATATGCACTCACTGAAATGCATTTGTTTCTTTTTATTACCAATGCTGATATAATAATTAAATTTGATTTGCATTAAACCTAAATCATTCTTTATTGAACAGTCAGCTCTAGCTTCATAAATTATTATTGTTTTATTTCAGAGCACCTCTCTACTGGTAATAAGTTATTGATATTAATTGATAAATAAATTGTTTTATTGTTTAATGACAAAATAAAAATATGTATATTTTAGTATTACTATTATCATCAGTCCCTAGAGGAGAAAATGGCAACCCACTCCAGTATTTTTTCTTGGAGAATTCTGTGGACAGAGGAGCCTAGTGGGCTACAGTCCATGGGTTGCAAAGAGTCAGACACCACTGAAGCAATTTTGCATGCATGCATGATCATCAGTTTGTCCATTTTGTCTCTTTTTAGTTTCATTTTAGTAAGTATCGGATCACGTGTGGAAATAGAGAGTATACTAATACCCAGTGTGTATATCTATATACTGCCCATGTCGGTTTCTTCCTATATCCTAGCATTTTCCTTATGAATTCATCCATGTGGAACTGAATGTGGATTTTCATAGAGATCCTCAGATTGCTCAGCTCGCTCAGCTCAAGACATCTCACTTGCCGAGGCTCCAGATGATCCTTTAGGACATACTAGGGCCTCAACACATGGAAGAAACGTTTCTGTTTAAGGTTGGAGAGCAGGGAGAGTCATGCCTCCTAGCGCAGTCAGCCGCTTCTCCCCCAGGACGGTCCACTGCTGGGACCCCAGGTCAGAAGCAGCAGGTGTGTCTCCCAACACGTGGGATGCACACACCTGCAGGGCATGTGAGATCCTGATTTTCTGTGTGTGTTAGTTCCTTAGTTGTGTCTGACTCTTTGCGATCTGATGGAATGTAGCCCACCAGGCTCCTCTGTTCATGGAATTTCCCAGACAAGATCACTGGAGCGAGTTACCATTTCCTTCTCCAAGGAATCTTCCTGAGACCCAGGGATCAAACACTCCTCTCCTGTGTCTCCTACATTGCAGGTGGAGAAGACTGCAATTAAAGCTGGCAGGGATTTTAATCTGTCATCACTACTGTGTTTAGATACTGCCCTCTCTCAGTTCCTGCCCTCAGTTCATTTCCAGGCACTTCCAGAAACAAACTCCTTCTTTAATGGGAACCTTTGTCTTAGAAATTGGGGCCAGATATCTCTGTGCAGCATCCAGTAATCTTCCCTACTCACAAAACTGCTCCTAATTTCATCTCTGTGCTTTTTTTCCTCCCAGCAAATCTCTTTTGCAAATCAATGTACATTGAAGAAGAGTTAACCAAAGTTCCAATCTTTAGCAGTAGAGAAAACAGAGTCCCTATCACAAAGCTTAGTCTTCAGCCTAAAGTCTTCAGAAATTCCTACCTAGCCATTAAGTGTATTTAGAGAAATGTATTTTTATGTCACACCACATAGGGTCATTCTCAACTTTAATATAGCACTAAGTAATAATATTGGTGAAATCACACGATAGATGAGAAAACTGTGTTTTTTCCCTCTCTCAGATATTGTACATGAAAATTTGTTGCATTATTTCAGAAACTCTGCTTCAGTATTTATGACAAGGAGGAAACAGTCTCTGCTCATATCCTTAATGTGGAGAAAAATAGCCTGATTTGAGGACATTATAGACAATATCTTGTATAACTGCATATCAGTTCTCTGAGGTTTATCCTCAATTCCAGGCATACTGGCTTTAATGCAGCTTAAATTCTCATAAGGAATATCTTCTTCTTAAATATGCAGGCTAGTTTATTTCAAACCAAACTTCTGAAAGAGAAAGAGTAGAAAAGGTGGACAAAGTACAGAAAATACACATACATGTGCAAATGTACACACACACACACATGTGAGCACACACACCTGTTTGAAGACATTGGCAAGTTTGCAAGACACAAAGGGTTTGAAAGGCCAGGATCTCAGGAAAGAGAGGAGTCTAGCCGAGTAAGCCCAGTATTCAATATCACTTCCTCACCTCTAAAGGCTTTCCCTGGTGGCTCAGATGGTAAAGAATCCACCTGCAATGCAGGAGACCCTGGTACGATCACTGGATCTAGAAGATCCCCTGGAGTTATGGCTACCCCCTCCAGTATTCTTGCCTGGAGAATTCCATGGACAGAGAAGCCTGGTGGGCTTCTGTTCATGGGGTCACAAACAGTGGGACATGACTAAGCGACTAACTAACTAAATAATTGTCACCTCAAGTTTTTGGCAGTCTTACAGGGACAGGGGGGTAAGTTTAGAATGGTGAGTCAGTTCATATTTCATGGTATTATTTGGAAATAGCAAAGAGCCATATACTAAATTAGAGAAAGCAAAATTAAATTATTATTCCTGGACCTGCCAAATCTTTGATTGGATTAAGAGATCTGCCTCTGTGTAATAGCATAATTAAACAAATATAAATACTTTCTTCAGACTGGGACATCATATGAAGCATCAAATCACTTTTGAAATTTTTCATCATGATGGTCAATACATAAGGAAGAAATAGCAGACTAGATGGGTTGAGAAATGACAAGGGGAAAAGAGGTAATGTAAACAGACTAAGAGGAGGTTCAAATACTGGAATTCTCAGAAAAGGACCTGAAAAAACAGGGCTTAATACTTTTGAGAAGTTAGATAACAGGAAGAATTTCCATGGAAAATTTGATGCCATATGGAATAAAATGGAAACTCTCAAAGTGATTAATGCAAAGTCTAAAATTAGAAGCGCAAGAAATTGAAAAGCAGAGTAGAAAAGCTAAAGAGAACAAGCAAACTAAAAAGCAAGTCAGAAGAAAAATTTTAGACAATATCTTGTACAGTAAAAATGATGAATCACACAAAGAAGAATATAATAGTTACATGGAGATGCTTGCTCATTGTTAACAAGGCAAAATTTCACTTCCAATATGTTTGCACATCCTAATGCCTTATATCACCCTTGTTTTCATGGTTAAGCATTAAAAATCAAACTTCAAAGTATTAGTTTAATATCTGGAATATCATCCTACTTTATTATTCTGAGGAATCTATTCAAAGTTGATAACTCATTTCATTACCACACTGGAGGAAAATTGCTATCATCATTTGAGTAGATAACTTTAACTGTCATATACATAAAAACATTGCTTTGATAAAATTGAAATCTGTTTGAGTTTTCAGTAAATAAACCCAGAGATGAAGCTAGTCTTTGCTCAGAGAAATGATTAGAAGTAAAGAAGACATTTTTAAACACATAATCATATAACCAAAGTAGGACACGTAATTTCATATCTTCTCTCTTCTTTCATTAATAAATGTAAGTTATCATGCCTAGCACAGCTGTTTTCTGATATGACACTATTGTTGGCAGCAGATCTATTTCTAGAAGAAACTAAAAACTCTTCCTGAAATTTTACTCTGTTCCCCAAAGGTGAAATTGGGACCGTCTTTTCCAAGGTCAAAAGTTTAATTGGATCATATTAGAGAAAGGAATGCTTTGACATTTTAAGCCTGAATTGGGTCACCACTCCCCATAATTTTTGAGAAATTACTCTGTAAATATGTGTCCCGGTCTCCCTTTAGATTACTAGAAGAAGATCAGGACTGGGTAGCAAACCTGAAGGAAGGAGTTACAGACAAGGTATAAGTTCTTTCTGCTTGAATAAATGGACTTCGTCATTGAGCTTTGTAAAAGAAGAGGCATTTCTCTTATAAAGGAGATATGACTGTCTTCAAGTGAAAGTATAGATAATGAATTTCACAAATAATATTTGATTTAGACAACAAAGAGAAAGTTAAGACAAATAAGTAAAGTGGAAAATGAATAATTAAGAAAATGTTCATCAAGAGAAGGCAGAGGACATGCATTTCAATATCCAGTTGTCAGTAAATTTCAGGGATATTTCCATGTTGTATGCCATGATGGCAATAGCTTTCTCTTATTGGAAAATAGGGGACACTTACAATGCCATTAAAAAATACAAATCTTGGGAGAGAACAGTATCAAATACCACAGGTGTCTCCAAAGCTTCTCAGTTCAAAAAGTGAGAAATCATGTTATAGTTCTTGGGGGCAAAATTCCAATGATCTGAAAGTCCATATCCTGTTATGTGACACATAAAAGAGGATATGGACTATCAAGCTAATCAAACAGAATTTAAAATATTTTCAATATCTCCAAAAATTAGAGTGATAAAATACTGTTCTCTCCACTTGGGTTCAGTTCAGTCGTTCATTCGTGCCCGACTCTTTGCAACCCCCATAAACTGCAGCACACCAGGCCGCCCTGTCCATCACCAACTCCCGGAGTCCACCCAAACCCATGTCCATTGAGTCGGTGATGCCATCCAACCATCTTATCCTCTATCGTCCCCTTCTCCTCCTGCCCTTAATCTTTCCCAGCATCAGGGTCTTTTCCAATGAGTCAGCTCTTCGCATGAGGTGGCCAAAGTATTGGAGTTTCAACTTCAACATCAGTCCTTCCAATGAACACCCTGGACTGATCTCCTTTAGGATGGACTGGTTGGATCTCCTTGCAGTCCAAGGGACTCTCAAGAGTCTTCTCCAACACTACAGTTCAAAAGCATCACTTCTTCAGTACTCAGTTTTCTTTATAGTCCAACTCTCACATCCATACATGACCACTGGAAAAACCATCTCCTTGACTAGACGGACCATTGTTGACAAAGCAATGTCTCTGCTTTTTAATATGCTGTCTATAACTTTCCCTCCAAGGAGTAAGTGTCTTTTAATTTCATGGCTGCAATCACCTTCTGCAGTGATTTTGGAGCCCAGAAAAATAAAGTCAGCCATTGTTTCCACTGTTTCCCCATCTATTTCCCACGAAGTGATGGGACCAGATGCCATGATCTTAGTTTTCTGAATGTTGAGCTTTAAGCCAACTTTTTCACTCTCCTCTTTCACTTTCATCAAGGGGCCCTTTAGTTCTTCTTCAATTTCTGCCATAAGGGTGGTGTCATCTGCATATCTGATGTTTTGATATTTCTCCTGGCAATCTTGATTCCAGCTTGTGCTTCTTCCAGCCCAGCGTTTCTCATGAGGTACTCTGTATATAAGTTAAATAAGCAGGGTGACAATATACAGCCTTGACGTACTCTTTTCCCTATTTGGAATCAGTCTGCTGTTCCATGTCCAATTCTAACTGCTGCTTCCTGACCTGAATGCAGGTTTCTCAAGAGGCAGGTCAGGTGGTCTGGTATGCCCATCTCTTTCAGAATTTTCCACAGTTTATTGTGATCCACACAGTCAAAGGCTTTTGCATAGTCAATAAAGCAGAAATAGATGTTTCTCTGGAACTCTCTTGGTTTTTCAATGATCCAGCGGATGTTGGCAATTTGATCTCTGGTTCCTCTGCCTTTTCTAAAACCAGCTTGAACATCTGGAAGTTCTCAGTTCACGAATTGCTGAAGCCTGGCTTGGAGAATTTTAAGCATCACTTTACTAGCGTGTTAGATGAGTGCAATTGTGCGGTAGTTTGAGCATTCTTTAGTATTGCCTTTCTTAGGGATTGGAATGAAAACTGACCTTTTCCAATCCTGTGTCCACTGCTGAGTTTTCCAAGCTTGCTGGCATATTGAATGCAACACTTTCACAGCATCATCTTTCAGGATTTGAAATAGTTCAACTGGAATTCCATCACCTCCACTAGCTTTGTTCATAGTGATGCTTCCTAAGGCCCACTTGAGTTCACATTCCAGGATGTCTGGCTCTAGGTGAGTGATCACACCGTCGTGATTATCTGGGTCGTGAAGATCTTTTTTGTACAGTTCTTTTGTGTATTCTTGCCACCTCTTCTTAATATCTTCTGCTTCTGTTAGGTCCCTACCATTTCTGTCCTTTATTGAGCCCATCTTTGCATGAAATGTTCCCTTGGTATCTCTAATTTTCTTCTTTTTTTTCCCATTTATTTTTATTAGTTGGAGGCTGATTACTTTACAATATTGTAGTGGTTTTTGCCATACATTGACATGAATCAGCCATGGATTTACATGTGTGCCCCTTCCCTATCCTCCCTCCTCCCTCGCTCTCCATCCCATCCCTCTGGGTCTTCCCAGTGCACCAGGCCGGAGCACTTGTCTCATGCATCCAACCTGGGCTGGTGATCTGTTTCACCCTTGATAATATACTTGTTTCAATGCTATTCTCTCAGAACATCCCACCCTCGCCTTTTCCCACAGAGTCCAAAGGTCTGTTCTGTACATCCGTGTCTCTCTTTTTTTTTTTTTCTGCTTTGCATATATGGTTATCGTTACCTTCTTTCTAAATTCCATATGTATGCATTAGTATACTGTATTGGTCTTTATCTCTCTGGCTTACTTCACTCTGTATAATGGGCTCCAGTTTCACCATGTCATTAGAACTGATTCAAATGAATTATTTTCAATGGCTGAGTAATATTCCATGGTGTACATGTACCACAGCTTCCTTATCCATTCATCTGCTGATGGGCATCTAGGTTGCTTCCATGTCCTGGCTATTATAAACAGTGCTGCGATGAACATTGGGGTGCACGTGTCTCTTTCAGATTTTGTTTCCTCGGTGTGTATGCCCAGGAGTGGGATTGCTGGGTCATATGGCAGTTCCATTTCCAGTTTTCTAAGGGACTTTCTTGATGAAATCTCTAGTCTTTCCCATTCTATTGTTTTCCTCTATTTCTTTGCATTGATTGCTGAGGAAGGCTTTCTTATCTCTTCTTGCTGTTCTTTGGAACTCTGCATTCAAATTCAAAAACTCTCCACTTCAAATTATGACAAATGTGATACACTGTCATTGATAAGTTAAATATTTATTTTCCTTTCTCTTATGTTTGTAGTTAAGACCTTGCAAGGAAATATGAAAACAAAATATTGAAAAGGAAAAGATAAGGAGATAAAGCATATGAGTGAATGATATGATAATTCATCAAGGATGAGTGCATTGACTTATCAGTATCAGTAGTATCAGCAGTTATCATAGCTAATGATACACAGAGCTTCCACACATAATATTTAAATGTATAGACATGTAGATAGATATGAACATAAATATTGATATACATACAAATATAGAAAATATATAGAATTAAAAATGAAAAATATCTATAAAAATGTCATAAATTAAAAAAAAATCTCATTAGCAGCATAAATCTAAAAAGTTGGATTATTAGAATAGTCACTTTGAGTCATTAGACTATTCTTTAAAGTCTTTTAAATTCCATTTCATTGCAGCATTTCACTGATTATAAAAAAGGAAGGGCATAATGTCCTCTTGCAGAGTGAACTATATGCAATTCCATACAAAAATTGCTCTTACTATACATCATAATTGAACTATGTTATAAAATAACACAAGGAATGTAAGCTTGATGACTTGTCGACAGAAGTGATTCCATAGTTTTGTTTGGATTCATGTGACTATGGAAGAAGACTTTAAAAACAGGTTGACCATATATTAATATTAAAATATTTCTATATAATATTTTGAAGACAATATATTTTTCAATATACTTTATTTTACTTGTCAAACACTCTGAGTTTTTCGGCCACTGTGGATGTTGGCCCATTGGTTTTAATTCAACATTGGTATTCCATAAGAAATCAAACATTTTATTTTAAATGGATAGAGTACCAATATTGAAGTATGTAAATATCATCACTTCATCCTGATTTTAAGCTGTATTGGTTTGAATAATAGTGAATCTCTGATCAAATGTTTAGATCTACAAAAAAGGCAATAACTTAACTGTTCAATCTATTTGGTACTCTTTCATAAATTAAGAGTAAAAAATCTAAAATCAATAAAAACATAAATAACTTATTCACATGCCAAAGGTCTAGATATTAAGAATTAAAATAACAGTTAAAGATTATTTTCATCTGTGAATTAAAATTTAGAAAAAGAAAAAGATTTGCCTTAACCAATGTTTGCAACACTAATAATTATCATGATGGTGATTTTAAAAAACCTGTTTAATACTTGTGAGGAAAGCATTGATATCTCAATTTGCCATATGTCTTTGTCATTATTGGTACCTTGGATCCTATTATGTTCATTATAAAATCTAGGAAATGCTAGCATATATGATACTATCCTCTATGCTGTTCGATTTTTAAAAAAATAAACAAGTGTCCCTAATTTGTCCTTTTCCAAACATGTTATTTATAAAAAAAACTCATTATCCTGGTTGAGAGAAATATAAGTTTTTATCATCTGTGCACAGTTTAGAACTAAAGTCAGACCACAGAGGCTCTTGCATAGATAAAGAGATCTTTGGTCTTTCATAGTGTTGGCAGCTGTCATCTTGGACCTTTGCAGCTCTTTGCTTTCATGAAAAGTCTTCTGCTGAATCATTATGCTGGCATTTACAGCTAAAGCTCTTTCAAAATATTTTTATATTTGATGAGTTTATTGAAAATATTAACCACATAATAGACACAGTGTCAAGGATACTAATCTGCCCACCCCTCTCTCTCAGTATATATGGGCTTTATTTATATTTTTGTCATTAACATAAAACAGAATGTCGATTTTAATATATTTTCTTAATCAGCCTATTTTAGCAGAGTTAAAACAAGAGTAGTGCATTTAAAAATTTTAAAGGTAATAGGTACACTCTGACTTTATATGATTTGAATTTTTCTGTCATTACAATGAAGTTATTGATTATTATTCTGACCCAGAAGACAATATCTAAACCTGAATAGACTTAAATCAAAACAATACCAAAGAACAAGGTATCATATTCTCAAAACTATCTAATGAATCCAGTGTTTATTTTTTTCCCCAGCTCAACAAAGTGTTAGGGTATGTGCATATGCTTGCATGTGTGTAAGTGGATGTGAATTTAACTGAAGACTGTGTGTGTACATGTCCACCTGTGTGTGTATGTGGATGTGAGTTTAGTTGAAGATGGAGCAGAGAGATAAAATGAGGCATAGGAAAAGCAGTATAATGTCACAAGTCTTAAAAGCCTAGAATTATTTAAACTGTGTAATTTAATAATCCAGGTCACTTTCACACTACATTAAAATAACATCTTCAATGGCAGAAATAAGATGGTCTGGTACATAGAAATAATCAATTATAATGAATCTTCTGGGATTTAATAAGAGGAAAAATTCATTTATTTTTATCCTTCCTTAATACTTGCTAGACAAATGGAGAGTAAAGTTGTTTCAAATACTAAGAAATATTTTTTCATACTTTTGAATTCAGATTGGAAATTCAATTAGTTCTACCTGATGTATTAAATAAATAAGATCCCAAACCTCCATAGGAAACAATAAATAGAATGTTAGGATAATTTTCTACTTTATGATTTCAATGCCCAATATTGACTTCCTGGGTGGACAGAGCTTCACTCAGTTGTGTCCGACTCTGTGTCCCCACAGACTAGACTGCCAGGCTTCTTTGTCCATGGAGTTCTCCAGGCAAGAATGCGGGAGTGGGTAGCCATTCCCTTCTCCAGGGCATCTTCCCAACCCAGTGATCCAGTCTGGGTCTCCCACATTGAAGGCAGATTCTTTACCATCTGAGACACCAAGGAAGCCCTCCTGGGTGGTGCCAGTAGCAAAGAATCCGCCTACAAATGCAGGAGGTAGAGGAGATGCAGGTGTGACCCCTGAGGTGTGAAGATCCCCTGGATTAGCACACTCCACAGACAGAGGGGCCTGGCTGGCTGCAGTCCATGAGATCGCAGAGAGCTGGGCACAACTGAGCACAGAGGCACACAGAACCCGCCACAGGAAACAAAAGATGGTGTGCTGGAATGATTTTCTACTTTATGTTTCTAGTGTTCAATATAAACTGGAAATAAAATACATAATATAAAGTCATTTTACAGTCTCTTAGACTCACATTTTGTAAAATACAGCCTTTTCTCCATTAGTGTTGCTTTTCCTCGACTGATTAATCAGATTCTCACTTTTCCACTTTCCAAAAAGAAACTTTTTCCAGTCAAGTGCCCCTTCCTCAACATCATTTTGTCATAAATTAAAATTCCTAGAGATAGTTTCTGAATTGTTTTCTTTAAAAACTAATCAGCTCTTTCTGAGTAAAGATGCTAAAAAATAGATTTAATTCCTATTTGAATTGTAAGGTTTTCCCTTACAATTATAGATATACATTATAGATAAACAAAGTAAAAGACTTTAGAGTTTTATAACCTAGTATCCAAAACTATTAAAGTATGTAGACAAGAAAGCTATAATATTTCAAAATTAAATCCAGATTTTAACTTTTATAAATGTCATATTTATAGTTTATTCATATCGAGACTGAACAGCATGGACAATCATCGGTATACAGTAATGAAGGTCTAACGTCTAACTTGGCTCATAATTTGTCTTTTTATGTAACACAAAAACTACTTGCTGTTTTTATCAATAAAAAAGACTTTTTTTTAATTGTGGTGACAATTTAAGGCCTTTATCTTGCGTCAACTTGAACAAGTAAGAGTGCCAACATTATTTTTTGGCTATTTAAATTTTATTGACTTGCTTTTGACTATATGTTCTTTGATGATTCAGTTCAGTTCAGTAGCTCAGTAGTGTCTGACTCTTAGCGACCCCATGAACCACAGCACGCCAGGCCTCCCTGTCCATCACCAACTCCCGGAGTTCACCCAAACCCATGTCCATTGAGTCGGTGATGCCATCCAACCATCTCATCCTCTGTCATCCCCTTTTCCTTCTGCCCTCAATCTTTCCCAGTATCAGGGTCTTTTCAAATGTATCTTTGATGATAACCCTTCATAGTTTACTTGCAGGACTTAAGGTTTTATATCAATGATAACCCAAAGGGCCAGGAATTTCAGAGGCCTTACTTTCTGATTTGTGGGTTAAGAGTTTGCTCCTTCACACATACTCACACACACAGACATTTTCCTTCTGTTCATTTTCATTGAATCAGAATTCAGAATCTATGTTATTTTTTCTGTGTGCATACTATGCCATGTAGGGCCACCCAAGACGGACAGGTCATGGTGGAGAGTTCTGACAAAATGTGGTCCACTGGAGAAGGGAATGGCAAACCACTTCAGTATTCTTGCCTTGAGAACCCCATGAACAGTATGAAAAGGCAAAAAGATAGGACACTGAAAGATGAACTCCCCAAGTCAGTAGGTGCCCAGTATGCTACTGGAGAAGGGTGGAGAAATAGCTCCAGAAAGAATGAAGAGGCTGAGCCAAAGTGAAAACAATGATGTTGGCCACCTGATGCGAAGAACTGGCTCACTGGAAAAGTGATGCTGGCAAAGAATGAAGGTAGAAGGAGAAGGGGATGACAGAGGATGAGATGGTTGGATGGCATCACCTACTTGATGGACATGAGTTTGAGCATGCTCTGGAAGTTGGTGATGGACAGGGAAGCCTGGCGTGCTGCAGTCCCCATGGGGTTGCAAAGAGTCAGACGTGACTGAGCGACTGAACTGAACTGACTGCACAGCTGAGGAATGTATGATAAATTACATCTCCTTTCTTATACAGCCTCTTGTTTTCCCTTTGCTTGAAAATCGCCTTATGTTTAGAGGTTTAATTTGGACACTGAGTACACATTATTTGCTTATTCCCTAAACATGAAATGAAAATATGAATGTTTTGGGTACATTTAAAAAGAAAAGTAGATAATGTAGTTCAAAACAAGTAATTTATGCCCAGAGACCCAAAGAGCAGGGAGTCTATGGAGCAGCACCACTTGTGATGGCAGAACCACCATTGAGGGCAGAGGCCTTTCTCCCTATGCTCTGTACTGGGAGATCTCCCACTCCATGAGGTCAGAGACTTGTAGGGGTGTCTGGGTCCAGTTAGAAGAAGACAGGGAAATTGCTATTATTTCACACTAATTTCCTTACTTGGACTTCCCTAGTGGTTCAGCAGTAAAGAATACACCTGCAATCCAGAAGACGTGGGTTCGATCCCTGGGTTGGGAAGATCCCCCTAGAGAAGGGAACAGCTACACACTCCAGTATCCTTGCCTGGAGAACCCCATGGGCAGAGGAGCCTGGGGTCAACAGTCCATGGGGTCATAAAGAGTCAGACACAACTGAGCAACTAAACCACTATCACCCCAATGACAGAAGAAAACAGCTTATATAGGCTGTTTTACTCTTGTATAGGCAAGATGGGGGGAAAATAGATATATATATATATATATATATATATATATATATATATATATATATATATATATATATATATATATATATTAGAGAAAAAATAAAGAAATTCACTTTTTTTATCCTCTGTTTCTCTTAAGTTCATGAAACAATTATATAAATAAGGCTTGTTGGTTATGGCAGAGGGCATTTTGCATTCACAATAGGAACAACAAAGGCCAGTCCAGCCATAATATCTGTTCTGGGAGGGGGATTGGGCCTCAGGTGAATGCATTTCCAGCCCCCAGGCATCACTATCAGTAGGCTGAGACCAGCACAAAATGGGATGCCAACACTTCCTGACATCATGCGGGACAGTGAGCAGAGATATTCTGGCCTCTCTCAGCTGCCCCAGGGACACTGCCCATACATGATTCTCAGACTTTAAGGATTGGAAAACAAATCCCCGTTTAGAAAGCTGTGGCTCCCTTTGTAAAGTTGCAGGCTCCTCTATATCCTTCCAGTGATTACCGACATGGGAATAAATCAGGTATTCAGAAAAGGTGATGGTAAACCATATTTTGGGGCTTCCCAGGTGGCTCAGTGGTAAAGAATCTGCCTGCAATGCAGGAGATCTCAGTTTGATTCCTGGGTTGGGAATATCCCCTGGAGAAGGGAATGGCTACCCGCTCCAGAATTCTTGCCTGGAGAATTCCATGGGCAGAGGAGCCTGATGGGCTACAGTCCCATCAGTAGCAAAAGAGTAGCAAAAGAGTTTGACACAACTTAGTGACTAAACAACAACAATAACAAATCATATTTTTATAGGGAAATTTTTAAGACTGGCAGTATGCTGAAATTTCTAACAAATCTCTTGGTCCCTGCTTAAGAGACTTTACCAAGTTACACCAGGAGGGTAATTTAAAAGATATGGATACATGGAAATATGAGGGAGGATGTTATGTAGAAGCACAACATTTTTTATTAAAATAAGTAAATATGGAAGGCAGACCCTTAAGTCTAAATGTAGGTGAAAAGCCCACAGAGATTCAGAATAATAATGAGTTTCAGCTTTCACTCTCTGCTTTTAGCCAGGGGTCCCAAGAAAAGGTAAACTCAGAAAAGAATCAGTCTGTTTGTATGAGGGTATAAGTTAGGGCTTTGGAGTGTTGGAAAAACTGATGGCCTCTATATTTCTAAAGTATAAAATAAGATACAGGCAACTTTGAGTGGTAAAGTCTTATTAATATTCACCCTGTGACATATTTATGAGTGTGGCCTTCTCACTTAATGCCATTATTTCTAATAGCCTCAAGGTAGCTGCCATTAAGTTGAAAGAAAAACAGTTTGGCCCGAGAATACAAGAAATAAAAATTTTTAGTTCTATTTCACTGCCTCTGGTTTAGTATTCCATGTTGGGTTAATAAGCATAAAGATGGGAAAGGACACAGAACTTGACTTTTTAGTTTGTAGGTCACTAGACTTGAGAGTTTATTGATCCACACAATCGAAGGCTTTGGCACAGTAAATAAAGCAGAAATAGATGTTTTTCTGGAATTCTCTTGCTTTTTCAATGATCCAGCAGATATTGGCAATTTAATCTCTGGTTCCTCTGCCTTTTCTAAAACCAACTTGAACATCTGGAAGTTCTCGGTTGACGTATTGCTGAAGCCTGGCTTGGAGAATTTTGAGCATTACTTTACTAGCGTGAGAGATGAGTGCAATTGTGCGGTAGTTTGGGCATTCTTTGGCATTGCCTTTCTTAGGGATTAGAATGAAAACTGTCCTTTTCCAGTCCTGTGGCCATTGCTGAGTTCTCCAAATTTGCTGGCATATTGAGTGCAGCACTTTCACAGCATCATCTTTCAGGATTTGAAATAGCTCAACTGGAATTCCATCACATCCACTAGCTTTGTTCGTAGTGATGCTTTCTAAGGCCTGCTTGACTTCACATTCCAGGATGTCTGGCTCTAGGTGAGTGATCACACCATCATGATTATCTGGGTCATGAAGATCTTTTTTGTACAGTTCTTTGTGTATTCTTGCCACCTCTTCTTAATATTCTTCTTCTGTTAGGTCTCATACCATTTCTGTCCTTTATCGACCTGCTTCTTAAGAAACCTGTATGCAGGTCAGGAAGCAACAGTTAGAACTGGACATGGAACAACAGACTTCTTTCCAAATAGGAAAAGGAGTACGTCAAGGCTGTATAATTGTCACCCTGCTTATTAACTTATATGCAGAGTACATCATGAGAAACGCTGGGCTGGAAGAAGCACAAGCTGGAGTCAGGATTGCCGGGAGAAATATCAATAACCTCAGATATGCAGATGACACCACCCTTATGGCAGAGAGTGAAGAGGAACTAAAAACCCTCTTGATGAAAGTGAAAGAGGAGAGTGAAAAAGTTGGCTTTTAAGAAAAAGAAAAACATTAAGAAAACTAAGATCATGGCATCTGGCCCCATCACCTCATGGGAAATAGATGGGGAGACAGTGGAAACAGTGTCAGACTTTATTTTTGCGGGCTCCAAAATCACTGCAGATGGTGACTGCAGCCATGAAATTAAAAGACGCTTACTCCTTGGAAGGAAACTTATGACCAACCTAGACAGCATATTAAAAAGCAGAGACATTACTTTGCCAACAAAGGTCCGTCTAGTCAAGGCTATGATTTTTCCCGTGGTCATGTATGGATGTGAGAGTTGGACTGTGAAGAAAGCTGAGCGCCGAAAAATTGATGCTTTTGAACTGTAGTGTTGGAGAAGACTCTTGAGCATCCCTTGGACTACAAGGAGATCCAACCAGTCCATCCTAAAGGAGATCAGTCCTAGGTGTTCATTGGAAGGACTGATGCTGAAGCTGAAACTCCAGTACTTTGGCCACCTCATGTGAAGAGTTGACTCATTGGAAAAGACCCTGATGCTGGGAGGGATTGGGGGCAGGAGGAGAAGGGGGCGACAGAGGATGAGATGGCTGGATGGCATCACCGACTCAATGGGCATGAGTTTGAGTAAACTCCGGGAGTTGGTGCTGGACAGGGAGGCCTGGCATGCTGCAATTCATGGGGTCACAGAGTCGGACAAGACTGAGCGACTGAACTGAACTGAAGTGAACTGAGACTTGAGAGTGGGCTTCCAAGGTGGCTCAGTGGTAAACAAACTGTGTGCAATGCTGGAAACACAAGAGACATGGCTTCAATCCCTGGATTGGGAAGATCCCCTGGAGGGAAAAAAAAAAAAAAAATGGCAACCCACTCCAGTATTCTTGACTGGGAAATCACATGGACAGTGGCCTGGCAACTACAGTTCATGGGGTCACAGAGAGTCAAACACAACTGAGCATACACACACACAAACACACACAGACTTGTATGTACTGTATCTGCGACTGATGCAGAGGACTTGCATCCTTCACAATGTTTGATCTGTGATTAGATAGAGGAATTACGTATAACCACTGGGAGTGGGAAAAAAAATGGAATAGTCTTTGTTACTAGGCTGACTATCACAGTTGATGCCTGATCAACCACACCTGTTTATCCTTCCTATACAATGAGATATACTATATTTCTCAACTTCCTTTGTAGCTATAATTGAGTAAATAATTGATCCCAGGCCAATAAACAAAGATAGAAACTATGTGAACTACAGGCACACTTATCACTTGAGAAATCTCCCATGTAAAATTTTCCATGTTTATCATCCTTAGGAATAGATATGATTTCCAAGAACAGACACAGTAATAGGGATAGTTGCTTGATGTAACAAAATAGAAGTGTCAAGACTGAAGTGCCAATACTTTGGCCACCTGATGTGAAGAACTGACTCACTGGAAAAGATCCTGATGCTGGGAAAGATTGAATGTGGGAAGATAAGGGGACAACAGAGGATGAGATGGTTGGATGGCATCACTGACTCGATGGACATGAGTTTGAGCAAGCTTTGGGAATTGGTGATGGACAGGGAAGTCTGGTGTGCTGCAGTCCATGGGGTCACAAAGAGTTGGACATGATCGAGTGACTGAACTGAACTGAAGCTTCCATTAAATAATATGAAGAAGTACAAAGATACAGTGAGTCAGTGAGTGAGTGAGTGAGTGAGTAAGAGTCGCTCAGTAGTGTCCAACTCTTTGTGAGCCTGTCAGGCTCCTCTATCCATCGAATTCTCCAGGCAAGAATACTGGAGTGGGTAGCCATTCCCTTCTCCAGGGGATCTTCCCAACCCAAGGATTGAACCCAGGTCTCCTGCATTGCAGGTGGATTCTTTACTGACTGAGTCACCAGATAGAGGAGGCTTGATTTCTGGATCAACATTCGGAACTATCACCCAACCAAAAAGTCCCTTATTAGACAGACTGAAGAGCAAGAAAATGCTGATTTTGTTAAGGCACTGAGATGTGTGGGTTCATTGGATTTGAGTCTTGATTCAACACTTCCAAAATATTGATTCTGGTTTCTTACTTTCATTCTACATCATTAAAAAAAAAAAAAAAGAAAACACTCCATCTCATAGCTTTAGTTTGGGGCTGAGAACTTTTCTCCAAGGTAGTATTAAATGTGCAAGAGAAATATTAGAGTAGGAGGAGGTGAGGAGAGCCTTCAGACTGTGATGAAAGTTAATATCCATGGGGAAAAAAAGGGGAGGGAGGAGACTTGGGTACAAGAGTATATGGTTGCAGAACAATGGCGAGAAAAGTTTGCACAGGCTGTTGGGAGACCTTGGCCAAGTGTGCCCATAGGGAGAAGACTACTCCTTGCTCCATTACAGAGTCACGTGCATGAGTGCTCAGTCATGTCAAGCTCTTTGTGCGACCCCCTGAACTGCAGCCCTCCAGGCGCCTCTGTCCATGGGATTTTCCAGGTAAGAACACTGGAGTGGGCTGCCATTTCCTCCTCCAGGGGGATCTTCCTGACCCAGGTATCAAGCCCATGTCTCCTGTGGTCCCTGCCTAGTTCGGTACCATGACCATAACCAAGCATTACCTAGAGCTGTACCGGAAGCATGGCAATGGTCAGAATGCAGTAGTTAATTCACAGAAGCAGCAGCTTGGATTATTAAGCGATCGTGCTTTCTACAATGGGAAATCTGAGCAACCTTTTTTTTTTTTTTCATGGCAGCTATAGTCTTCCCCATGTGAATCATTAGAATATCAGCTGGTGAGCCCAGAGACCAGAGGCGAAGGAGTGTAATGCTTGTTAAAAAAGAATGGAAACAGGCTAAAATAATCTTCGCCTCTCCTTCAGTCCACAGGTTAACCTTAGATCTATTCACAGAAAAAATGAAAGTGCTTATGTATATTTTTAAAATTCTCCTAGCTATTATGACCTTCTCAGGGAGATTTCCCAAGGATTAACAAACTACTGTGAGAAATAAAAAATGAGGCATTGACTAATAGTTTGATCCTATGGGTTCAGATTAAGATTATTAATACAATGCTAAAAAAGGTCATCTACTAAATGGGACTTCCCTGCTGGTCCAGTGGCTGAGACTTCACATACCCAATGCAGGAGAAATGGATCTAGTCAGAGAACTAGATCCTACATTTTGCAACAAAAAGATTCCAAATGCCAAAACTATGACCTGGTACAGCCAAATAAAGAAATAAAAATCTTTAAAAGAAGAGTATCTACTGGAAATGAGAAATTGAGTCCAGCTATCTATATAAATACTTACAGTCAGATTTACTGCTTTAAAAATCCCTTTCACTCTTATATGAAAATGGGGAAAATACAAGAGACATTACTATGAAAATTGAATGGAAAAGACTCCAATTAAGGTGTGCTTCTTTTCACTGATTCCCTGGTGGCTCAGACGACAAAGAGTATGCCTGCAATGCAAGAGACCTGGGTTTGATCCCTGGGTTGGGAAGATCCCCTGGAGAAGGTAATGATAACCCACTCCAATATTCTTGCCTGGAAAATCTCATGGATAGAGGAGTCTGGCAGGCTACATACAGTCCATGGGGTTGCAAAGAGTCGGACACGACTGAGTGACTTTGCTTTCACTTTTCTTTTCAAAACTGTTCTTGCTATATGAAATGAGTTTGAGTTAGTCAAAAAGTATACCCCAAATCCCAACTAGAAAGTAATGTGATGTGACTCTTGAAGAAAGGGATCCCCAAAGCTGAAATAGAAACAGTAATGATGATCTTCCCACCTGATAGTTTTCAGGGGCAAAATGGATGTTCATTTACTCTAGCCATGTTCAGCTTCCATTCCATTTGTATCTGAAAGTATTTGCTTACTGACACACCCCCAATACCTCCAGCTCTTTACCCTGAAGTGAGTTTTCTTAAGGAAAAAGATAGTCAGGGGGAGGAGTGAAGTCTCATTGTCCCAAAAGGAAACTAAAGGTGATAAGAATCTGTGTAGTATGTTGAAGAATCAAACGATTATGCCTCTTCTGCATGAGGAATTATCCTACCCAGTCCTGTGGAGGGAGGTGGGGCTTTGACTCAACTGATGGAGATGTCAGGTGGCCTCGGCCTGCAGTGGCTTGAAGCAGGGCTTCAGGTCCCCCACCAGAGAGTGAGGACAGGTCGCTGCCGTAAGAGCACCAAATCCTAGCCTCTAGGCCAGTGGTCAATGACCAGGACCTGGCCTTTTCAGCTTTGCAGAAGAAGAATTCCCACAAATAAGGAAAGTAGTGATAATAGTACAGTATTTATTAGGAGGATCAAAGAGTACAGTATATGTGGATAGACACAACAGCAGACTCAGGGAGAGACTTGCTGGGTCACGCCCTTGTGGCAGTTTGAATTGCTTTTATGAGACATTTCTTTCCATTTTCATTTGGCCAATCATTCTGATTTGCCTGGCTCAGAGTCCATCTTTGGTATATCGAAGGATCCTCCCATGTGCATGCACGCATCTCTTAGCCTAGATGACTTTCACTGAAGGTGTCTATGGGTATGGCATCTCTTAGCATCACTCCCGTTTTGACCTCCTAGGAGCCTTCCTGCACTTGTGCAGTTAGAGAGGTCTCCTGACTTCGAGAAGGAGAAATAACTAGTCTGGTTAGGGCCCAGCCTCCTTTCTCAGTTGTCTTGCTATTCTTGACTTGGAGAATAGTTCACAGTGGATGAATTTCCAACCGCTTTACCCTTGAGGGACCCTCCTCCTGCCTCAATGGGATCTGGCCAGTATTCACAACTGGAAAAGAAGCTAATATCATCTGTGGTTAAACTCTCTGGGACAATTCAGTCTATTGTGTGGTTGCTTTTCACCTGGGAAAAAAGAAAAAGGTTACCTACCAAAATGCTGCTGCTGCTGCTAAGTCACTTCAGTTGTGTCCGACTCTGTGCGACCCCATAGATGGCAGCCCACCAGGCTCCCCCATCCTGGGGTTCTCCAGGCAAGAACACTGGAGTGGGTTGCCATTTCCTTCTCCAATGCATGAAAGGGAAAAGTGAAAGTGAAGTCATTCAGTTGTGTCCGACTCTTAGCTACCCCATGGACTGCAGCCTACCAGGCCCCTCCTTCAATGGGATTTTCCAGGCAAGAGTACTGGAGTGGGGTGCCATTGCCTTCTCCACCAAAATGTTGCAATAAAAACTATACTTAACATTTCAGATAGTATACTAAATAGTTGCAGTCAATTCTCTCTCCTGCCTCTGATAAGAAAGCCACTTATCTCACATCAAGCTTGGTCTTGTGACTTTCTTTGATTAATAGACACTATCAATATAGGACCTAAACTTAAGAGCTATGGAACTTCTATTTCCCTTAAAAGAAGCCAGCTGCAACTACCCAGAGATCATCACGTTGTGAAGAAGACCAATATAGCTTCCATCAATAATTCTCTTATTAACCTCTGGAGAGGACATTGTTGTGTCCTGCCCAGATCCTGGCCCACTTATTCATCACTTGCTAGAAATTACCAGCTGAGCCATCAGGGAAGCCCAAGAATACTGGAGCAGGTAGCCTATCCCTTCTCCAGTGGATCTTCCCAACCCAGGAACTGAATTGGGGTCTCCTGCCCTGCAGGCGGATTCTTTATCAACTGAGGTCTCAGGGAAGCCCCTTGCTAGAAATATTGGAATCTTATTCCTTGACACTACATAGAAACCTGCCTTCACCTGAAAGAAGCCATCCTACCCAGAAAGCAATCTCACCCCTTTAGTCACAGCCAGGCACCCGACTTCAAAGGGAAAACATGATGGTGTGGTATATGATCCAAAGCCTTTTCCTATTGATAAAGCCATGACTCGACTTTTCCTAAGAGCATGTCCTTGATTAAGTCCCCATCATGTTTCACTCCCTTTCTCACAGATTTTCCTGAAGAGCACTTCCTCATTAGCCATGAGCACTCAAATTCCTGCACCCCTCTCTGCTTCCAGGAAGTCCAGATTTACACAGCCTGAGTAGAAGTGTGGTTGTGTTCATGTCACAGTTATTCCCTCTGGGCTCCTTTGTGCATCTGAACCATGGAAAATGCTGCAGCAAATATTATAGTAATACTTGTAAAGGAACCTATGTAAATGGAGATGGGACAGATGACAGAGAACAAGTCTAATACTCTGGCATAGTTGTCACCAGAAAAACTTTATCAAATATAACTATTAGTATGAAGTCAAGTTTTAAAGAATCAAAATAATATTTTTTTCTCTTTAAAATTAGAAGTATGACAAATAATACTATATCACTAATGCCCCAAGAATTAGTTTGGTTATCATAAACAATATAAGAAAGGATAAAACTCAAATCGTCTTATGTTATTTTCAAACTTGCCATATATAAAATATATTGTTGTTGTGTAGTCACTAAGTCATGTCTGACTCTGCAACCCCAGGGACTGTAGCCCACCAGACTGCTCTGTCCATGGGATTTCTCAGGCAAGAATACTGGAGTGGGTTGCCATTTCCCTTTCCAGGGGATTTTCCTAAATCGGGGATCAAACCTATGTCTCCTCCATTGGCAAACGATTCTTTACCACTGAACCACTAGGAAAGCCCTGTATATAAAAGTTAATTTTACAGGATAGAGCCATCACTGGCTTCAGATGTATCATTTTTCATTTAAGTATCCTACACCATGTACCGTAGAAGATATGGTAACAACAATCATTGTTCTTATTTACCGAACACAGGTTTCAAATATATTATTTTACACAACAAAATAGTATTTTAGATGTACATATTTCACATTTGTATCATGTGTCCTGTGTCTGTATATTTCTCTACTTTCACACTGCAACTTAAAGTAACCCTGAATAATTTACTTTCCTCAAATTATACCAATGGGTTTGTGTTTTTCTTTTTCACTATACCTAGACATTTTATAATTACACTGTTCACAGCTGACAAGCATAGGAAGAAAGCCTTAACCCGTAATTAACATTAAGTTAATTATCTTATGTCACCCAGCAAATTAGTTAAACACCGAAGATGGTTTAGATATCAAAAGGTAAAATGTCTAAAAAATCTTTTACTATATCAGAATAGAAACATCATCATCTCACTGTACACACAGTAAGTAGTGTTTGATTTATCTATATGACCGTCTGGGATATGAAACCTGCTGAAATGAAATGAACTTTGATATTTCAGATCTTCCTATCATTCTTATAATATTTTGCATTATTGAGTTTAGGTAAGAATTCTAACACTAAACCTGAAATTTCTCAAGAGAAAATTGCCTCAAATGAGGCCTGCATGCGTGCTCAGTCCATCAGTCGTGTCCAACTCTTTGAGATCCCATGGACTATAGCCTGCCAGGCTCCTCTGTCCATAGGATTCTCCAGGCAAGAATATTGGAGTGGGTAGCCATTTCCTAGTCCAGGGAATCTTCCCCACCCAGGGACTGAACCCACGTCTCCTGTGTCTCCTGCATTAGCAGGCAGATTCTTTACCACTGAGCCACCTGGGAACCCCTCAGAAGGAGGGGAACGCTAAAGATCAGCATGGCAAACATAGGTTTGTTTGTGTATAAACTGGACCTCGGGAGATACCAAAGTGCCCTGCTAAATAACTATTAAAGTGGTAGCATTTCATTCCTGAGGGTCCATTTGGCTTTTTCACTTTCTGTGAAAAATGCTATGTTTAAAGACTTGTGTGTGAAAAATCTCATTGGGTGCTGGACGTTATCAGGTGCTGAAGCAATGTTGTATTACCCTCGACCTACTCAATGAGAGAAAATGTTTTCAAATTACATGAACCATAAGTAAGGTGTTAATATGTAAAATATATCATCAGCTTATACAACTCGATAACAAAAACAATTAATGAATGGGTAGAAGACCTGAATAGACTGTTTTTTCCCAAGAAGACATACAGATGGCCAAAAAACACATGAAGAGATAAATGTCACTAATCACCAGGAAAACTCAAATTTTAAAAAATGAGATATCATCTCACACCTATTGGAAAGACTAACATCTAAAAGCCCACACAAAAAACCAAATGTTTACAAGATGTGGATAAAAGGGAACCCTAGTGCACTGTTGGTGGAGATGTAAACTGGTGCAGTCACTGTGGAAAACTATACTGAATTTTCTTGAAAAAATAAAAATAGAATTACCAAATGGTCCAACAATTCCACTCCTGGGTATATATCCAAAGAAAACAAAAACATAAATTCAAAAAGATATTTGCACCTCCGTGTTTCTAGCAGGTGTTATTTACAATAGGCAAGATATGGAGGCAAACTCAGTGTTCATCAACAAATGGATGGATAAACAAGCTGGGAAATATATATATATACATATATATGTATATATATATATAAAATCCACATGTATATTCCATGCATATATATCACAATATATACATTCCACTTATATATTCCATGCATATATATATATCATTGTATATATAATATATATAAATATATATATGTATTCCAACTTGAAAAATAATTAAATTTTGCCATTTACAGCAACATATACCCTGGATGATGTTATGCTAAATGAAATAAATCAAACAGAGAAAGACATATATTGTATGTTATCACTTATAATTGAAATCTAAAAAATAAAAGAAACTAGTGACTATAACAAAAAAGAAACAAACTCACTGATATAAAGAACAAACTAATGGTTACCAGTGGAGAAAAGAAAGATGAGAGGAGCAAGATAGAGATAGGAGTTAAGAGTCACAAACTAGTCTGCATAAAATAAATAAGCTATAATGATATACTGCACAGCACAGGGAATATGTGCAATATTTAATAACTATAAATGGAATACAGTTTATAGAAATTTTAAATCACAATGTTATACACCTGAAGCTACTATATCAATAATATTGCAAATCAACTATACTTCAATAAAAAATAAATAAAAATATATTCAAATTGCTCTTTTAATTCTATGTCAAATTTTATCCTACCACTAATGTTTTCCTATTGCTCCATAAGAAGATACACCAATTGTATGAAATATATTCCTTCCAGCAAAGATGTGACTCAAAAATTAAGTTTTCAGAATTATTTAACCATTTTTATATTTTTGATGATAACTACTGTTATCTTCAGTATCATTTGCTCCTTGGAAGAACATATATGACAATCCTAGACAGCCTATTAAAAAGCAGAGACATTACTGTACCCATAAAGATTCATATAGTCAAAACTACACTTTTTTCCAGTAATCATGAATTGATGTGAGATTTGGACCATAAAGAAGACTGAGCATCGAAAAATTGATGCTTTTGAACTGTGGTGTTGGAGACTCTTGAGAGTCCCTTGGACAGCAATGAGATAAAGCCAGTCAATCCTAATGGAAATCAGTTCTGAATATTCATTGGAAGGACTGATGCTAAAGCTGAGGCTCCAATACTTTGACCACCTGATGTGAAGAACTGACTCATTGGAAAAGACCCTGATGCTGGGAAGGATTGAGGGCAGGAGGAGAAGGGGATGATAAAGGATGAGATGGTTGAATGGCATCACCAACTCAATGGATATGAGTTTGAGCAAGCTCCAGGAGTTGGTGATGGACAGGGAAGCCTGGAGTGCTACAGTCCATGGGGTCACAAAGAATTGAACATGATTGAGCCACTGAACTGAACTGAACTGTCATCAATACAATTTTAATGGAATAAAAATGACAAAGCTATGACTGCTTAAAAAATACCACTTTAATAATGAGATTATTTGCTATATAATTTATAATAAGAAATACCTATTTTATTTTCATCCCTGCTTCTGGCACAGAGCTTTTAAAACTCTTATTTCCTCAGTGAGGAGAGCCATAAAATTTCTTTTCTTAAGTTAATGAGGTAACTTTTGGACCACACCTAAGGATGGGAACTGGTTGCCAAGAGATCGAAGCTTGAGACCAGAGGTTAGTACTACACCCTGCCTCCAGGGAAGGGAGAGGGACTGGAGGTTGAATCAATTGCCAATGGTCAATGATTTAATAAATTATGTCTCTGCAATGAAGCCTTCATAAGAGCACAGAAGGACTGAACATGATCAGCCAAGGGCATTTGTCATCTGCCTCTGTGGAGACTAGTTTTTCCCTGGTGGCTCAGATGGTAAAGAGTCTGGTTGCAGCACGGGAGACCCAGGTTCAATCCCTGGGTCAGGAACATTCCCTGGAGAAGGAAATGGCAACCTGCTCCAATATTCTTGCCTGGAAAATCCCATTGGTGGAAGAGCCGGCAGACTACAGACCATGGGGTTACAAAGAGTAGGACACAACTGAGCCACTTCACTTTCTTTTTCTTTCTTTCTGTGGAGACTGAATCCTGTGCTACTGCAGTCGTTGACCTTCAAGTTGCCCTGAATAAGTTCAGGGTGGAGAGTGAGGCACTCTGTGCTCCAGGACAACTGGTAGAACAGGTCTTTAGGTAGGGAGATATTTTTAGAAACTGATTTCATGAACCCAATCCTTGCATCTACTTAAATCTACTTAAATCTGTGTGCTAAGTCACTTCAGTCATGTCTGACTCTTCGCCACCCTATGGTCTTATAACTGACCACGCTCCTCAGTCCATGGGATTCTCCAGGCAAGAATAATGGAGTGGGTTGTCATTTCCTACTCCAGGGGATCTTCCCAACCCAGCAATCAAACCCATGTCTCTTATGTCTCCTGCATTAGCAGGCAGGTTCTTTACTACTAGCACCACCTCTTTATGCCTAGAAAAACACTAAATCCCTCCATGGTGTTTGATGTCAGCTCCTCATCATTGTTGCTGTTCAGTCACTCAGCTGTGTCCAACTCTGTGACCACCATGGACTGAACTACAGCCCACCAGGATTCCCTGTCCATCACCATCTCCCTGAGCTTGCTCAAACTCATGTCCATTGAGTCAGTGATGACATCCAACCATTTCATCCTCTGCTGCCCCCTTCTCCTTCTGCCTTCACTCTTTCCCAGCATCAGGGTCTTTTCTCTTCACATCATGTAGCCAAAGTGCTGGAGCATCAGCTTCAACAGTCCTTCCAATGAATATTCAGGATTGATTTCCTTAAAGTTTGACTGGTTTGATCTCCTTGAAGTCCAAAGGACTCAGGTCCTTGTGACTAGAAGAAAACCTCTTGTAAAGTAAGTGCTTGATTGCATTGAACTCCCCCTTCACCAAAATCTTATGTATTGGCCTTCCCCCACTATCTCTTTGGAGCAATTTCTCAGAACTATCTAAGGTGCTGTCTTCCAGGCTGCAGTCTTCACTTTGCCCCAAATAAACCTTAGCTCACAACTCTCCTGAATATTCATTGAAACTCCAATACTTTGGCCACCTGATGTGAAGACCTGACTCATTGGAAAAGACCCTGATGCTGGGAAAGATTGAGGGCAGGAGGAGAAGGGGATGACAGAGGATGAGATGGTTGGATGGCATCACTGACTCAATGGACATGGGTTTGGGTGAACTCCAGGAGATGGTGATGGACAGGGAGGCCTGGCGTGCTGCGGTTCATGGGGTCACAGCGAGTTGGACACGACTGAGCGACTGAACTGAACTGAACACATCTTTCACTTTGTGCATCTTATTTTAGTCGATGGAAGAATGTTTCTCTGAGTTCTTTGAGCTGCTCTAGCAAATTAATCAAACCCATGGAGGTGATTAGCAGAAATTCTGACCCACAGCCAATTTGTCAGAAGTACAGGTAACAACCTAAGCTGGAAATTGGCATTTGAAGTGGGGAGGGGAAGGGAGAAGTCTTGTAGGACTGACCACTCAACCAACCTTCTGCTCTGAACCCTTAAATTGAATCTGAGACTCCTCTGAGTAGAGAGTCAGAATTGAGTTGAATTGTAGGAAGCCAAGCTGGTGGATGAGAAGTGTTTGTTGGTGATGTGGGGAAGCACGCACACTCACACATACACATACATTGGAATTAGATTCAGAAACCTAAAAGAGAACATAACCAGAAATAAATGATTTTTTGAATGACTTAAAAGTAACGTGATAAAGTAATACGTTCTGGATGTTTCAAGTGGGCATGTAAGCAAGCCAGTCTGCCTGCCTCTTCGTCCCCCTTGACCCTTCTCCTAACCGCCAGTAAATCCTAACTAGTTTACATCTAATTATAACAAGAGGATTTCACATTGTTAATTTGTTGACCTCCTTCCTTTTTCAGTACCCGATTTGTGATGGCAATTTTCTGAAACCCAAAATAGCTATGCTTGACCTTTCTCTTCTCTTCTCTTCTGTGAGCCCATGTCTAAACAAAGTAAGTTCACAGTAAATGTTAGGGCTCTTCTCACCTGAAAAAAAAACCAGTATAGATAACTCCGTTTTAGCCTGAGGATCAACTTTTCATTTTTCATTCTAACCCACTGCTAAACCAAAATCTTTCCTTTAAAAAAAGACCCCTCTTTCTTCCCCTTTTCTTCTCCTTGCTTGGCTGGAGACAGTCTCCTCCCTGAGCCCAGGCCAAGACAGGCATATGCCTGACATCACCTGTCTGGTGGTTGGGGTTCAGAAAGCCCACCATCTCATATTCCCTTTTGCTTATGTTGTGATACTGTGTCATACTGTTGAGGGAGGTTACTTAAATCACTTTCCTAAACTGTGAACAGCTATAAGTATCCCTATTTTTGAGACACTTCCTCTGCTACTTACTTTCCATCAATGTGTTCAGTTTCTCTGATGCAACAATCCTGTGGCTTATCTAATTCCAAGATATGATTAGCCTGTTCTTATATATATTAATACTTAAAGTCATTTTTTGAGGAAATTTTTTATTTTTTAAACTGGTATTGAGATGCAGTTCACCTATCTAATTTAATTAAAAAATTTTAGTATATTCACATAATATGGGCAAGCAACCTCATAGTCAATATTAGACTATTTTCATTATCTCAAAAAGAATTCTTGAAGTTATCAACCCCTTGAAGTGACATGAAAGTGTTAAGTCACTCAGTTGTGTCCACCTCTTTATGACTGCATGGAATATAGCCAACCAGACTCCTCTGTCCATGGAATTCTCCAGGCAAGAATGCTATAATGGGTAGCCATTCCCTTCTTCAGGGGATTTTCCTGACCCAGGGATCAAACCCAACCAGGAATCACACCTGACCCAGGAATCAAACTCTGATGTCCTGCATTGCAGGTGGATTCTTTACCATCTGAGCCACCAGGGAAGCCCCATAGACCTTCAGATAGCCCCTACTTCCTAGCAACCAGGAACCTACTTTCTTAAGGACCAAGGTTATGTGAGACATTAACACTTAGATGTTAACACCAATACTTTGGTCACCTGATGCAAAAAACTGACTTATTGGAAAAGACCCTGATGCTGGGGAAGATTAAAGGTAGGAGGAGAAGGGGATGGCAGAGGATGAGATGGTTGGATGGTATCACTAACTCAATGGACATGAGTTTGAGTAAATTCCAGGAGTTGGTGATGGACAGGGAAGCCTGGCATGCTGCAGTCCATGGGGTCACAGAGTCAGACGTGACTGAGCGACTGAACTGGACTGAATGCTAAGGGCACAGGGTAATGGGTATACAGAAAGTCTCTTCACTTTGCCACTTTTCATCTTTGCCACTTTTATGTAAATCTAAAATTATTCTAAAACAAAAAATAATTTAAAAGTACTTCAAATGCATATGGTACAAACCAATACAATTGCATTGTTAAATTAACACATATATTGTTCTTGCACTATTCAACCTGTTCTAAGTGTTTACATATGCTAACTTACTGTATCTTCACAGACATTAAGTAAGTTGCTATTCTTCTACAGATGAAATAGATCCAGGGAGTAAGTGAATTCCCCAAGGTGCTCACCCCAAGAAGAACATCAGGGCTTTATACCCTGGCTACTGACTCCACAGTCCATCTTTTAACCACTGCACTTTTCTACTGACTGTGATAAATGAGATTTCAGCAAGTCAATATGGGTGTGGTGGTGAAGTCACTAAGTCGTGTCCGACTCTTGCAATCACGTGGACTATAGCCTGCCAGGTTCCTCTGTCCATGGGGTTTCCTAGTCAGGAATACTGGAGTGGGTTGCCATTTCCTTCTCCAGTGGCTCTTCCTGACCCAGGGATCAAACTCACATCTCTTGTGTCTCCTGTATTGCAGGCAGATTCTTTACTGCTGAGCCACAGGGAAGCCAGTCAATATAGGGAGGAACATAAAATGCTGAGATGTGAGATAAAAATCTGAACCTCTCTTTCTAAACATGAGTTTTAAAGAATTGCAAATATTAGTTCAGAAGTGATTTTTCTCACTTAAATATCACGCGCAATTAGAAATGTCTGCATGTGTATGAAAGTAGGTCAGGTCAGGCCTATGTGCTCATTGATTTCAGCTAGGAAAGGTGGATAAAGAACAAAACTCAGGAATATGTCTTAAAGGGCTCCAAT
This sequence comes from Cervus canadensis, assembly GCF_019320065.1. NCBI lineage: Eukaryota > Metazoa > Chordata > Mammalia > Artiodactyla > Cervidae > Cervus > Cervus canadensis. The sequence goes on along the minus strand of NC_057401.1, from coordinate 66,837,889 downwards.
CCTGGTTCCAACAACAACTATGCCACTGGTGACAATTCACTTGACATCTTTATTTCTCAGTACCCAGATGGGCAGATCATAGCATCTATATCACAAATCCTTGCAAAACTACACAGTACATAGTAAATGAATGATCAGTGCCATGAAAACAAAGAGTGGGGAAGAGCAGACAGCAGATTGTCTCAGGACAGACAGCTGTTTCTTGCAGGAAAGTTGAGAGCACCCCTATGCACGAGGGATACATGAAAGGAGACCTGACTTAAGCAAGGAAGTGAGTCTTGGAGTCTTCTTGAGAAAGCGCATTTTAGGCAGAAGGAAGATGCTCCAATGCCAAAGAATTAAAGGTTTCAAGTTGTGGTGCTGGAGAGGAACCCTGATAGTCCCTTGGACAGCAAGGAGATCAAACCAGTCAGTTCTAAAGGAAATCAACCCTGAATATTCATTGGAAGGACTGATGCTGAAGCTGAAGCTCCAATACTTTGACCACCTGATGCAAAGAGACAACTCACTGGAAAAGCCCCAAGTTCTGGGAAAGATTGAAGGCAGAGGATGAGATGGTTAGGTAGCTTCACCGACTCAATGGACATGAATGTGAACAAAGTCTGGGAGGTAGTGAAGGACAGAGGAGCCTGGCATGCTGCTGTCTGTGGGGTCACAAAGAGTCAGACATGACTTAGCAACTGAATGACAAGAAGCTCCAGGCAAGAGTAACCTTGGAATGGAGAGCTTGGAAATCAGCAGGCAAGGAGGAGACTGGTGAGGCGAGGAGTAAGTATATAGAGGCCCAAACTGATTTGCAAACCTAAACCACTCTGAGGGTTGCTTGAAGATTTCTCTCATATTGCCTGAGGCACTCTACTACCCACAGAAATTGCCTCTACCTTGAAATCTCAAGCCATTGTTTGCATATACCACATTTAAATATACTGGATTGGTACATATGAGTATTCATCTCTCACCTGTAACTGGAATGTAAATGGCCTCATGGCCATTATCATGTAGTGTGTGTATGTGTGTGTGTGTGTACACAAATGTGCTTGTTTCGTGTTTAATCCACTAAAGCATCTAGAAAATTATATTTTTTATTAGTAAATTCTAACAAACAAAACACATTACATTAGAGCAAGAATTGTGACTTTGGTTATAATTCTCTTCTCATGCATCCTGTAAACTTCATATGTACTCACTGGAACTGAAATCATCTTAAATTTGCAATATAGCTTACAGGCTTGAGCAGAATTGTACAGGCACTATCGGGTATTATGATCCAGTTTAATCATGGGAGCCAGTCAAAAGTTATTTTAATTTCATTTGATAAAGGGCTCAGCATTCTCTTTGAGTAGCTAAATGGCTTTCCAAAGGTTATACAGTTAATAGATGGTAGAAACTTGAGTTGAACCAACGTTGCTGGGCCTCTGTTTATTTTTCCCTAAGTTTACCATTGACCAAAATGAATTTAAAATATTGCTGGGTAAGGTTAAGCCTATAAATATCCAAAGAAACACTACTAAATTCTTGAAAAAAATGAGAACCACTATTCTATTAATTAAATTGCAGTCATGTGCCTGATAAATAATTGGAGAAGAAAATGGCAACCCACTCCAGTGTTCTTTCCTGGAGAATCCCAGGGACGGAGGAGACTGGTGGGCTTCTGTCTATGGGGTCACACAGAGTCGGACACGACTGAAGTGACTTAGCAGCAGCAGCAGCCTGATAAATAAATGTTCTTGGAGCTGTACTTGTCTGTCATAAGGAAGACTACTTTTAAAATGCTGTATTTCTAAATTATTATCACAACACAAAATGACAGTTTTCAGAGGAACTAAATTCCTAACAGCAGAAGTTGCTCTTTGGAGAAATATAAGATTCAATCTGATACCTTGCCCACATTAATCGGAATTCCAATGTGATCATTTTAAAACTATAATATTAAGAACTAAAATTCTTCAATTATTTTCAGGGGAAAAATTCAATAAGGGCATAAGGTGAAGGAGTGGATGAGAATTCAACAAGTATTCTTGGCTCTTCTACATAACTAGAAAATAAATGCTTGGCAAATCATGCATTATAATATACAGATATGGCAAATTCTCGCTTGGACAATTACTCATTTACATTTCTCTTCCTTTCTGGGATCTGTAGCAAACTTTGAATCCAAGTTTGGATTCTCTTAGCCTTTCAGAATTCTACTTAGAGACTTCCTTGATTTTATCAGGTGAATAAATAGGGAGGAAAGGTAAAACATGGTAAATACCACTATAGAATTACATGGTAGGCAAATCTGCTGTCAAAAGCCCATATAAAGACTTCCAAAACAAATGAAAGCATTTGCCTTCTCGATGCCCTAATTTACCTTCACTAGCCTGATTATTGGGCTATTTGCCTCATAGAATCACAACCTATAAGTGGTGCTCATTCTTTGATTCCTGACTTGTCTGAGTTGCAAACTGGGAACACAAGACCAGTTTTGTACAAACAGTTACCCTAAAGCCATTCAAAAGATGGCATGCAATAAAATCTGTACATGCTATATTTATTTTAACAACATATCTCATGTAGAGCAACTTGAAAACAGAAACAAAGGCAAAATTACATTGCTGAATTTTTTAATAAATACCACACAATGTATATAAAAGTACTAGGCATACTCCATCTAGTTATAACAGTTAGACATGGGCTATATGACTTTATATTATAGGAATTCACATAAGAAATCCAGAAAATAGCTAAGCCCTTGCAAAATAAGATGTTTTCAATTAGGAAATTAAAATATAATTTGTGATTTCAGAGCAAATAACAGCTGTTTGTGGTAAAAGTGTCAACATCATAATTCAAGAGACTTGGACAGTTCATTGCACTTGACTCACAAAACCAAAATTAAGAGAGCCCTTCTTTAGCTGTTTTATATGTATGTGCATGTTTCAATATATTCCACATATTTGAAAGCTCATAATTTTCTTATCTGGTTTTATTCTTGAAAAGATTCCAAACAAATATGCTTATATTCTTATACTTTAAAAATAGAACAAAAGCGTAGGAAACCTAGGAACTTAATGATTTTTGTGAATGTAAGTTCTTAAGTTCATATTATATAATCATCAAGATATTGTTCATTATGTAATTTATGACCAAAGTTTTTTAAAGTAGTACCATTGTGCTAACTTTAAATGAAAAGAGATTCTGCCATACCTATTTATCAACATAAAATGTTGTTGTTGTTCAGTTGCTAAGTCATGTCCTACTTTTTGCAACACAATGGACTGCAGCACCTCAGGCTTCCCTGTCCTTCATTATCTCCCAGAGTTTGCTCAAAATCGTGTCCATTGTGTCAGTTATGACATCCAACCATCTCATCCTCTGTCCCCCACCTTTCTCCACATGCCCTCAATCTTTCCCAGTATGATGGTCTGTTCCAATGAGTCAGTTCTTTGCACCAGATGACTAAAGGATTGGTGCTTCAGCTTCAGCATCAGCCCTTCTAATGAATACTCAGGGTTGATGTCCTTTAGGATTGACTGGTTAGATCTCATGGCTGTCCAAGGGACTCTCAAGAATCTTCTCCAGCACCACAGTTTAAAAGCATCAGTTCTTTGGTACTCACCTTCTTTTTGGTCCAACTCTCACATCCATACATGACTACTAGAAAAACCATAGCTTAAACTATACAGACTTTCATTGGCAAAGTGATGTCTCTGCTTTTTAATACACTGTCTAGGTTTGTCATAGCTTTTCTTCCAAGGAGCAAGCATCTTTTAACTTCAAAGCTGCAGTTATCATGCACAATGATTTTGGGAATATAATAATACAACATATAATGTGTGTGTGCTAAATCACTTCAGTTGTGTCTGACCCTTTGAGACCATAAGAACTGTAGCCCACCAGGCTCCTTTGTCCATGGGATTCTCCAGGCAAGAATACTGGAGTGGATTGCTGTGCCCTCCTCCAGGGGATCTTCCTGACGGGAAGGATCAAACCCATGTTTCTTACGTCTCCAGCGTTGGCAGATGGGTGCTTTACCATTAGCTCCAGCTGGGAAGTCCACACTAAATTGGTGAGTAATTTTTCCTCTGCTGAGAGGAAAATTATAACATTATTCTAGATGAAAAACAAACTTCTAAAAAGTGACCTAAGATCTAATGATAGATAATAATGGTCTTTCTAATGATAAATATTAATGGATTTTCTAACCTACTTTCTACAAACCATTATGTCTCAATGATACTGAGATTCTCCACATCAAAGATACATGGGAGAAAATTTCTCTGGGTTTGTTCAAAGATATTTCTGTCACCCTTTTCTTTGACAATCTCCTTCAACCCCATATATGGTGTTAAAAAAAATAACATTTTACAAAAAGCTTTAAACAAAACTGATTACTTTCCCACCTAAACAAAATATGCAAGAGAAAGGAAAGCACATAATAGAAATAATGTCAAATCTGAAGATTTGGTGAGGAATAAATAAGATGTTGCAAAATTTGGGTAAACACTAAATAAATTACAGTTGCTTTTAATATCCTGATTTAATTTTATACGCAAAATTGGAAGTCGAATTGTTAAAGTGCAAGGCTAAATTTGACACCTTTCACTGTCATATTTTGTTTGAACATATCAAGAGAAGTGAGTTCAATCCCTGGGTCAGGAAGATCCCCTGGAGTAAGAAATGGTAACTTGTTCCAGTATTATTGCCTGGAAAATTCTATGGACAGAGGAGCCTGATGGGCTACTGTCCATAGGGCCGCAAAGAGTCGGGGATGACTGAGGGACTGTGTATACATACAGAAACAGAATGAGTCTATTTAGGCGATGTAGGTATTAATTAAAAATTGGAATCTTCAGGCATCTTTATTATGTAAACACACCACCAAATCTACTCACCATTATCGATTATAAGTTAGGCTTTCCTTTTTTGATAGTATTATCCCCAAAGTTTTATTTAACTAAAAACTCCTAACCTTATAAACTTCTCTCTTCCAAGCCTTGTCATCTACAAAACTCCAAACCATCTTCACCATGATTTCTCTCTTCTATAAACTTTGATATACATTTCCTCTGCACAGGGATAGTCAACTCCCTGCAAAATTCATTTTCATTTGAATAAAAATAGTTTTCATTTTGGGACTTCCCAGTTGGTGCTAGTGATGAAGATCCTGCCTACCAATGCTGGAGACATTAAGGACCCAGGTTCTATCCCTGGGTCAGGAAGATCCCCTGGAGGAGGAAGATTGCCCCATGGCAATCCATTCCAGTATTCTTGCCTGGAAAATCCCATGGACAGAGGAGCCTGGTGGGTTACAAGTCCATAGATTCACAAAGAATCTGACATGACTAAAGCAACTTAGCACAACACAGCACAGTTTTTATTTTACAAATTAAGAGTGTTAGGTGATACCTTTCATAATTCATTGCCTCTCATGTACCTTCCACAGTTCTGTGAACACAGTGGAAGCCCATAAACTTACCTTGACTAACTCACAGATACACAAAGATATCATTGTAAGTCCACATCAAGAAGTTCTGCATGTAATACATGACTCCCCTAGAACATATAACATGAGCTTAGCCCTCTAAACCTCACTGCTATTTCAATTACTATAAAATAGTTCATTTATGGAGAAGGCAATAGCACCCCACTCTGGTACTCTTGCCTGGGAAATCCCATGGATGGAGGAGCCTGGTAGGCTGCAGCACATGGGGTCGCAAAGAGTCGGACATGACTGAACGACTTCACTTTCACTTTTCACTTTCATGCATTGGAGAAGGACATGGCAAGTCACTCCAGTGTTCTTGCCTGGAGAATCCCAGCGGCGGGGAGCCTGGTGGGCTTCCGTCTATGGGGTCATACAGAGTCGGACATGACTGAGGTGACTTAGCAGCAGCAGCAGTTCATTTATAATTATTAATGACCATACTTACTCATTATGACAGAGATCCAATACAGAAATACATTTTCACTTAGAAAAAAACTTAAAAATCTTATCGCCACCTTCAATTTTTAATCAGGAAAGAAATCCCATTGGGGCAATAAAGAGCACTACATGATTATGTATTTCATTCTTGTTACTGGTGTGGAGGGCAAGAGCCATATACATTTACAAAACAGTATGACAAACACGAATACATTCAAGCTTGAAGCAGCAATAATAATTCAGAATAAAGTTAGAAGAATGCAATGAGAAGATATAAGCCTTTGGAAAACAATAAACCAAAAGTGAAATCTATTGTAAATTATTCCCAACAAACACTGGTTGAATGCATACTTTCTTATTAGAGGTTAAGAATTTCTGCTGTCTGACAATTAGAAAGAGTAAAGGGTGAAATAATTGGTTCCCTGACCAGGCCTATTATTCCCAGTGAACAAGCATCTATTATAAATCAAGCTAACCTCACAATTTTACCAGAAAGCTTTCTCAGTAGAAAAGTGAAAACAATTGGGTCACTACATTGAAAAATCACAGAAATGTTGTCAAACCACAAATACCCTTACTTGGGCGGGGGCGGGGGGGTGGGGGGGCGCGTGTGGAGCCTGAATGCAATCACTAAAGCTTAAATATCCAGTCACCATGTACATGAATCTAAGCAATAAGAAAAGGAAATTTTATCATTTGAAAAGAAATGTAAGGAAAACAATGAAAATATTGCCTAGATTGGATATTTTGGTATGTAGAATGAATTGAAGGGATGTTGAGATATACATAAGCTTATCTCCAATACACTTTAGAAATTCTTACTTAACTAATGGTTATCTAGTTTTTCTTAATTTACAAAAATGGGATGCTCAAAGCACTTAATTTTGCCACTTATAAAATGAGACTGTGAGTCACAATGAGTATTTATTGAATAGATAGCTTATAAAGCATATTAAACTACTAAACTGGCAATTTTTCATATATTCTAGGTTAATTTTAGTAGTTCTATTAGCTAGATGATGCTCCATAAGATACTGTTAGTGAAACACTCTTTCTTTTTTAATTTTTTCTAATCTGTACAGCAAGATACTTTGGTAAAATAAAATAGATTCTCATGGTAATACCAAATTGCTCTATAATTTCTAATATCTCACTCATAATTTCTATTTACCTGTCTAGTTTAAACTATAAACAAATATTTGAGGACCAGAAATAATCCATAGTCTTCTTAGATAAGTTATTTACAGTTGCCAACAACATTGATAGTAGGTGGTGCAGAGAGGGTTGACTAAATACCTATAGCATGAATTCAGGGATGATGAAAACACTCATATAAATGTTCCTTTTAACTAAAAAGGCTAAATGAAATTTGTCAACTTAAATCATCACTAGTTTGAAAACATATTATGAAACACATTAAGCTATTCCATATTTTTGGTGTCACAGTTCATAGAGAAGTACTTTTGGATGAAACCTTATGGTGGTGTCTTATGTAATATAAGGCATAATAATTACCTGTTGAATTAATGTAATTTTTTCATGTGTGCTCAGATGACAGTATATTTCAAAATGGACATTTATATATCCTCTTTTCCTACTTGTATATTTGTTTATTGACATATATGCATATAATTGTAAACAAAGAACACTGCAAACTTACAGTTAAATCCAAAAAAAATATCTACTTCAATTTCATTGACTACACTAAAGCCTTTGACTCTGTGGATCATTACAAATTGTGGAAAATTCTTAAAGAGATGGGAATACCAGAACACCTTACCTACCTCTTGATAAACCTGTATGCAGGTCAAGAAGCAACAGTTAGAACTGGACATGGAACAGCAGACTGGTTCCAAATTGGGAGAGGAGTACGTCAAGGCTGCATATTGTCACCTTGCTTATTTAACTTATATGCAGATTACATCTTGCAAAATGCCAGACTGGATGAAGCACAAGCTGGAATTAAGATTGCTGGGAGAAATATCAATAACCTCAGATATGCAGCTGATACCACTCTAATGGCAGAAAGTGAAGAGGAACTGAAGAGCTTTGTGATGAGGATGAAAGAGGAGAGTGAAAAAGCTGACTTGAAACTCAGTGTTCAAAAAAATAAAGATCATGGCATCTGGTCACATCACTTCATGGCTAATAGATGGGGATAAAAACACAGTGACAGACTTTATTTCCTTGGGCTCTAAAATCACTGCAGATGGTGACTGCATCCATGAAATTCAAAGACATTTGCTCCTTGGAAGGAAAGCTATGACAAACCTAAATAGAGTATTAAAAAGCAGAGACATCACTTTGCCAACAAAGATCTGTATAGCCAAAGCTATGGTTTTTCCAGTAGTCATGTATGGATGTGAAAATTGGACCAAAAAGAAGGCTGAGAACCAAAGAACTGATGCTTTCAAATTGTGGTGCATGATCAAACCAGTCAATCTTAAGGAAATCAGTCCTGAATATTCGTTGGAAGGACTGATGCTGAAGCTGAAGCTCCAATACTTTGGCCACCTGATGCAAAGGGCCAACTCATTGGAAAAGATCCCGATGCTGGGAAAGACTGAAGGCAAAAGGAGAAGGGGGCGACAGAGGATGAGATAGTTAGATAGCATCACTGTCTCAATGGACATGAATTTGAGCAAGCTCTGGGAGGTTGTGGAGGACAGAGAAGCCTGGTGTGTTACAGTCCACAAGGTCATAAAGAGAAAGACTCGACTTGACAACTGAACAACAACAATACATCATTATTTGTTGTGAGATTTTGACTTTTTAGATAACATTTACCAATTTAATAAAGTTTAATTCCACTACTAGTTGGCTAATTTTTTTATATTAATTCATGAAATGTCTTTTTATGGATCAATAGAATTGATCATTTGATTTTACTTCTTTAGTCTAATAACATTATTATCAACTAACAGCATACTTTCAAGGGTAAAATAAGCCATAATACTCATAATGTTTTGTTGTAGAAGTGCCTTAATTGGTTTGCTCAATTTTATTGAAAAATGTTTTATATATGAGGAAAAATAATGTTACCTCATAGTATTTATTTTAATTAAATTTTAGTTCAATTGAATTGATTTTTAATTAATTTAATTTTCATTGAATTTTTGACATAACTAGATTAGGGACTGGATTAGAATTATTGCTGTTCCTAATTTCCAGAAGAGTTTTTTTGATGCAATGATAAATATATTTTTAAAGTTTCAGTTGAATATGCTTTTAAATTATTTAGATCTTATGTCTTAAAAGGGATGAGACTGAGCAGCAAGCATATTTGCATACTATTTAGTGATCTAATCATTTTTAGTCTTTAATCTGGATAATATGAGTAATTTTTAATTATACTATTCCAGAAAATTTGCCATTTTTTCTAATTCAGTTTTTTGGATATAGCTCTTCATAGCATTAACTTAACCATCAATATGTTTGCACATGGGTATCTGTATTTGTTTCAGTCTTGATTGAGTTTTATTTGGATACTTTTATCTCTTTTTTATATTAATTCTACTTCTTTATATTTAAATAAATATTGGTTATTTGCCAGTCCCCGTGTATTCAGTTTTTTCTTTTTCACAGAGATCCATTTTTCCAACTATTCTTCTTCTATAGTCTATTTACTTTTATGTATAATACTTTACAGTTATATTAAAAATACATATATGAAAACTCCAATATCTGGAACTCCTGAGGGTTTGTTTATATTACTTTAAAAATTTATTTTTGCTTAATTTGTTTCTCTTTCTCAGTATACTTATTAAATGCTTGTTATTTTTTTCCTATATGTTTACTTATTGTATAAAATGAAAGTTTAGAAAAGTTCTAGTTCTAAGAGTATTCAATAGACATATATGCTTCTATTCATCCAAATATAGTTAAAAACTCGACATTATATAGAAAGCTGAGCATAGAAGCATAGCTGCTTTTGAACTGTGGCATTGGAGAATACTCTTGAGAGTCCTTTGGACTGCAAGGAGATCAAACCAATCAATCCTAAAGGAAATCAACACTGAATATTTATTGGAAGGACTGATGCGGAAGCTAAAACTCCAATCCTTTGGCCACCTGTTAAGAAGAACTGACTCATTGGAAAAGAACCCAATGCTGGGAAAGATTGAAGGTGGGAGGAGAAAGGGAAGACAGAGGATGAGATAGTTGGATGGAATCACCAACTTGATGGACATGAGTTTGAGCAAACTCCGGGAAATAAGTGAAGGACAGGGAAGCACAGCATGCTGTAGTCCCTGGGGTCACAAAGAGTCAGACACGGCTGAGCTACTGAATAATAACAATAAGATCCATGCTATTCTAGTGTTCACTTGAAAGATTTTGAAAACTCATAGTATGCATTTACCATCACAGTCAAAATACCGAACATTTTAAACGTTTACAAAGTTTCCCATCCTCTCATCCCATAAAATAAGATTTGCCCTCTATCCTAACCATCTTGCCCTTTTTAAATGTCACATAATTGAATTTTATAATCACAATTAAAGAAAAGGTGATTTTTTTAAAAAAAGAAATCTGTCAAAGTTAGAAGAAAATTCCCTCTTTCAAAATTTCAAATCAGTTAATAAATTATTTTTAAATTATCAAGTAAAACACCATAATTCCAAATAATAGAACCATTCACAAGACTAGTTTTTTTCAAACTTTTTAAAAGTTTTGAAAAACAGAATTTAATAATAATTAAACTAAATATTATAAAATAGTTTTTTGGATCATCTGTTGGTGAAATCCCTTTTTCTTTGATTGAAATATAGTTAAAGTACAATATTATGTTAATTTCAGGTGTACAACACAGTGATTTGACATTTGTATGTGTTATAAAATGATCAACATGATGTCTAATAACTATCTGCTCCCATATAAAGTTATATATTATTATATATTATCGTCCATGTTCCTTATGCTGTATGTTTCATCTCCATGACTTACTTATTTTATAGTTGGAGGTTTGTACTACTTGATCCCATTCACCTATTTCACACACTCTTTCCCAGCACTTCCCTCTCCTCTGGCAAACTTCCATTTGTTGTCTGTATTTACGAATCTACTTTCATTTTGTTTGTTTTGCTTTATTCGTTTGAGATCATACGGTGTTTATCTTTCTCTGTCCGAGTTATTTCACTTAGCATAGCATCCACCGGATCCATCTCTGTTGCTAGAAATGGCAAGATTCCTTAGCTTGAGGTTAGCCAGACTATCTGAAACAGACAACACCGCCTTACTGCCCCCTCGTGTTGGAAGTCTTCACAAACGAAGTGAAGAAAACCCGGTGGCTGTTTTTACCTTTGCCATATATTCTGGCTTCCTGCTTCCTTATTTTACATCTGAGATGGCAAGCATAAAATCTCACAACATAAATCTCAAGGCATATGATGTATAATTTATAAAGCACTGGTAGAATGCCCAAGTCATGTGTAAATGCGCTCTGCTAATTACAGTTTATTTCCCCAGTGAAGAAATCATTATCACAGGGAGAAAGGATTAAAAAAATACCACTCTCTTTAAAGAATGGTTTATCTTATTCAAGAAATCCAGAACATGGGTATAGAGCCATAGACATTTCATAGCTTAAGAAGGAAGCGTCACTAACATCACATCAGTCATCTGGGCCACCTGAATCTGTATACTCTGTTTGGATCAGTCAAAAAGCAGACACTAAAATCGGGTTAAATGTACAAGAAACTTATCAGAGAAATTTAGAAAGTAATTGGAACAGTGCCTGACATGAGTTATATAATTGTTGGCTATATTAAAATAAACCATTGATGAATATTTAAGTTACTTCCAAAGTTTCTTTATCAGAGAGCTGTTAGTAAAGAAAATTGCATGTGGCCCAGTTAAATTAGGACTTCAGACAAAGAATTTTTTATGTAACTATATCCTCACCAATAATTTTTTCTAAAATTACCAGAAGTTGAAAATATGTTAAGGAGATTTTTCTGGTTTGAATAAATGATACTAAGTACAGAAACAGCATTATTTTAACATCAAGAGTAAGTTTGATTTTATTTTTATTTTTCTTAATTTTTTTTCTGACCACCCAGTGTGGCATACAGGATCTTAGTTCCCTGACCAGAGATCAAACCTTGCATTGGGAGTACAGAGTCTTTAACCGCTGGACCACTGGGGAAGTCCCAAGTTTGATTTTAAAGCAAAATCAAATATAAATTTTTGTAGCTATTGCTCTCTATATAGTCTCAACTATAATATATACGTATCTATTCATGTATATCCAATTAAAATGCTGAAATAATGTACTATTTTAATTTCAGTAATATAAAATTTAAAAGTAATATAAAATTTAAAAGATACAAAAATTCAGAGTGATCTGTTATCATTTCAATAACTTGCAATAAAGTGTTTTAAAAGGGCTTGAACATTGACAAATGCCTATAATTTAACATGATAATTTGCCTATAGTTTCTCAAACGTTTCATTTTATATTGAAAATCAAAGTGCTATCAGACCAGATTCTGATATCATTTAAAATTGTTTCTAACTTTAGCTTTGAATCTTGAAAGAAATTTGTCTCAATGCACAAGGAAAGCTAATTAGACACATTGAGAGGTGAGAACCTTCACAAATGCTTCTCTTTTGAAAACCCAGAACTATGCTTAGGAGGACCATAGGGATTTCTTTCAAAATTCATGTGATAATTAGTCTGCATAGTGTTGAAAATGCAAGATACAGAAAAAGGTTGAAGTTTCATCTTTTCTAGAGCCTAAACCAGTGATACTAAGGCACACAGTCTAAACACTCGGTTTTCATTTGTTTTTTTTGGTTGCACGTTGAGTACTTAAAACTTTAATCTTGATACTACAGAGCCAAGCATTTCTCTTGACTTCTCACCATCAAACTCAATGCAATAAATATTTTCACTGAGTCTCCAAAATTATAGTAAACACATACATCGTCCATAAAATCAGTAAAAATTGTATGTATCTCTTGTGTATATTGGAGAAGGAAATGGCAACCCACTCCAGTGTTCTTGCATGGGAAATCCCATGGAGAGAGAAGCCTGGTGGGCTCTATAGACCATGGGGTCTCAAAAGAGTCAGACATGGCTGAGAGAATAAATAACAGCAACAACTTGTATATATAGCAATTATGGAGTCATGTGTCACATGTCCATGATATTAGGAATTTTTTCTTGATATGTAAAAATCACAGTGCATTTTGTTAAAGGCCTAGTGCATGTTCCTACATTAAGTATATTTACTTGAAATCTGCAAGAACAATGTCTGGGTTTAGTTAATCACTGTGACTCTAAGATTCATATACTATATCTTATGAGAATTAAAGATAAACTCCAATGAATTTAGGATTGTAAATTCATATATATTTATTCCGTGACTCTAATCACTCAATGTTTATATTTGAATATATGGCTTAAAGTGTATTAAAGGTATGATTTTTATTAGTATGGATATATTATATGTAAATACATAATTCTAATATAAATAGCTACTTATTATTTGGAATATTCTTAAAAGTTGTCCAAAATTCTTTAAGTTTTGAGAACATTTTAACATTCAAAACTTTTTTATATAAGGTAATAATTTGTGTTTATAAAAATAGATGCATGTGTAATGTATTATATATTTTAATAAATATATTCTGTGCATTATACATATTTAGTAGACAATACATGAGCATTAACTGTTGGCTACACCTATAGAGATGGAGCCATTTTTTCTCGGTCACCTACTACTCTTGTGAGTAGCTATAAGATTCATTTCACATATAACTTACAAATACTTAACTCCAACTCCTTTAGCTGTTAATTCATTCTTTTTCTTAAGAAAGGGTTTATTATTTTATTTTAGAGGATGGGGGAAAGTAAATTGTTAGCTTATATTTATATAAATGTATTGAAAACATGCAAATCTTTTACATAAAATGTTAATATCCATAACTGTGTGATTGGCTAATATAATTAAATAGATATTACTAACACACTAAGTATTGGGAAATACCAAAATATCTCTAGTTCTGTGGTGCCACATATGTAATTTAATTCTCTTAGTCATGTAATCAAGAACATTAATAAGAGGTGGTTTTAGGTTATCACTCCAGGAGAAAATAATAGTGTCACATAAAGAGGAGCATGATCACTGAGTCGTACAAAGTACAGCTTATGTTTTTCTGCTAGTTTACAAGCAAGAGCTGATTCTTTTCTCCCAAAAAAGGCACAACAGTCTTTCAACTACTCTTACTAATCCAAAGAAGTGAAGAAAGAATCCATTCTAACCAGTCACAGCAAGAATTTTATAGAACATAACCTGAAAAGTGGTCACCCTCCTTGAGTTCTTATATTACACAGAAAGGTACAGGAGAAAAAAAAAAAAAGTAGTCCTACATCACTAGTACAGAGTAGCAGTTAAGAGTACTGGCATAATTATTTCATGCAGATGAGTGTAGTCAGGAAACTAGATGTGGAGGCAGAGAAATACTGGGATTTATTGAATTATAAGTGTGAAAGCACAGGAAAATCCAAAAAAGACCAGGTTGTAAATCATTAATATTTCCATAACTAAACTTGCCTTGAAATTCCAACAAATATCTATATTCAAAGAACCCTATAGCTGACAATCTGTTATATATCCTCTGTCTCTTTGTGTTTGCTTATTAACTACTTAGAAAATTTATATTGCGTATTGTATGGAATGATCTGCAATTCTGTGTCAGATGGTAACTGGCATATTAATGTAAATAAAATATACTTCAATTAAAAAAAACTCAAGAGCCTTTGGTGTACTTGCTGATAAGGGTCTTAATGTGCTGGCCACCAGCAGACAATGCATTGAGAGAAGGAAAGTTGCTGAAGTGATCAGAACGGAAACCCTGAGAGAAGGCTTTGCTGTCAAGGCCGGCCAAATAGCACATCTAAGACTGCATCAAGCTTTAGAGTCCTGCAGCCTGTGACATTTCTCCGATCTATTTTCCAGGCTTTACTTTTGTGTCCAACCTTACTATCTATAAAAGGATTCAGTGGTATGACACTATCTCTCTGCAGATTACTATTTTCTTTCCTTGGTCCTGCAGTGGTCAGTTACCTAATCAGAATATTTGATAGATAATTTCATGCTAAATTTCAAAATATCTCATCCGACAACACCTGATCATTTTTGTTGGGGAGTTGTGTTTTGCTAGGGAAAATGTCCTGATAATCTTTTTTTTTTTTTTTTTCAGTTTTTGGCCATGCTTGAAAATCCTTTGAGAATCTCCTGATATCAAGCTGCAGCCATCCATGGCTCAATCAATTACATCAGAATTAAATATCCATCGGTGATTCTTGGGAGTTTAACATAAAGAAACTATGTGAAGAATAGTTTCAAAGCATTTTCTCACCTGTTTTTCTATACTAAGTCATCTATACACACACAAATATGTATCGCAAGTCTACTACTAAAGACTGAATAGACAAGTATATCCAAAAATCAGCAAAGCAATGATAGTTCTTGCTCTCCTCTTTCTTGCAGTCAGTCTAGTAGAGATGACATATTTTTTACAAGCAAACAAAATAATAATGAAATGATAAGTAAATAAACAGACCTCAGACAAAGAATGGTGTGTGTGTGTGTGTGTATGCACGCGCTCAGTGGTCTCCAACTCCTTACAACTCCGTGGACTGTAGCCCACCAGGCTCCTCTGTCCATGGGATTTCCCAGGCAAGAATATTGGAGCAACTTGCCACTTCCTTCTTCAGGGGATCTTCCCCATCCAGGGATCAAACCTGTATCTCCTGCATTGCAAGCAGATTCTTTACCACTGATTCAGTTGGGATTCCCAGGTGGTGTAAAATGAGTTTGCAAAAAAAATCAGGGACTGAGTTATACACATTTGTGAATGTCTTGTAATATCGCCTGAATTTTACTTAAATTTGGGATATCTGTTGAATAGGGTCACGTTCCTGACCTAACTCATACTTTCAAAAGTTTACTCATGTTATTTTGAGGATTTTAGAGTGAGATACCCAACAGAAGAACAGGAAGCTCCCACAATACTAAAGGCAAAAGATGACAACAGTTTGCATTCAAGTTTTTTTAGCAAGAAAAGTGATAAATGAAGATATTCCAGATATAATTTGGGAAGAAGATTGTCTAGTTTGGCTAGTAGCTGTGATGTGAATACTAATAGAAACAGAAGAGATAAGGAAGGGGCAATGTTTCTGGAGAAATGGCAACCCACTCCAGTCTTCTTGCCTGGAAAATTGCATGGACAGAGGGGCCTGGCATGCTGCAGACCATGGGGTCACAGAGTCGGACAGGACTGAGCTACTGTACTGAGCTGACCCTTAGAATCATTTACCTAATTTTCCTAGTGCTTTTATTCTCCAGTACCTGTCATATTAGTATTTGGAGTAGTATGATGACAAATGATTTTTTTTTCTTGAATGAGTGTTTCTAAGATATTAACAAATATAATAAATAAATGCCTCTGAGTCTTTTGTCCTTAGATGGATTCTTCATTCTTTGCCTATACTGCTTTGTAAAACAGGTGTCTGGCTGCTGGAAGAGCATGTTATCCTGGTCTTCTGTCAATGTCTTCCACTGCAGTTGGACCAGGGGAGACAGGAGAGAAAGCAAAGGAAGAAACTAGCACATCTTTCCCCTTGTTCTCCACCCCAGACCTTGTCTCTCTCATCTGCAGCATCTGCTCCCTGGATTCAACTCCTGCTTGACAGGCTGCTCTGGTTCCAGATTCTACACTCATTTGGCTGATTATTTTCATCCGGCCAGCCCAGGGGTTCTAGAGATCACCTGTTTTTCTTTTTTTCCTGCTCTGTTGAAATCACAAAGCCCTCATTTGGCTTCTAAGTGCTATATTGTGTGTGTGCGTGCTCAGTCATTCTGTTGTGTCCAACTCTTTGTGACCCCATGGACTGCAGCCCACCAGGTTCTTCTGTCTATGGTATTTTCCAGGCAAGAATATTGGAGTAGGTTTCCATGTCCTTTTCCAGGGAATCTTCCTCACCCAGAGATAGAACACAAGTCTCCTGCATTTTCTGCATTGGCAAGCAGATGCTTTACCATTGAGCCACTTGGGAAGCCCAAGTGCTCCATTACCTCTGATAAAATAATTTGCATTATATCTACTTTGTTTCAAAAAATATAGTAGTTTCTATCATCCTACTTATATCTTGTCTACTCATTCATCAATCTATTCAAAACTGAGGGAATTTGTCACCAATAGACGTCCCTTGCAAGAGTGTTGAAGGAAGTTCTTCAGAGAGAAGTAAAATGATATCGTCAGAAACTCAAACCTACATAAAGAATATCAAGAAAGGGAAAAAAATAGGTAAAATGAAATATTATATTTTATTATCTTAATTGATCTATAGATAAATAAGTGAAATGAAAAACAGTCATATTATGAGGGACAGGAGGAATGAAATGGAAATATTTTGTTACCTGCACTACTCATGAAGTGATATTGTGCTATCAATACTTAAAAGTTGACTTAACTTAGTTCTACATGTATTTTGCAAAATCTAGAATAGTTACTTTAAAAATTGGAAGAAGTATAGTTGACGTGGTAAGAGAGGAAAGACTATGGAATCAAACAAAATACCCAAATAGTACCAGAAAAAGTAAGAAAGCTGGAACATATTTTAAAAGAATCAAGGTAGTGAATTGAAAGAGTTATAAACATGGGAACATTAAATCCAATGATATCAATAAATGCTTTAAATTAGTGACCTAGATATATCAGTTAAAAGACAGAAATTGTAGAAGTGGATATAAAATCAAGACTCAATTCTATAAAATCAAGACTCAATTCTATCAAGTCTCAAGAAACAAACTTTATATGTAAAGAAACAGATAAATAAAGCTAAAGTAGTGGAGAAAGATGTGCCATGCCAACACCAAGCAAAAGAAACTAGAATAGCTATATTAATTACAGGCAAAGTTGGCTTAGAATAAAGAAAATTATTAGGGCGAATACATGGCATTACAAAATAATAAATGTATCTCAGTAAAAATCCTTGCAAACTATTTTGTAGATATAAATAAAAAAATCCTAAATTTTATGTGGAAAAATAAGAAACCCAGAGTTATCAACATAATACTGAAGATGCAAAAAATCCAGAGTATTCACACTTATCAAATTCAAGACATAATTCAAGTTTGCATTAATTAAGCCAGAATGATATGCGGAAGAAGATGGACAAATAGGTCAACGGAACATAATATAAGGCTCAGAAAGAAGCACATGAACATGGTTAAAGGATCTTTATAAAAAGAGTAAGCTCAGTTTATCTACTGGAATTTCTAGTCAGTGCATAAGAAATAGTTAAGTTAAATAATTATCATTTTTATCAGATTTTCAACTAAAATTTCACCAGATTTAAAAGATTGTGATCATATTAACTATGTTCAATGCATATCACCATCAATTAAGCTAGAAATAGATAATAATAAGAGTAATTAGAAAAAAATCATAGGTTAAAGAATTCAGACATACAGGTCATAATAATCCATTTTTTCCAAGAAGAAACCATAATATAAACTGAGAACAGCAAGAAACTTGTACAGACAGTGCACCAAAGATCACTAAGTCAACGAAATGTCCTAAAGTGAATAAAGGTAACGTTGAAATGGAGAAAGAAATGGCGAGAATGCCGAGCTGGATGAATGAAAAGCAGGAATCAAGATTGCTAGGAGAAATATCAATAATCTCAGATATGCGGATGGCACCACCTCTATGGCAGAAAATGAAGAAGAGCTAAAGGGCTTCTTGATGAAAGTAAAAGAGGAGAGTGAAAAAGTTGGCTTAAAACTCAACATTCAGAAAACTAAGATTATAGCATCTGGTCCCATCACTTCATGGCAAATAGACGGGGAAACAATGGAAACAGTAAGAGATCTATTTTTGGGGGGAGGGAGGTGGCTCCAAAATCACTGCAGATGGTGACTACAGCCAAGAAATTAAAAGACGCTTGCTCCTTAAAAGAAAAGCTACGGCCAACCTAGGCAGCATATTAAAAAGCAGAGACATTACTTTACCAACAAAGGTCTGTCTAGTCAAAGCTATAGTTTTTCCAGTAGTCATGTATGGATGTGAGAGTTGGACTATAAAGAAAGCTGAGCACCGAAGAATTGATGCTCTTGAACTGTGGTGTTGGAGAAGACACTTGAGAGTCCCTTGGACTGCAAGGAGATCCAACCAGTCCTTCCTAAAGGAAATCAGTCTTGAATATTCATTGGGAGGACTGATGCTGAAGCTGAAACTCCAATCCTTTGGTCACCTGATGCAAAGAACTGACTCATTGGAAAAGACCCTGATGCTGGGAAAGGTTGAAGGCAGGAGAAGGGGACCACAGAGGATGAGATGCTTGGATGGCATCACCAATGTGATGGACATGGTTTGAGTAGGCTCCGGGAGTTGGTGATAGACAGGAATGTCTGGCATGCTGTTGTCCATGTGGTCACGAAGAGTCAGACACAACTGAGTGGCTGAACTGAACTGAACAGTATTCTTGCCTGAAGAATCCCATAGACACAGGAGCCTGGAGGGCTACTGTCCATCGCATGCAAGAGTCAGACATGACTGAGCAACTAAACAAAAACAAACAGGTGTAAAGGTGACCTATACATGTGTTATCATTACATGCCCTCGAGAATGATTAAAGGGAAAATGCATTCACTATGCCTAGACCTGGCAAGGCTGTAGAACAATGATGCTCCCTCCACTGCTGGTGCAAATGCATACCGGCACAACCTCCAATAGAAAAATAACCAAGTGTATTATTTTGCCTCAGCAATGAAATTAAAAGACACTTACTCCTTGGAAGGAAAGTTGTGACCAACCTAAACAGCGTATTAAAAAGCAGAGACATTACTTTGCCAACAAAGGTCCATCTAGTCAAGGCTATGGTTTTTCCAGGGGTCATGTATGGATGTGAGAGTTGGACTATAAAGAAAGCTGAGCGCTGAAGAATTGATGCTTTTGAACTGTGGTGTTGGAGAAGACTCTTGAGAGTCTCTTGGACTGCAAGGAGATCCAACCAGTCCATCCTGATGGAGATCAGTCCAGGGTGTTCATTGGAAGGACTGATGCTGAAGCTGAACCTCCTATACTTCGGCCACCTCATGCTAAGAGTTGACTCACTGGAAAAGACCCTGATGCTGGGAGGGATTGGGGGCAGGAGGAGAAGGGGACAGCAGAGGATGAGATGGCTGGATGGCATCACCAACTCAATGGACATGGGTTTGGGTGGACTCTGGGAGTTGGTGGTGGACAGGGAGGTCTGGCATGCTGCGGTTCGTGGAGTCGCAAAGAGTCGGACACAACTGAGTGACTGAACTGAATTGAACTGACTGTAGAAAAATAAATCTGACTATTCAGTAGCACCTTTATAAGAAAAATATTTGAAACCTTGCTTCCCAAACTAGACTTTTTTATAACACCTATATTGTGGTACAAGATAGACTTTCTGAAGGTTGATTTTTCTCCACATAAAATAAAATTTTTGAGACTTTGATTTCTTTTGAAATCTTTAGTAGTCGAGGAGAAAGAGGAGGAGTCAAACAGATATACCAGGCAGTATATAAAAATAATCTATATTTTAGTATCTGACAAGAGGTGAAGTTATAAATAAATACGTTCCTCTGGTGCAAATCTTTCCATGAGGCTCTATACGCCCCATCCAGCTAGCAGACATGCCTGTGTATCGGTCTACCTATGTCTCTCTCCTTCATCCCCTAAATATATATCACCGTTTGTTTAAGAGTAGTTCCTACTAAAGTTCAGTTTTGTCAGGTTTCATATTTTGTGTATGTATATATATATATACTTTTTCCTTTTTCTTTCCTCTTCTGCCAAACAATCCAATAGGGAAAAAGATGACTGATTGGAATAATGTTATTGGACATTCACTGAGCCAAATGCAAAGCTAGACACACAGCCTAGATTGGCTCAGCTAATTCTCACCATGACTCTATGAATTATGCTCATTTTACATACGAGTATCACAAAGGCAGTCAGTGTTAGACCTGCCTTGCAGTCTGCATCCAGAGTCTGAGATACCAGAGGAGAAGCTGTTAGGATGGCCCTGAAGGGGAAATCTCTCATCTCTCAACTCCCTCTTTCCACCTCCATGCACACAGCCATGCTTGTTTCTAGCCACTTCTGCACTCTCAGAAGATGCTGTAAGGAAACTTCCAAGTGTATCAACATAGATGAGTGTGTATGAGTGTCTCTAGGTGCGTACATGACTTCCTTCCTTCCACCAGGAATACATCTCCAACTTTTTGCATTTTCATTTCTTCCTTTTGAACATTTATTTCACCAAGATTTATGTTTCACAGTGGAATCTCATAATTCTTCTTTGCATTTGTGCAGAGAAAGGATGGTGTTACGAACTGACAAGTACCAAGAACACTGTTGAAGCAAATCTCTAGAGGGGGCAGCCTTAGTGGCAGAGGCTCCTCCTTTTGTGAGTGCCAGCCACCAAAACTAGAGGGTCAACTCAAAACCCTCAGAAAGGGCCACCTTGTCTTCATGGCCTTCCCTAAAGGCAGTCTGCCCACTGCTACCTCAGACAGATGCTCAGCTACTGGGAGGGAAAGGGGAGCCTGGGCTTATCACAGCTGATTTCTCTGGGATAAGCATGCCTAAATCCCAGGGCACACCCCTCAGATGACTGTCCCCTCCATGACTCATGCCCCATTCTACTTTGTATTCTTTATCCTCGTTTCTTCCCACACTCTGGAGTGCTTTCCTTTAAAATCATCTCTTCCCTGATAATCTGCAAACTCACCTCTAACATTTTGGGATTTGTAAACAGTTGTTCCACCCTTACCTTAACTGAAATGGGACTCTTCTCTGAAGACAGATTTCCCCATAATCTTTTGAGCTGAAAGTTCTTGCTTTCACTATGCACTGGGTCAGTCTTGTTCTTGGCCACTTTCTTATAATAACAGTACCATCCATACTTCAGGCATACTTCACAGACCTAATGAACGTCTCCTTCATTCATCAGAGCTTTGGCACTGTAATGAATGAAGATGATGAAGGAGCATCCTCTGAACCCTTGCAAACCTTTTTCTTTGAATTTCACCTGACATCAGTGTTACAATATGTGGTTTAATTTTCTGTGCAAAAAACACTTCCATTCCAGTACTTTCAGACTTTCTAATTTTTCTACTTTGACTACCATTTCTTGTAAATAGCCTGTTGCACAGGCTATTTGCTGGATTGTTTGAACCACTGAGATGCTCTCCACTTCATCCTTCATTAGACTGATTTTCCTGGTTGCATCTCTGTTATCGCATTTCATGTTTTCTAGTTCCCCACTTGCTATTTTACCTTTCCCTCATTTCTTTCGATGATTTGAACAATTATTTTGGTTCCATTCACCTCAAATTTCTCCACTACAGACTGGAGCTAAACAGTATCTCCATCTTATCTATGAATAAGAAGAGAACCTTTAGCATATTTTTACTTTTTTCCCTGATCAAGATTTCTATTTTAAGAACTCCTGGATTCTGTATTCAAATTTTTTAAATTATGGCAAGAATTATTTAGACAAATACTTAAGATTTGCTGATATATTTTGACTTACAATTTCTTTTAGCCTAGATTTCCTTAAAACTATTTATTACTAAATAATTATTTCAGAGATATCCTCTAGTTGATAAAGATTTCTGAGACACTGAGCGCCAAAAAAATGGTTTCATTTGTCTTTCCCCACAAATTCTAGTATAGCTGAACAGAGGAATCAAATTTCAAGTTAATTGTCCCCCAGTATATTTAAGATATAGTATTGCCACCCCACATTCAATTATGTGTTGAAAATTTCATTATTCATCTAACTCATTCACTTGTAAATAACCGAGCTCTCTTCCTTCTGCTTCTCATCCTCTTACTATGTTTTCTCATTTTTCACTTGTTATATTAAGGCTTTAAGTTTTAAAGTATGTTTTTCCCTAGTTTATAACAGTAACCTTTGTGGGAATTAAATCATGTCCAGTGTATCTAAACACATTTGTTTTAAATGTTTAAATGCTTAAGGATTGCTCCTGCACAGTCCAGTGCTAATGAATTATTCTGTTGGTTAAGGTTGATGGCTCATTCATGTTACTGCTTTCCTTCAAGTAATTAGTAAGGTTTGATTTTTCTACTTTTCCTTTAATTTGATAATCTGTGTTCATTTGTCTTTGTGTACAGATGTGATTGATTACAGAACCTTGTTTCTTGTAATTGAGCGGGCTGATTGGGGACGGCCATGTTGCCTAGTGGGCTGAGTTGGCACCTTGATCCGCTTCTTGGGTTCCTTGTGTCCTCGAGGTGCTACTGTCTTCCTAGGACACCTCTTGCCTTTATAATGGCTTCTGATTGCTTTGTTTCTTGTGCAGATACACCTGCTAATGTCTGCTTCTTCAAGCAGTGTTGGGGGTGGAGAAGGAGAATCCAGCTGCTTCTCTACGTTCTGCCTGATTAGTGACACTAATGTTTGCCCCCTGGTTTCCCATTCCGGTTCATCTACCTCCACAACTTTCCTCTGTGTGTTTCACATTACTATGGGTTTGATCAGATAAGCAGAACTACCATGAATGAGAACCCACCTACCAGTGCAGGAGATGTAAGAGACATGGGTTCAATCCTGGGGTCAGAAGATCCCCTGGAGAAGAGGGCATGGCAACCCACTCCAGTATTCTTGCCTGGAGAATCCCATGGATGTAGGAGCCTGGTGAGCTACAGTGCATAGAGTCTCAAAGAGTCAGACATGACCGAAGTGACTTAGCACGCACATATGCACCATGAATGACATGATATAGGTCATTGACTGTGGTGATCAATCCTTACACAGTCCTTTCTAGGAGCTCACAAAGTCTTTGGAAAGCATCTAGCTATGATGATGAGCCTGGGGGCAGTGTCATGAATCCAGAAAAAGACCTGGAAATGCAGCTGACATATACATAAAAACAAATGTAAACCCATGAGGACAAACTAAAACCCTCAAGAGCAAATGAGAACCTGTGCCAATCTTACTGCCTCTCATCTTGACTGTGAAATGACCTACAGAAGATTCTGATGACCTTCCCAAGGGTATCTGGCCCAGGGTGGGGAGGACCTGAAGGAAGACACCTGGCTGAGCTCCTGGGCCAGAAGAGCAGAGAGGATGTCTGTGAAGGACAGTGCCTCCACCTCCCATGGCGGTCTTGACACATAAGGACTTAACGATCTGAAGGCAAGATGGGGGCAAAAAGGCCAGAAGGTCTGCAAGATCTGAAGGCACACCTTTGATCTTGCCTTCAATATCCTGCATACCTTTCTCTAACCCAGTGCATCTCAAAGCTAAGTTGACACAGTCCAGTGCCACCAGTCAACCTCTTATCTTGCCACTTATATTTATCTTGGCATCTATGTCTCTTTTGGAGAAGGGCATGGCAGCCCACTCCAGTATTCTTGCCTGGAGAATCCCAAGGACAGAGGAACCTAGCGGGTTATAGTCCATGGGGTGACACAGAGTCGGACATGACTGAAGAGACTTAGCTTGCATGCATGTCTCTTTTAACCATCCTTAATCTTAAAATAAACATTTCATTTCACCTGTAATGTTTCTGCTTTTTCTCATATACTGAGAACATTCTAATTGCTCCCCAAGAGGATACACAATTACATTATCCACATTTGGGTGAGGTTCACTCCTCTTTTAGCTGAGTCATTGCCCCCCTTAATATACTTCAACCTAAATACTAAAATATAAGAACATCTACTAACACTTCTCGGTGAGATGACATAAAAAAATGGAAGAAGGGGCAAAATTGGTTAATTGTACAGTAGTATGTAAATACCAAAATGAGAGAAATACTTGTAACTATCACAATCCTCTTTTCCGCAGTTGATCTTATGGTCATTACTTTTACAACTTTACTGCTTCATTGTTGTTGTTGTTGTTGTTCAGTCACTAGGTTGCGTCCGACTCTTTGAGACCCTGAGGGCTGTACCACGCCAGGCTCTTCCGTCCTCCACTATCTCCCAAAGTTTGCTCAAATTCATGTCCATTGAGCTGGTGATGCTATCTAACCATCTTATTCTCTGCTGTCCCCTTTTCATTTTGCCTTCAATCTTTCCCAGCATCATGGGATCAGAGTCTTGTCATAGAGAAGGGCTTGCATAACTCAAGGAAACTATGAGCCATGCTATGCAGGGCCACCCAAGACAGTTGGGTCATAGTGAAGAGCTCTCACAAATGTGGTCCACTGCAGAAGGACTAGTGCATGGAGAAGCCCATGGACAGTATGAAAAGGCAAAAATACATGATGCCAGAGGATGACCTCCTTTATTATCTACACCTTATTTTCTTCCCCATTTTTAGGCATCTTGGTGTAGTTCTGTGTCTGATGGGGTGATCCCAAATCATCTTGCTTTCTGAAGGTTCTGAGCTATTAGCAGTCCAGTCCTGGCTCATATATATTTCTGTAGTTTCCCATTGACTGTCATCTAGGACATGGGGCTATCCCAAAGAATAGTTTATATTCTAGACATATGCCTCCCTCCTTTCACTATGGAGTAGCAGCCCCACTTTTTGTTGATAAGATAGTGTTGATTCCTTCAGCCAAAACAGTAATCCCTTTTTGAACAGGAGACCAAGCTTGCCAAATGTTAGTTTCATCTTCCATTTTTAAGTAAAATAAGCTTTTTATCTTTGAATTCTCTTACACTTGTGGAAAAGTTGTATAGATCATATAGAGAGTTTATACCACTCAGTTTTCTCTATATTAGCAGCCTGCATTAATGTGGTGTATTTGTCCCAATATCAATCTGTTATTATCAACGTGTTAAAATGTCCTTAGTGTTTTCCCTCATGTTCTTTTTCTGTCCTAGGACCCAATCCAGGATACTACATTGCATTGATTTTCATGTCTCCCAAGCCCCTCTTGACTACAGTGTTTTCTCAAAGTCTTTGTTCCAATGACATTGAGGAGTCATTTAAAGATATTTAAGAGGACTGGTCAGGTGTTTTGTAGAATGTTCCTCAAAATGCATTTGTCCGATGCTTTTATCATGATTAGACCTAAGGTATATGTTTTTGTGACAAAGACAATTTTGTCTTTCCTTTCTTTCCATTTTAATGTAAGTAGTACTATGCTGTGTCCCCTGCAGCGCTGTTCCCCCGTTGGGATTAAGACCTCTAGATGCCAGATGTTGTCCTTTGAATATACTATTCTGAGAAGTTTGTAGTTGCCTGCATTAACATAATGCCAATGTCACCCTAAGGAATCAACTCTCTTCAACTTGTGATAAAAATTTAAACATAAAAATTTTCCTTCTCTACAGAGTCTGCATAATTTGATCTGCCGAATCAATCACCAAAAATGTGATCCAAAATGAAATTTGTGCTCAGTTTGTATTTTAAAGAGCAATTTTGTGAGAGCAATACTATGGCCTATCTTTAAAAGCAATGTGAATGAGGCCATATTTTCAAGATTTGAGTCCATTTGAAAAATTTTTTGACATTAAATTTGGTTTGAAGATGTTAATTATCTTGATCTTGATTCCTTATTTCATTTAGAAAAGGGAGAAAACTAGAGCTACTCAAAGGTAAATTCATTCAATAAGCACATTATTTTGGTTTAATTATGTCATCCCACAAACTTACCTTGAAATGAAAAGCTTCAGGACCTCAAGCTGTGACATTATTTGGAAATAGGCTCCTTGCATAGGTAATATAGTTACTAAGAGGCCTTTACTGCAGGCCCCAATCCAATATGGTGTCCTTATAAAATAAAAAAGAAAGTTTGGGACAAAGAGATAGAGAGGCACAGAGGGAAAAATGATATGAAGACATATAGGGAGAAGATGAACATGTGACTGGAGTGATGTATTAGGCTGGCCACAAAGTTCATTTAGATTTTTCAGCTGTTACAGAAAAACATGAATAAATTTTGTGGCCAACCCAATATCTACAACCCAGGGAATGTCAAGGAATATTTGCAAACACCAAATGCTGGAAGAGGCAAGGAAGCTCCTCACCTGGAAACTTCAAAGAAAGCATGACCCTCTACTGACACCTTGATTTCAGATGTCTAGGCTCCAGAACTATGAGAAAATAAATGTCTATTGTTTTAGCTACCAACTGTACCTTACTTTGTTACATCAGCTCTACCAAACTAATGTACATATATAAGCAGAAAACAAAAATGAATCACATATATGTGTATATATTTATATTTCTAATATTGCAATATTTATATATATATGTATAACTTCTAACACTTCTTGCTAATCATGATTTTAAAGACCATTGAGATTGAAATGGTAATTCACAATTCAAAACAAATCCAAAGCAGTCCTTTGGCAGTCAGTTACAGAAATCTGTTGTAAAGATGACAATTAAAGATTCCCACTTGGTTTTAAATATCTTTGTATTAATATGTTCAGTAATTTGAATATTTATATGTGAAAAAACTAAAACTACAGTATAGACATCCTTTAAAATATGAGTGATGCAAATTATTTTATATAAAAAATATTTGAAGCAGATAAACAGTGATACATTTCCAGAAATGCATGGCTTGAATATTCCACAAAAATATTCATTTCAATTCTGAAAAACTTCATATAACTAGCCAAATCAGCTAACAATGAAAAAAAAATATTCTGCAAATTTTAGAATTTCACAAGAATGGTCTGGAAAGTAGAGTTTTCCAAGAACAACATTCTATCTATTTTTATGCGCAAGAAATATGTGAAATTCAAATGCAGCTGGAAAGAATAAAAAGAAATCAGCATTTTATAGATTATGAAAGGATTTTATACAATAATTCCCTTGGCTGTTTTTTCATTTGTTAATTAAATAAACATGATTTCACAACTTTTTTCATCAATCGCTCTGCTAGGAGCTAGGAGTACAATGTGAAAACAAAGCAACAACTACAAAAATTAAAAAAAAAAAAAAACACTGTACAATTGCTTAAGCAAGCTTCAGACTTCATAATTATGTTGGGTAGTCAAGAATGATCTGTGAAACCCTTGAGATATACACTAGTTTACCTGGAATAATGAGTCAAGGACTGTCAATCTGGCATTAAATAATTTTATTTTCTTTCACGAGGGAAAAAAAGTCTTAGTTATGGGTAAAACAAACCAATAAAGCCACAGCACATTAAGTTCATTGTTCATCAAAATAATTAATACTCACTAAGTGACTAATTTAGCAAGCTTATTTCAAGGCCAAACATGTAATCAGTAGTTAACCTTAACATTATGGACTCAGTATGAAATGAAGTTCATCAGTTGATTAGTCTTCAATGTTCACTACTGAGTTGCTATTTTTTAATAGTGTTTAAATGAAGAAATTGAAGTAGTAGGGATTAAGTAAATTTCCCAAACTCATACGTTATTTAAATGAAGATCCGAATTTGCTTCCAGATCTCCTCTCTATCACCTGCCAAAAGATTACCATGTTAATAAAATAATACCATAGTCAATAGGTGCCCTGGAGAAGGAAATGGCACCCACTCCAGTATTCGTGCCTGGGGAATCCCTTGGACAGAGGGGCCTGGCGGGCTGCAGTCCATGGGGTCACAGAGTTGGACACAGCAGCAACTGAACAACAGGAGCAAAGAGCTTCGTTTTTATTACTCATGGGCAGGTTTGTGAACAAAAATGATGTTTCAGAGCTGTACTTATCGGTTTTGTTTCATTTTTCTTGCCATTTATTATTGCCCAGGTTTACTATGCCATTACTCTGGTTTAGTTTCATAGATATTGTTTAGTTTTAGATAACATTTTTCCATTATCTGTTTGTAAATGATCATATCCTAATTTCAATTTTCTCTGACACTTTCAGCTGTTTACTTTCATTTCTGGGTTAAATTTGTTGTGCTTATTGTCTATGTTACATATTATTAGTTTTCTGTGTACCAACAAATGTGAAGGAGAAATTTTGCATTTGTATTTGAAGATAACTTTGAAGATGCTATTTATCCTCTGGTTGTTTTATGATTACATTTCCCATATCACCTAAATTCCCACAGTTCTGAGTAAGCTCCAAATTGATAGCTTGGAGGCTACATATACCACAGGGCTGATGGAAATATGTCCCAAAGACAGTGGGTTCGTGGTCTGGTTCCCAGCTGGGGGCAATCTCTGCACTTTCCACAATTCCATCTTTTTCAAGGTGGGAACTCCACTGTCGTCCATTGCTTCTATCAATGGTCCTGGGGTAATTTTGTGGTTCTTCTCTCCTTACTTGTCCTTAGAGCTACTGTGGTTAATGAAGAACATTATCTTGCTTTTGACACGTCTAGATAGAATTATATATATATGACATGTGTGTGTATGTGTGTGTATCATGACTGACTCTTTGCGACCACATGGACTATAGTCCCTCAGTCTCCTCTGCCCATGAAATTCTCCAGGCAAGAATACCGGAGTGCATTGCCATTTCCTTCTCCAGGGGATCTTTCTGACCCAGAGATGGAATCTGTGTCTCCTGCATGGCAAGCATATTCCTTACCATCTGAGCCACCAGGGAAACCCCATAATATAGATAGTGTTTGTTAAATATGTATATATCTGAAGTTACATGTTGGTAATGTTTTCATACATTTTTATCATTTATTTGTCACAAAAAAATAATTCTTTTTAGATGAAAAAAAATAAGATCTTGAGACACTAAATAAATTCCCCAGTAACACACTTTGAATAAGAGGCAATGCTAGAATTCTGTGCTTCTCCTTCATGACTTTCTTGGTTTGGCTCAAATTTTAAGGTAATTAAATGGGAATAAGGATTATTTAATTATTAGCATATTGTTTTTCATTGTTCAGTCACTAAGTCGTGTCCAACTCTTTGTGACTCCAAAGACTGCAGGACTCCAGGCTTTCCTGTCCTTCGCTATCTCCCAAAGTTTTCACAAACTCATGTCCATTGAGTCGGTGATGCCATCCAACCATCTCATCCTCTCTGCCCTCTTCTCCTCATGCCCTCAATCTTTCCCAGCATCAGGGGTCTTTTCCAATGAGTCAGCACGTTAGCATATTAAAGTGTAACCAAAATGTAATTATTACTTGTAGAATAAATACATCATAAGTCAACTATCAGTGATAAAAATCTCATGACAAGTATTCCTCTGTGGCAGTAAATTGATTAGCCTGAGACAGAGACCCTGATGATCTTCCATATGACTGAACAATGCAATCTATTAGCAAGAAAATAAACCAGGAAGAATGTCCACCAGCACTTCACAGCCCCAAAACTCTATACTTTACATTCAGCTACTTCTTTGCAGTTTTCTAAAAATTGTTTCACAGTAATTTTCCAAATGTAGGACAGTGAAAGAAAAAAAATGTGTATATATATGTATGTATGTATTTGACTTCTCAAAGATGTCATGAGACCAAAAAAAAAAAAAAAAAAAATCATAAAGCAATTGCCCAGACACCAAACTAGACATGCAGGGTCACAGCTACTCAAATCAGAACAAATCTCTTCTTTTGGCTGATAATACAACAAGGTCTCCCAAGAAAAATTGCAGACACTTTTGTTTATGGCTATTCCTGGACAGAAAGCAAGTTTTCTAAGAATAATGATTTTATTGAAAATTTGATAGGTATCTATTACAAAAATTTCAAGGAAGAGACTAATTGAGAAAGGAATTCTTATACATGTAAGCACACATATATATGCATTAAATTCAACCACGTGAATTAACCTTAGTTATTATGTGATGGAGATATTTATGTAAATTATTCTATGGATGAAAATATAAATATGAGGACATGAATGGATGAATGTCTGGGTAGATATAGAGATAGAAGAGGAAGGAGAGAGAGAATACATGCACATTTTTAACATGTAGGAATATATGAATAAATGCAAAATAGCATTATATAATGCTATTTTTAATAAAGATCTTAAAATTACTTAAATATAAAATACAGATATTAAAACTAACAGGAATTTTTGAAGTTCAGGTAAATGCCTCTTCACCAAAGGACACACCATGTCATTTCAGTTAAAGATACTTGTTTCCACATTCTAAATCTGAAATCAGAATGACTCTTACAGTGAAATAAGTTTTAATACTATGCATAGTTTTTCTGGGGCTTCCCAGGTGACTCAGTGGTGAGGAATCCACCTGCCAATACAGGAGGCACTGGAGACAGGGATTTGACCCTGGGTCAGGAAGGTACCATGGAGAGAGAAATGGCAATTCACTCCAATATTCTTTCCTGGAAAATCTCATGGCTAGAGGAACCTGGAGGTTATAGTCCACGGGGTCACATAGAGTTGGACATGATTGAGTGACTGAGCATGCATGCATAGTGTATTTGTATCATTTATTTTTCATTATTCATCAGGGCTGCATAAAACCATGGTACACCTTACAATTAACTGTTGAAGACTCTTGAGAGTCCCTTGGACTGCAAGGAGATCCAACCAGTCCATTCTAAAGGAGATCAGTCCTGGGTGTTCATTGGAAGGACTGATAATGAAGCTGAAACTCCAGCACTTTAGCCACCTCATGAGAAGAATTGACTCATTGGAAAAGACCCTGATGCTGGGAGGGATTGGGGGCAGGAGGAGAAGGGGACGACAGAGGATGAGATGGCTGGATGGCATCACCGACTCGATGGGCATGAGTTTGAGTAAACTTCAGGAGTTGGTGATGGACAGGGAGGCCTGGTGTGCTGCGATTCATGGGGTCGCAAAGAGTCGGACACGACTGAGCGACTGAACTGACTGACTGACTGAATGTTAATGAAAAAATTAACACTAGTATATAACACTGGTCATTGCTATAACACTGGTCACAGCAAACACACACTTTCAACAACAGAAGAGATGACTCTACACACGGACATCACCAGATAGTCGATAGCAAAACCAGATTGATACTATTCTTTGCAGCTGAAAGTGGAGAAGCTCTATACAGTCAGGAAAAAAAAAAAAAAAACCGGAGCTAACGGTGGCTCAGATCATGAACTCCTTATTGCAAAATTCAGACTTCAGTTGAAGAAAGTAGGGAAAACCACTAGACCATTCAGGTATTACCTAAGTCAAATCCCTGACAATTATACAATGGAAGTGACAAATAGATTCAAAGGATTAGATCTGCTAGATAGAGCACCTGGAGAACTATGGACGGAGTCTTGTGACATTGTACAGGAGGCAGGGATCAAGACCATCCCCAAGAAAAAGAAATGCAAAAATGCAGAATCGCTGTCTGACAAGGCTTTACAAATAGCTAAGAAGAGAAGCTAATCACAAAGGAGAAAAGGAAAGATATACCCACCTGAATTCAGAGTTCCAAAGAGTAGCAAGGAGAGACAAGAAAGCCTTCCTTAGTGATCAATGCAAAGAAATAGAGGAGAACAACAAAATGGGAAAGACTAAAGATCTCTTCAAGAAAATTAGAGATACCAAGGGAACATTTAATGCAAAGATGGGCACAATAAAGAATAGAAATGGTATGGACCTAACAGAAGCAGAAGATATTAAGAAGAGGTGGCAAGAATACACAGAAGAACTATACAAAAAAGATCTTCATGACCCAGATAGCCATGATGGTGTGATCAATCACTTAGAGCCAGACATGCTGGAATGTGAAGTCAAGTGGGCCTTAGAAAGCAACACTATGAACAAAGCTAGTGGAGGTGATGGAATTCCAGTTGAGCTACTTTGAATCCTAAAAGATGATGCTGTGAAAATGCTGCACTGGGTTTGTCAGCAAAGTTGAAAAACTCAGTAGTGTTAACAGGATTGGAAAAGGTCAGTTTTCTTTCCAGTCCCAAAGAAATGCAATACCAATGAAAGTTCAAACTACCACACAATTGCACCCATCTCACACGCTAGCAAAGTAATGCTCAAGATTCTCCTAGCCAGGCTTCAACAGTACATGAACTGAGAACTTACAGGTGTTCAAGCTGGATTTAGAAAAGGCAGAGAAACCAGAGACCTAAGTGCCAACATCCTTTGGATCATAAGATAGGCAAGAGAGTTCCAGAAAAACTTCTGCTTTATTGACTATGCCAAAGCCTCTGACTGTGTGGATCACAACAAACTATGGGAAATTCTTCAAGAGATGAGAATACCAGACCACATTACCTGACTCCTGAGAAAAGCAACAGTTTGTACCAGACATGGAACAATGGACTGGTTCCAAATTGGGAAAGAAGTATGTCAAGGATGTATATTATTACCCTGATTACTTAACTTATATGTAAAGTACATCATGTGAAATGCTGGGCTGGATGAAGCACAAGCTGGAATCAAGATTGCCAGGAGAAATATCAATAAGCTCAGATATGCAGATAACACCACCCTTATGGCAGAAAACAAAGAAGAACTAAAGAGCCTCTTGATGAAAGTGAAAGAGGAGAGTGAAAAAGTTGGCTTAAAATTCAACATTCAAAAAACTAAGATAATGGTATCTGGTCCCCTAACTTCATGGCAGATAGATGGGAAAATAATGGAAACAGTAGCAGATTTTCTATTTTTAGGCTCCAAAATCACTGCAGATAGTGACTGCAGCCATTAAATTCAAAGATGCTTGCTCCATGGAAGAAAAGCTATGACCAAGCTAGACAGCATAGTAAAAAACATATACTACTTTGCCAACAAAGGTCCATTTGCCAAAGCTATGGTTTTTCCATTAGTCACATATGTATGTGAGAGTTGGACTATAAAGAAACCTGAGCACCGAAGAACTGATGCTTCTGAACTGTGGTGTTGGAGAAGACTCTTGAGGGTCCCTTGAACTGCAAGGAGATCCAACCAGTCCATCGTAAAGGAAATCAGTCTCGAATATTCACTGGAAGAACAGATGCTGAAGCTGAAACTCCAATATTTTGGTCAACTGTTCCAAATAACTGACTCACTGGAAAATACCCTGATGCTCTGAAAGATTGTAGGTGGGAGGAGAAGGGGACAACAGAGGATGAGATGGTTGGATGGCATCACCAACTCGATGGACATGAGTTTGAGCAAGTTCCGGGTGTTGGTGATGGACAGGGAAGCCCGGCGAGCTGTTGTCCACAGGGTCACAAAGAGTCAGATACAACTGAGTGACTGAACTGAACTGAATGCTAATGAAATCTAGCATCAGTTATCAGGAGATGTTTCTGGAGCTAAGAAAAGATATTATTACAAAAATCATTGAGGTCACAATCTTTTCTGACTTCAATTTTAAGCGCTATTTGGTGATCATTCCCCAGTTGTGATAAATGGAGAAATGTTTGCATTTATATTTCTTTTGATGTTTCCTAATTTCAAAACTTTATATTTTTATTTGACTGTCATTACGTATAGCATTTACCTGTTATTATATAGAAATATATCTTAAAATTATTTATCTTTAGTTCTCTTCATTAGAATATTTAAATATTTTCCATCAGTTATATTCTTATTTTATTTCTAGATTCAATATTCACTGTCAAGTGTCCTCTGAAATCTTATAAAATTAAGAGGCTCTATCTTTGGACTTTATATTTGAAAAAGGCAAAAAACTCTTTGGACATATTTTCCTGAGAAATTTGTAGAAAATTCTCTACTCTTTTATAATTAAAAGTTATTTTAGAAAACTCTGATCCATGTTCATGGTTTCCTCAATATTTGGATTCTTTCTAATCTAACCAACATCTGGCTTTTTGTTGATAGGTCTGTTTCACCTATCAATTTTCACCTTTCTTTCCCCCACTCACCCATCCACACCCCATGATGTGACTTTTGATCTTCAGATACCATTCTTTCTTTACTTCAAGAAAGTTTTTGTCCATAATAGGTCTGACTATTTACTTGATGGGGCTTCCCTGGTGGCTCAGCAGTAAAGAACCCAACTGCCAATGCAGGAGACACAGGTTGGATCCTTGGGTCAGGAAGACACACCAAAGACGGAAATCACAACCCACTCTAGTAGTTTTGCCTTGAGAATCCCAAAGACAGAGGAGCCTGGTGGGCTACAATCCACGGGGTTGCAGAAGGTTTGGAAACGACTTAGCCACTAAACAACAACTTCTACTTGATGACTTTTTTTTTTAATGCTCTGGAGTTTAGTATCACCATTGGTTCATTCATGATGCTCTCCACAACTATTTCATAGCCTGGCTCTCTCTGAAGATGAAATTTGATCTCCTTTGTTGTTATATCTTTGTTATATCTGTTGTCTGTTCTGGTGATGTTATGTTGTTTCTAAAGTACTTTCATTCCATCAAGATTTTACTACTCCTTTCCCTTTTAAATTGGTGCCCAGTTTTTATCTCCCAGTTTCTATCTCCTGTAATAACATTTTTAAACTTTTACATCTGAATTGTATCTTTTGTATTTTTATTTTAGAAATAAATATGCTGTTTGTCATTTCACTGAGATGATGGAGAAAGATTTCTCTCAGTTCCTTATGCCTGTCTGAGTAAAATCTCCCTCTTGGGAATATTTCATCTGCTTGTTTACCCTCCTTTTTCTCTCTTTTCATTTTCTTTAGTTTGGGTATTTTTCAGAGAAGCAATGAATAAGTGTTAGGATATTTTTGACCCATATGCAACTTTGATTGGAACAAAGAACAATTTGGGGGTGGTCCCAGGAAGTGAAATGAAGTATTCTAGCAATTTCTTTTGTTTTCTGCTTTGCTAGCCAGAAAATCTCTTATCAAAACTATTTCCTTTAGCTTAGATCTCTTGCACTTAGTTCAGAATATTAAATTGGAATATATATTATTATTATGTCCAATGTTTACAACTCTGAATAAAACTAACTTAATCACTTTAACCTTAGTCAAAATGCAAATACTATATATCACGCTAATATTTGTCATCATTTTGAGTATGAATCAACCCCGAATGAAAAGACAACTCCCAAATCAGGATAAAGACTAGCATGACTTCTAAGATGTTGCAACATCTCCCCTAAAACAAGTGCCACTTCTTTTTACAACTCATTTTATTATGTGGTCTCATACTGTGATTTGAGATGTTAATGCAAAAAAAAAATTATAGAAAGCATAAAATCAGTTATTCAGTCATTATCATATGGTCTTATTCTACCAAATAAATGTTCTTAGAAAAACTTGTGTTAAAATGATGTCATGTTAAAAAAAAATAAAACTATCGAACGTAATTTTTCTGTTTTTGTAGTTTCTATTCTAATTTCAAGTTAGAGATAAATAATGAAACCATAAAATGCTAAAACATTGTTTGATTGACTAATCACTCTTTAAGAGCAAATTAGAACAGTTCCTCCAAATTCACACCTCATGATAACCCTAACTGATACAATCCACTAGTGTATACATTCAAAAATGTAGTAAAAAATGTAATGTTGTTTAAAAGTTAGAAATTGAAAAATTAATCCAGTAAGTATTTACGTAGAGTTTATACAGACACAAAAACTGATTAGCATATTCTCTGTTATAACTATTTATAAGGAAGCATTAAACAGTTTAAGAAAAACAGCTTGTGTGAAAACAAATATCAGTTTACACTCTGACACATTAATTACTCTTTGAAGAATAGGATTCTAAATATAATCTTTAATTTTAGGTCAGATCCTCAAGGGATACATGGCTTGCTTTGTCTAATGTTACCTGGTAACAGTGAATTAATGGTTTTCAAATATCTTATTCTGAAGATCTCCAGGAGTTATACAAGGTCAGTGAGTCAATACAGCTTCCTTTTCAATTCTACACCATTAAGAAGTAATTTAGATGTCTGGAATATTTATTGCCAATTATTTCAAAGCAGGCTGTGTTGACTGTAAAAAATTCATGTGGATGTTCATGCTGTGTGATTGTTATCAGACAGTAAGAAAGGCTGAAACCTGGAAACATTAACTCATCCATTGGAATGGTTAGGGAAAGTATAGGGACAGAGGAACCCAGAAAAGGAAGAAAGAGATGAACAAATTCTGCTCCACAGGTGAATTTTAGTATTATGATAATTTATTAAGTATAAGGGATAAACATTGCAAGGAGCTGTATTATTCATGTATTAAATGTCAGTATACCGATTTCCCCCAAATTAAATTATGACTCTAATAACAACATCTTCAACCTAGTTAATTTCTCCAATGACCTGGTGTTTCCATCAAAGGCAGGAGACGTTGTCAGTCCGTGTAAGTTGTTTACTATAGTGGTACACGATTCAACAGAGAACAGCAACAAAAGTTTCAGAAACTAACACACTTTATGAACAAATTAATTAAACTATAAAATCCATCCTATCATTTCAGGTTGAAGTGGATTACTACAAAATCAAACAGATTTGAACCTTTCTTGTGTCTGAAGAGCAATTCTAGTGAGTTGCAATGAAAAGAAGCATATTTAAATTAAGGGAAAAACTCATTTCAACCCAGGAAAAGGAATACTAATATTCTCACTTAATCTCAAGTTGTATAAATGCTCTCCCACGAAAAGACATAGAGCCCATAAAAAAGCAATTGCACATGTAACAGAGGATACAGAATTGCACCAAAACCGTCCCTGTTCTGCTCTGATACACACAATAAAATCCTTTCAGAGCAATACATGAATACAAAATTAAAACAAACAACAAAATATAGTTTATTAACACTCTTTAGTTGGCGAAGAAAAAGAATAGGCTTACTGGAAGAATGGGCTTCCCAGGTGGTACTAGTGGTAAAGAATTGCTGGCAGATGCAGGAGACACAGGAGATGTGGGTTTGATCCCTGGATGGAGTAGATCCCCTGGAGGAGGAAATGACAACCCGCTCCAGTGTTCTTGCCTGGAGAATCCCATGGACAGAGGAGCCTGGAGGGCTATGGTCCATGGGGTTGCAAACAATCAGATATGACTGAGTACAAGACACACATGCACAGGAAGAATAGACGTCTTAGCATATCAGCTGAGGTGAAAATAAATGGCCATCCACTTCCTAAGTGAGTCTGGAAGCCTTTTCCACAGCCACCACCTGAGGCCAAGAGAACAGGACTCTGCCCACAAGAAGGAGAGGGCGTGTGTGTCCAGACCCGAGTGGACCACAACTTTGGATAGACCGGTGACACACCCCTCTTCTTGGAAATGAAAGAAGGTGAGGAGAAAGACTGAGGTCAACACTTCAATTTCATTAGGAATTTAAAATATATCATTGACTTCAGGAGGAGAAAAAGAGTGTCTGAGTGAGATGATGAAATGAAAATATTCAATCTATAGCCAAAGAAATGCAACCTGATTGCTTTCAGGTTCACACTCTATGTAGAATCAAGTGTGGAGCCCAGAAATGCATTCAATGAAGAAAGAATAATTTAGAACAGTTTATTCATTTAGGCCGAGTGACATGTGGGATTTTAGTTCCTCGACCAGGGATCGAACTGATGCACCCACGCAGTGGAAGCACAAAGTCTTAACCACTGGACCCCCAGGGAAGTCCCCCAATGGCTTCATAAGGGCTGGTCTCTGCATGGTATTAGAAACATAAATGTAAAAGAGTGACAAAAACATTTTTTTAAATACATATAAACTTCTCTCATTAGTATCTTCGTTTCAGTTTGCTGCCCAAATCCATTTTAAATAGACACAATTTAAAGGAAAGGACAATTAAAATTGTCCAGAGGATCACAGTAACTTTATTTGCTTAATAGGTATTTCAGAATTTTAAAATGCAGACATAAAACATAACTATGATCAGAGAAACACAATAGACTCCCTGAGATGGAGGAAGAAGTATATTCATTGGAGTCCTCTGGCTATTTGTGCAGAGTGCTTGTTGAATTGACCATTTGGGTAATTGTCTTACATTTCAAAGTGACCTAAAAATACTGCCCCCTCTCTCAAGGGACAAGGGTATGGCCTTTATGCACAGCCTTGTATATACCTAAGTTGAATAAATAGATTTAAATTGTATCATCTGACCTGGACCTTATATAATTTCCAAAAGGAAAAAAAAAAAAGACTAGGTATTTATTAGATTCCTTCTATTCTATTCTCAAAGCCTGTAATTAAAAACTGTGACCTTGAGAATCCTCTATAAATATTTATTAAATGAATAAAAAGGGAAAAAAAGACTTTGGTCAAATGCCATAACCCAAATCATACAGTGAAATGGTTTTGAATCCCATGAAGGGTTTATAATAAGAATTCATCATCGAATCACATTATTAAGTGCCCAGGTGTGCAAAGCAGTGTGTCGGGTGCTGAGGAGAGCATAATGAAATCAGTATGAAATCAGTTCAGTGCCGTCCTGAAGAGGAAAGAAAAAAAAAAGAAAATTTTAAGTAACATTTGAAGAAATAAAATTCTTGCCGTCCACCAGGCATATTCCTTTAAAAAAGTAACATGTGTGCTGTTGGGAACATAAAGACTTGCAACTTACAAACTAGATGCTTTAAAATATACACCCTTCTAGATGTGCGCCCAGGGAGAGCTTGATTTTACAACAGAGTGCTCGAGTTGAACGTAAAGTCAATTTTAGACTGTCTGTGGCAACGACTGCTGTTATTTCCTTCTTTAAAGCTCAGTCAGAATGAGTGTCGAAAGCTCTTCCTTAATTTTACTTGCATGTGCCTACTACCACCCAACCAGTTGAGAAGTGGGGCCTTGTATGTTCTCCTTTTGAATCTGGGTGTTCTGAAATCTACAGTGTAATCTAGCCCATCTGAGGATGGTTCCTAAGCTTGATAAAATAGTTTCTGTCTGACTTTCCTGGGAAGTACATGTGCATGTATGCTAAGTCACTTCAGTCATGCCCAAGCCTATGGGAACCCACGGACTGTAGCCAGTCAGACTCCTCTGTCCATGGGATTCTCCAGGCAAGAATACTGGAGTGAGCTGCCATTCCCTTCTCCAGGGGATCTTCCCAACCCACAGACTGAACCCAGGTCTCCTAAGTCTCCTGTATTGGCAGGTGAGTTCTTTACCACTAGGGCCACCTGAGAGGCCCAGGATGTACACACTTGGACCTAAGTCACTAGGCTGCGAAGAAGCAAGCAGCCAAGAAGATGCTGACGTGGAAAGATCCACAGGGAAAGAAGCCGCATCCTTCAGTCTCCAGCCATGACTGGTCTGGTTGTCCAAGCTCAACGGTGAATCACCAGCCATTTAGAAAGACGCCTATCCCCAGCAGAGCCACCCCAACCAATGTGGTATAGAGAAGAAGTAAGCCAGCTCTACTGAGCCCTGGACAGACAGAAGATTCATAAGCAAAATTAATAAACTTTCTATTTAAGAAAAAGCTACTATAGTCAACCCTCTACCCTCACTATCATTGGTTTGCTAGGCAGAAGTAGAGATTTGGCCCACCAAGCTGGTAGAGATAATGTGTGGATTTCTGTGTGGTATATGCTTATATGTGTGTTCATGGCTGTGTCTGCTTGCAAACACACACCCATACACACACACACACATACACATATACACACACATATATAGATATATATGCATGTAGTTTTTCTTTTATTAAGGGTGATGGGAGTTGTTCATTTTCACACAGAAAACAAGTAACAGTCCATACAGGACATAAAAAAAAAAGGGAGACAAAGATTTAGAATGTGGAAATGCTTTTTCTTTTAATGTCTATTAATGATTTCAAATCCCAAAATATTTCTTTCCCTTTTTAACTCAGAGTTCATTGTTGTCTTTGAAATGTTTTATATTCCAAGAATACTATGCAGATAAAAATGAGTTTGGTTTAACATTTAAATAGCTCCTATAGAGTGGAGGTGAAATAAATATGCTCAAATTTGGGCTTGTGTGAACTGTATTTTTAGTTCTTCCATAAACTAACTATGCAAGATTGCAAATTAATTTCACCAGATCCCACTTCCTTCACTTATAAATGGGCATGTGCTATGCACTTAGTTGCTCAGTCCAACTCTTTGCGACCCCATGGGCTGTAGCCCTCTAGGCTCCTCTGTCCATGGGGATTCTCCAGCAAGAATACTGGAGTGGGTTGCCATGTCCTTCTCCAAGGGATCTTTCCAACACAAGGATCGAACCCAGGTCTCCCACATTGCAGGCAGATTCTTTGTCATCCGAGCCACCAGGAAAGCCCATAAATGGGCATAAAGAGAATGAAATAATATACCAGAGACTTAAATTTATCATATAGGATATCCCAGATTATATTAAGGAGATTATCCATTCTTCTGTATTATCTGTATGCTTTCATTAGCTAATACATTAATGATATAAATTTGAAACTAAAATTTGAATTAAGAACATATGAACCTCATAAGGGTAAGAGAGGAGAAAGCATATAACACTTTAATGTAAAAGCATAACATCCATGAACCCACATTTAATTTAATAATGAAATAGGAAGAACCAGAGGACCACCCACTGGCTACAGACAATGATCTTGCCATTTTTCCCCAATATGGGAACTTCCTCCACAGCATTTACTAAAATCTCAGATAGGCTCCTTGAGATACTTCAAATGACATCAGTACTTAGTTGAGGCAGTTTTATTCCCAGAAACCCATCCATGAACACAAAGTGATTAAAGCAAAACTTTAAATAAGCCTAGGTTTAGAAAAAAATGACATAATTTGTCTCTCTAGAAAGAGGTTCCTAATGTATGTAGTTAAAAAGCATTTCATGTGCCTTACCAAAAAATGGCTTACTATTTTTCAGGAAAAAAAAAAAATAGTCACAGTGTCACTAACAAAATGCAAAACTTTAATATCTAATAAAACCAGTGTTTCTTTTTAAACCCGGGATTTTATCCTCACTTGAAAATAAATGTTGGGTCCCCATAGAGGATAATGACTAGATGAATATAATTAAAGCCAAAAAGAAAACCAAATGCATTAACTTCACATCTACATTAGTTTTTACCCCGTAGGGATTCTCACTTTTATTTCACTTTTAGTTGGCTTCTAATTTCACTTGCCTTCTTGTAAGAGCAATTAAATATTTCTATAGATGAGCAAACTCTTAAAATATTCCATCTTTAGTATCATTTAAAATGCTTGATTCCTTCTTAATATGCCAGGGCCGGCATAGCACACCCAGAGTCATAGAGAGGTCAGGTCACTACTCTGCATGAGCTTTCGTCCAGAATGTGACAGCATCCAGGGAAGGGTAGGAAAGTGTTCCCTAATCATTGCTTTTCCTCAGTGTCTCTAGTGTGGTGGCTACTGAAGACACTTAGCATCCTGGATTGGTTTATGTGATTGGGTACAAGGGATGGGGGCCGGTGTCCAGCAGAATGTGAGCAGTATCAGTGTTGAAGAGAATAAGGGTGGAGGGGAAGACTGCTATTCCCATGCATTAGCTTGGCTACTGATTTTAATGCCACTTTTTGTTAAAAAGGGGATGATTAACAGATACACACTACTACACATAAAAGAGATAAAACAACAAAGACCTACTATATAGCTCAGGGAAGTATAATCAGTATCTTGTAATAACTTCTAGTGGAAAAGAATCTGAAAAAGAATATATAACAATATATACATATGTAGATAACTGAATCACTTTGCTGTACCTCTGAAACATTTTAAATCCATTACAAAAGTGAAAGTGTGAATCGCTTAGTCGTGTCCAACTGTTTGCA
The DNA here is from genome assembly GCF_019320065.1 of Cervus canadensis. NCBI lineage: Eukaryota > Metazoa > Chordata > Mammalia > Artiodactyla > Cervidae > Cervus > Cervus canadensis. Next base: position 66,795,501 of record NC_057401.1, on the reverse strand, counting down.
ATCTAGTGGACCATAGCCCACCAAGATCCTCTGTCCATGGACTTCTCCAGGCAAGAATACTGGAGTGGATAGCCATTCCCATCTCCAGGGGATCTTCCCAACCCAGGGATCGAACCCGGGTCTCCTGCAATGCAGGCAAACTCTTTCAACATCTGAACCACCAGGGAAGTCCCTAAATTAAAAATATTGCAAAAAAAATTAATATAAATAAATAGAATGGCTGTAGCCTCCATCTCCTGGAAGACACTAAATCAGAACACAAAAAAACAGACACAGAGAACTGATTCAATTCATTGTTGTTATATTTTTCTTTCTTCTGGTCTCTCTAATAAATGTTCATTGTAAAAGCATGAGAAAATGCATACAAACAAAAATAAAATAAAGGTAAAATAACCTGCTATCCTCCCACGCAGAGTACTTCAGTCTTTGGGGGGCATGTTTGTTTTCATGTTGTATGCAAACAGCTGGTACACAGCTGAAACAAATCTCTGGGTAGTAACACAAGCTGAGACTCTACAATAAAATATTGAATAGCCCTCAAGTTAAGACCTACCCCCAAGATAGTCAGTTCCTCTAGTCACAATTATGCAAGACCCAAGTGTATTCCTTTTCTAATGGATTGATTTAATGAGGCCACAAATAAATGTAAGTCAAATACATTCAACTTAAAAGAGAGTTTATCACGTACTGAGTTGCTCAATCATGTCCAACTCTTTACCAACTGAACCACCAGAAAAGCCCAAGAATACTGGAGTGGGCAAACTATCCCTTCATGATCAATCCGATATTCACCCTTGACAGTTTATTTTGCCTGCTCATTTTCATCTCTATCACCCACTACAATTCAAGCATTTTGAGTTTATGCATCTTTTTTTGCTATTCTTTGCATTCTAAGAATTAGACATAAAACTAGGCACATTGCAATAACTAACAATTATCTGATGAATTTATGAGCAAACTCTTAAATTACAAACCAAATGAGGTGAAATGATTCTTGTGTAAATTTCTATAAATGTCTAAAAATAGAACAAATAATGAGTTAATTTAACAGATTAATTACATTAATAAAATATATTTATTAATATGTAGGTTATAAAGAAGTAAATTAGTCAGACTCCTGAAAATTGATTGCTGGAGTTATTGGAGAGTAGCTTAAAACCTGTAGACTAAACAAACAAACAAAAAAATCTTAAGTAGAGATTTTTCACTTTTATTTTAAACAAACTGCTAGTCTAACCTATTCATAAGGTAGCAGCCCTTATTTTTGGACCTTACTGTATTTAAAATATTTTGTTATTATTAATGTCTCATTGATGATTCTGTTTATAAATGATCAATTTTAGTGCCTTCCTGTCCCATCACTTCATGGCAAATAGATGGGGAAACAATGGAAATAGTGACAGACTTTATTTTCTTGGGCTCCAAAATCACTGCAGATGGTGACTGCAGCCATGAAATTAGGGGACATTTACTCCTTGGAAAAAAAGCTATGACCTACCTAGCAGCATACTAAAAAGCAGAGATATTACTTTGCTGGAAAAGGTCCGTCTAGTCAAAGATATGGTTTTCCAGTAGTCATTTATGGATGTGAAAGTTGGACCATAAAGAAAGCTGAGCTCCAAAGAATAGATGCTTTTGAACTGTGGTGTTGGGGAAGACTCTTGAGAGTCCCTTGGACTGCAAGGAGATCCAACCAGTCCATCCTAAAGGAAATCAGTCCTGAATATTCATTGGAAGGACTGATGCTGAAGCTGAAGCTCCAATACCTCGGCCAACTGATGTGAAGAACTGACTCCTTGGAAGAGACCCTGATGCTGGGAAAAATTGAAGGCAGGAGGAGAAGGGAGCAACAGAGGATGAGATGGTTGGATGGCATCATCAAATCTATGGACGTTGAGTTTGAGCAAGCTCTGTGAGGTGGTGATGTACAGGGAAACCTGGCATGCTGCAGTCCATGAGATCACAGAGTCAGACCTGACTGAGTGACTGAACTGAACTGAACTGAACCCAAATTTATGGTATCTGAGAAAGATAACAAATATATATATTTATTGATAAACTTTTTCCTAGTAATATCATTCAAAATATTGACTTAGCTAATACTTTTCTTACTGTGGTACAATGGTGTTTAACCAAGACAAGAAAGAAAAGCAAGATTTTGCGAAAAGTCTGCTCTCAGGTAGCAAATATTCAGAATGAGTTCTTTCCTTTCTCCCAAGTTCAATTTGAAGTTTTCATGTTCTTTAGATTTATGCAGAGCATTTAATGATGTTCCAGCTGAATCTAGATAACAAGGTGCATCCATTTAGAGCACCTGGAGAAGAGTGGAACCAATACTTACAAGAAAGGTGGTTAGACTAGCTTACTCCCCACGTGTGTGTGTGTGTGTGTGTGTGTGTGTGTGTGTGTGTGTGCACGTGATCAGTTGTGTCTGACCCTTTGGGAATCCATGGATTGTAGCCCACCAGGCTCCTCTGTCCATGGGATTTCCCAGGCAAAAATACAGGAGTGGGTTGCCATCACTTTCTCTAGGGGATCTTCCTGACCCAGGGATCACAGCTGTGTTTCTTGCCATCTGCTGCCTTTGCAGGGAGATTCTTTACCAACAGCACCACATAGGAAGCCCCACTTTGCTCCCCCAAATCCTTCACAAAGGGCAAGGTAAACTTAAGCCAGTGTTCCGATCCCTTTTATTTTTCCAGTGGAGAAGCAGATCAAAGGCCAAAGCCAATGCTAGCCACATGCACACAGGGGTTGCCTGTTTACACATACCCTCTCTTCTGGTTTTCTTTGGGCAACTCATTAGAATGTGAGAACACAAGGGCAAGGCATTCAGATCTACTCTGATTAAATGAACTTCCGGAGCAGGGCAAAGAGGCTTCATTAGCATAGTGGAGAAGAGCAATTAGATTCAATTAACCACTTAAGGACTGCTTGCCCTTTGAAATTTCTTAATGCCTTTATCCCTAGTTATCTCATCAGGAAAGTTATTATTGCTCACATATTTTAATGAGAGTAAACATTTGTTAAGTTCTTTATGGACACAAAAAGCATGTAATTTATTAAGGATACAGTGTGTGTTTAATTGTTTTTTTTTTTCCATTATTATCTCTAATTATTAGATTTTGCCTATTCATTACAGGGCATAAGCAATGTAGGTAGGTTAAATTAAATTAGGGGTAGAATATGATTGACCATTTCAGGAGCTGTAGGAACTGGGGAGACTTGTATGTGGTATTTGAGAAGATAATCTTTGGGAGGTTTATGGGAATTTAAGGTGATTTTATCAGGTCTTCCCTGGTGGCTCAGGGGCAAAGAATCCCCCTGCAGTGCAGGATATATGGGAGACTCAGGTTCAAAATCTGCATCAGGAAAATCCCTGGGAGGAGGGCATGGCAATCCATTCCAGTATTCTTGCCTGGAGAATTCCATGGACAGAGGAGCCTGGCAGGCCATAGTCTGTGGCATCACAAAGAGTCAGAGACAACTGAAGTGACCGAACATGCATGCAAGCAAAATGAATCTATCACCTATAAGAAGAGATTTTTCCCTGAGGTCACAGAAGGAGGAAAATTGTTTTCTATCAGGATCAAAAATAGATTGTGTTATTGTTGTTGTTCAGTCGCTAAGTCAAGTCCAACTCTTTGCAGCCCCAGGGACTGCAGCATGCCAGTCTCCCCTGTCCTCTGCTGTCTCTTGGAATTTGCTCAAATTCATGTCCTTTGAGTCAGTAATGCTATCTAACCATCTCATTCTCTGCCGCACCCTTCTCCTATTGCCTCCAATGTTTCCCAGCATCAGGGTCTTTCCAATGAGTCTGTTCTTGGCATCAGGTGCCCAAATTACTGAACCTTCAGCTTCAGTATCAGGCCTTCCAATGAATATTTAGGATTGATTTACATTAGGATTGACTGATTTGATCTCCTCGCAGTCCAGGGACTCTCAAGGGTCTTCGTCAGCACCACAATTTGAAAGCATCGATAGATGCATTTTCCCAAAACATAACTGCAAAGGGGATTGTCATTAAGAATAACAAGAGTCACTTTCCAGTTAATGAAATGTATTATTTTTGACTAAATAGAAAAGCATACATACAAATACTTTGAAACTGTGGCCTATTATCCCAAAGTAAGGCATAAGTTACAGATAATGACTTCAGTGGAGAGGCATAGACGCAGAAGCTGGAAGCCCTCTAAAAATCTGACACAAGAGCAGAGTAAACAGTGAACCATGGAGGAGACACTAGCAAGGAAGTCCAAGATGAAAAATGGCAAGGCCACAAGGCCCTTGTAACAACTTGCAGAAATGTTGGGCAGGCTGAGGAGGGAAGTCTGAACTCACTGGAGAGATGTGACTAGATGACACAGTGAAATCCCAGTAGATTTGCAGTAGAAGTGGCTTTGAAACAGAAGATCCTTATCAAGGAAAATAAGATGCTGCTCCTTGTTGGGTCACCAGAAATAGGAGCCTAGGGCAGCTAAGAGCCAGACCTGAGTGTGGGAATCCTGCTAGAGCAGGAGCAGTGGGAGGATGGAAGCTGGAGAGTGCTGCCAGGAAGTGGAGAATGCATTGCTAATTTGGAAAAGTTAGATTGTAGGTCACCCTCTAGTTGAATGAAGCTACACTCTGGGTGAGCATAGAATTGCATCCTTCCCTCAACCACAAGTGAATTCATTCATAAATCCAGTATTTATTGAGCATCTAGCCAGGTCCTGAGATGCTGAGACAGAACAGAACCAAGCAAAAACCTGATCCTCCCTGTGCTTACATTCCAGTGTAGGGAGACCAGGGTGACTAAATGGGCAAACCCATACCTACCATACAAGGTGGTGACAAGTGCTCTCATGAAACATTAAGTGAAATAAGTAAAGGGTCGGTTGATATTTTAGGAAGAGTTATCAGGGAAGGTCATCCTGCTAAAGTGAATTTGGACAGACTTTGACTGAAATGAATTAACTTCTGAGGACAGACTGGAACCTGGTAAGTCTGCTGATGACTCATAAACTGAGGATATGAAGGTAACCATGCCTTGCATGAGCACTGGTAACCAAGACAGGGGTTAAATTAAACCGAAACAAAATTCTAGAAAATATCAACCAGGATGTGCTCTAGTTTTTGTTTCACCATTTATTTGATTCCTATTTAATCTATGGGCTTAAATATATGATTTTCCATCTGGATACACTACTTATTATTTAGATTTTAACTCTATATTTTATTGGTGACTTTGAATGTGTCTCTTTTTCAAAACAAAAATTCTGCTAAAATAGTTACTGCTTTTGTAAAAATGTACTTTTAAATTAACCTCACCTGAAAATAAACATAAATAATTTGCTCATAGGGCATTCTTATCTAGAATTTTCTGATTGCATGAACAGTTAGAGCTGAAAATTCCAAAGAGTTTTCATAATTTTCTACTTATCAGTATGCATAGGACATTCTCTGTAAGATTCAAGTTTTGCCATATCTGTATGTGAGATGCTTGTGCTTGCTACATTTTTCTATCAGTTGCAAATTAGAAAAAAATACATTTTATTGAGTGTTATGATAAGCTAAAAGATTCAAATGAAACATTAAGTAAAAATTTTATCCAGAGCAAGCTATTGTTCCTCTAAATCATAAAGAGGCTATTTCAATAGTATAGACATGCAAATTCAATGACAACGCTAAAAACCGTTTCAGAAAGAAACATGATACTATTCAAAGATTAGAATGCTCTGCCAGAATGTGATTTTAATTTACAGTTATCTGATAACCTTTTTCCTCTATAACACATACAGAGCCCAACTCAGAGTGAAAACTTCTATCTTATAGAGATTAGAATGACTAAATTATTTTCATCATCTAAATTCAGTGTATGATTTGAATTATATTATTTGGCTCAGTGTGAGCATAAAATAGACAGATTATATTTTACCTTTATTTAGCAGGAAAAATTTTCTAGAAAGCTTCAGGATACACACAATCTCATGATGATGGGAAATAAAAATATACTTTGTAAAATTGAGATTTGACAGTAAAATAAAGAAAACAACTCTGAACATGTCATGAATATCAATCTCATGGAGTTTAGCAAACTTTGTTCATGATTTGCTCCTTTTTCATTTTTGGTATGTTCCTCTTGGTGAATGTGTTGTGGTTACAAGAAAGACAAATGGAAGACAAGAATGACCAAGGGAGTTAACTTGCACTTTGATATTTTTAGGACTTTAATAGCAGTTTTAACTATACACTTTTCTAACAAAAAATAATAATAATAAATTATACCTATTAAAAGAGAGTTTGAAGGTAAATAATTGTTCAATTTCAGTGGTAAAATTTGGATACATATGTGCTAAGCAAAAATATTCTCTGATACTTCTTTCACAATCTCTGAATAAAGTCTTGATACCTACTTTTAGGGGAAAAAAAAACTTACTGTGAGTTATCACTATGAATGTGTTATTCTTATTGAATGTTAAAAAAGGAATGTGGGAGAAATATTTATGGAACACTGTACCTTCCAAAATTAGAATATACTTTCTTTTCATATGTACATTTAGAAAAGTCTTAAATTAGACAATTTAGAAAAGTCTCAAATATTTGGAAATTCAAAAATCTACTTCTAACTAATATATTGTTCTGAGGACACATAACAAGGAGGATTAGAGAAGTTGCAAATTGAATAAAAATTCAAATACAACATGTAGGAAGTTGTTGAATTCAGCTAAAATTATTATTATTATTATTATTAGGAAATTGATCACTTTAAATACTTAGAATTGAAAGTCTAGAATAAGTGACCTAAATTCTCATCTTAAGAAGGCAGAAAAGGAAAGCAAAACAAAACAAAATTGAGCAGAAAAAAATTAAATACTAGAATTGAAAGTCTAGAATAAGTGACCTAAATTCTCATCTTAAGAAGGCAGAAAAGGAAAGCAAAACAAAACAACATTGAACATAATAATGATAAGGTCAGGAATCAACAAGCTAGAAAACAAAAAATAGAGAAATTTTAAAAAACAAAACAGATCCTTTGAAAAGACCATCAAAATCTATAAAATTTATAGCTGGACTAATCAAGAGAGAAAGAGAATTAATTGCAAATATTAGGAATTAAAAAGAGGGTTATCATTATAGACATGGAAAGAATAACAATGAATGACTTTATCATAACAAATTGAACAAGTTGGATGAAATGGACAAACATGCTTTAAAATATAGCGAGCAACAACAGACAGAAGATGGAACAGAAAATCAAAATAGTTTTACATTTTTTAACTGAATTTTATTTTTTTAAAACCTTCCTCCAAATGAAACTCCAGACACGTGTAATTTAGCTGTGAGTTCCATCAGCCATTCAAGGAAACGTAGAATAAAATAAAACACACAACATGAGAACTCTGTCAGTTTTATTTGGGGCTTGCTGAGGACCTTAGTGCTATAGACAGTCTCTCAGATAGCTCTGAGGAACTGTTCCAAAGAAGATGGAGTGGGGTCAGTATATATGAAATTTCAGTGAAGGGCATACAAGCAATCAAGCACACTTCTCTGTAGAAGGTTGCTGCTAGTCATGAAAAAGAGATGTCTCCGTTAATGATTTTAGTGCTTTTCTAAGTATGAAAAGATGTAAGAAATCAGATTCATAAAATTTTCTGCTGAAAATATCTAATTATCTGAAGGCTTATTCTGCCACTTTTCCCAGAGAACAGTGTCTCATTCCTGGTTGCCACCTTGAACTCCTTTCAAGGTCGAAAATGACAGTAGCTAATGACAACCCCTGTAGAGCCAGGTGGAAGGCAACATTCCTGAGTTGGCAGCAGAAATAAGACCAATTTACAAAAAATCATTAGAAAGAGGAGGGAAACTTCTCAATACATTTTGTGAAGCAAAATATAAATCTAATAATAACAAAAATAAACAAAAAATAAATTATAGACCAATTACAACCCAACATCTAATTATGAAATAAGTGGAAAAATAGCACAATATCAATATCAAAAGGTGTGACATTTTAAAAGCATAGTACATACTAACTTCATGAGCTATTCCCAAAAAATCAAGGTGATTTTTTCACTTTCAAAAAATCAGTCTCTACCACAAAGCTTACCATGTCTTGTGTGCAATCCTGAATAACCCACCAGCACCCTGCCTCCTCAGTTTTGTATCATCCTAGTCTCTAAAGACTTTCTGCTTTAAAATTCAGTGCCTAATTTAAAATTACTTTCTGCAATTTGTCATTGTCTGGAGCTATTTTGGATTTGAAATTTTTAAGAGCATCAGCCAATTAATCAATTCAATTTTTCCAAATCTATCAACCCGAATCTTATTTTAGCCTCTATCTAATTTAGATTCCAAAGCTGACATTTTAATCATTCTGTTGAGGATAATCTAAATTTCACTCATATGTCTTCATTCATGTTTTCTGACTATATTCCTATTATAGGAAAGTCAGAAATCTAGTATGGGCTTATACCTAACCAGTTTTTCTATGATAATGAAAAAAAAAACAACAAAACAGACAATCACAGAATGAGTAATAATACCTAAATGTGATCACTATCCTGAGTGAGACCCTCACCACTAATACCCACATTCATAAGCAAGTACACAAAACCTTTGGTATTCTACTCCTAAAAAAATCATATATCACCAGACTGTCTCACCTTCCCATCACTAAATATAAAAACCCCTGAAATACATTAGCCCTCCACTATTTCTTCCTCACTCCATTCCTCATTCCCTATGATCATGGAATAGGATTATGTGCATATATCAAAACAACAACAACAACTGTGCCCTATGTTTCCTGGTTTCCCATCCCCTGAGTGATTGTGTTCAGTGGCTCAGTCATGTCTGACTCCTTGCAATACTTTGGACTGTAGCCTTCCATGAGACTTCCCAGGCAAGAATACTAGAGTGGGTTGCCATTTCCTTCTCCAGGGCATGTTCCTGACCCAGGGATCGGACCTGTGTCTCCTGCGGAGCAGGCAGATTCTTTACCTGCTGAGCCATCAGGGAAGCTCTATACCTTGCCACCTCAGAAAATCCTGTTTTCTCATATCCTGCCTACACTTAGTTAAACCAGAGTATTTAAATCACAAGCTGGAATTTAAATCACAAACTGGAATCAAGATTGCTGAGAGAAATATCAACAACCTCAGATATACAAATGACACCACTCTAATGGTAGAAAATGAAGAGGGACTAAGAAGCCTCATGATGAGGATGAAAGAGTAAAAGAGGAAAAGAGCTGGCTTAAAACTCAACATTGAAGAAATTAAGATCATGACATCTGGTCCCGTAACTGCATGGCCAATAGGAGGGGGAAAAGTGGAAGCAGTGACAAATTTTATTTTCTTGGGCTCAAAAATCACTGCAAATGGTAACTACAGTCATGAAATTAAAAGATGCTTGCTCCTTGGAAGGAAAACTGAAAAACCCAGACAACATGTTAAAAAGCAGAGATATCACTTTGCTGACAAAGGTCCATTGTCAAAGCTATGGTTTTCCCAGTAGTCATGTACAGAGGTGAGAGTTGGACCATGAAGAAAGTTGATCTTTGAAGAATTGATACTTTCGAATTGTACTGCTGGAGAAGACTCTTGAGAGTCCCTTGGACACTAAGGAGATCAAACCAGTCAATCCTGAAGGAAGTCAACTCTGAATATTCATTGGAAGGACAGATGCTGAAGCTGAAACTCCAATACTTTGGCTACCTGATGCAAAGAACTGACTCCTTTGAAAAGTCCTTGGTGCTGGGAAAGATTGAGAGCAAGAGAAGGGGGCAACAGAGGATGAGATGGTTGGATGGCATCACTGACTCAATGTGCGTGAGTTTGAATACACTGAGGGAGATAGTGAAGAACCAGGAAGCCTGGTGTGCCAACGGTCTGTGGGGTTGCAAAGTGTCAGACACGACTGAGCAACAGCAGCAAATTTAAATCTGCCCTAGTGTCTCATGTCTCATGTTAAAAAACAACACAAAAACCACACCCACACAGAAAACAACTTTATGAAACCTGCACAATCGTCTAGGTACTTCTATTTTCAACATTTTTTGTTACTGTGTACTGCTGTTGTTCAATAGCTAAGTCATGTCTGACTTTGGCGACCCCATGGACTTCAGCATGCCAAGCTTCCCTGTCCTTCACCATCTGCCAGAGTTTGCTCAAACTCAAGTCTATTCAGTCGGAGAAGTGATCCACTTTGTCACCATCCATTTATTTATCAAATGTATTAATTATGTCTCCTCTCTCTCGTCATTTTGCTAAACTAGTTCTAACAAACATAAACATTGACTTCATGATAATGAAACCAGTGGACACTGTTCAAGTCTCTTCATCATACACTTTCTTTGGCCACTTTCTTTGTGTTCAAGTTGGCCATCTTTTCCGTTTCATTTTTTAATGTTGGTACAACGAGTTGCCTTGTTTTCCTATTGATTCTGTAGCTTTTTTTTTTTTTTCATTTGACAGTAAAACTTGGCATTCATCAAGAATTTGTTATGGGCTATTTGATCTCTGTACATTTTCTTCCTGGGAATTAAATAAAGCATGTAGTGTTAGCATCTTAATCTAGTCTACTACCATTGCTATTTCAGGATCTCTAGAATAGCTCGTGAATAGTATACTTGGGAGACTACTGAGCTAATTTTCCATGCAATACTCTCCCATGAATTTTGTCTCATGTATTTTCTATCTCCTTAAATGACACCAACATTTATGTAAACAACTCATTTCAGAAGTCTTTCTAACAATAGATGCTATTGTTGAGGTCAGGGCTTGTCTTACTTTCAGTTCAGTTCAGTTGATCAATTGTGTCCAACTCTTTTCGATCCCATGGACCGCGGCATGCCAGGCTTCCCTGTCCATCACCAACTCCTGGAGGTTGCTCAAACTCATGTCCATTTAGTCAGTGATGTCATCCAACCATCTCATCCTCTGTCATCCCCTTCTCCTCCTTTAGCATTCCTCAATTCATCCCTGGTATTCTTGACTGGGACAGATCACTTTTTACTTCTCATAACCCTTAACTTGTTAGGAGTTATTTGAAAAGAATAAAAGTCTGTCTACCAAAGTACACATGGAGAAGGAAATGGCAACCCACTCCAGTATTCTTGCCTGGAGAATCCCATGGACAAAGGAGCCTGGTGGTCTACAGTCAATGGGGTCGCAAGAGTCGGACATGACTTAGCAATGAAACCACCACCACCACCAAAGTATGCAGTGAATTCTTTGAGGCAGGAACTACCTTTCTTCCCAATACTGTATTTCTAACATCTATTAGAGTGTCTGGTACTAATAGATGCTGTCTATACTCTCTTTGACTAAATAAAAGCTTCCTAGAATTTCTTTCACCTAATAATAATTTATACAGTGTGCAGAGCTGACTGGACCAGAAAGTGAAAGTTGCTCAGTTGTGTCTGACTCTTTGTGACCCCTTGGACTTAGTCCATGGAATTCTTCAGGACAGAATACTGGAGTGGGTAGCCTTTCGATCCTCCAGGAGATCTTCCATCCCAGAAGTCAAACCAGGGTCTCCTGCACTGCAGGTGGACTCTTGACCAGCTGAGCTACCAGGGAAGCCAGAAATAATTTCTAAAGGGAAACTGAAGTACAGTGGCATTTTCCCTTGAAAGAAAGCCTTGGTAAGTGTGATAGGACAAACTGATAATAGTAATAGAGGTTGAAGTACTGCTTATCTTTTGTTGAAAAGGAAGTCACTGCATACTGTGAAAACGACATGCAAATGAATGTACCAAATTCACTGAAAGTTCAACCTTAATCTCTTTTGAATGTTAACCCAGATGGCTGAGGAATATTTTTTTAATCTTCTCTTTTCTTTTATCTTCACTATTAAAAGAAACTCTAAAACTGCTAACAGCTGATATTCCTTTAGTTCATTTTCCCCTTATATAATTAGTAAATATTCAAGTAATTTATGTCATACTTGTGTTTTAAGCAAAAATTAGAGAAATCAATGGTGTGGGAAAATTTCTGTGCGGCCATCATGTACTCTTAAGTTTTGAAATAAAAAATAACTTTGTTTACAGACCCCTAAAGAGAAATCTATTTACACAATGTAAACTTTGTGTCAAAATAATAATCTTCAAATAATACAATTTGAGGCACATATTAGATATTTTCATTGTTCTATGAGAAATTGATTGTTTTTTAAAAAAATAAATGAGTTTAACTAGCTTACTAGTTCATTATAACTCATTAATAATAAGGAAGATTATTTCATGTGTTCACATATTTATTTCAGTTTTAAATTAAAAGTTAAACAGATCTGGTTTCCTCGGTGCGTATGCCCAGGAGTGGGATTTCTGGGTCATGTGGCAGTTCTTTTTCCAGTTTTTTAAGGAATCTCCACACTGTTCTCCATAGTGGCTGTACTAGTTTGTACAAAATAGTAATTCGTTATGATATGTACATGCTAAAAGCAGAGACATTACTTTGTCAACAAAGGTCTGTCTAGTCAAGGCTATGATTTTTCCAGTGGTCATGTATGGATGTGAGAGTTGGACTATAAAGAAAGCTGAGTGCCGAAGAATTGATGTCTTTGAACTGTGGTGTTGGAGAAGACTCTTGAGAGTCCCTTGGACTTCAAGGAGATCCAACCAGTCCATCCTAAAGGAGCTCAGTCCTGGGTGTTCATTGGTAGGACTGATGTTGAAGCTGAAACTCCAATACTTGAGCCACCTGATGTGAAGAGCTGACTCATTGGAAAAGACCCTGATGCTGAGAAAGATTGAGGGCAGGAGGAAAAGGGGATGACAGAGGATAAGATGGTTGGATGGCATCACCGACTTAATGGACAAGGGTTTGGGTGGACTCTGGGAGTTGGTGATGGACAGGGAGGCCCGGCATGCTGTGGTTCATGGGGTCGCAAAGAGTTGGACATGACTGAGCGACTGAACTGAACTGAACTTTATGAATTTTTCATCCCCTTTTAATGCTATAATACTATAAGTTGCTCAGTCATGTCCAACTCTTTGTAATCCTATAGACTGTAGCCAGCCAGGCTCCTCTTGTCCATAGGATTCTCCAGGCAAGAATGATGGAGTGTTTTGCCAAGTCCTTCTCCAGGGGATCTTCCTGATCCAGGAATCAAACATGGGTTTCTCCCATTGCAGGCAGATTCTTTACCATCTGAGCCACCAGGGAATTTCTCCCCAAAGAAATGTGACTTTATGACTCATTTTGTTCCTCAAATGAGTTTTCACAAATATGCCCCCATCTTTTTTTTTTTCCTCAGTCCGAAACCTTCAGCTGTAGTCACCTAATATTCTATTATGTTTCCCCGTTATGTTTCCCTCATAGCTCAGTTGGTTAAGAATCCACCTGCAATGCAGGAGACCCTGGTTCAATTCCTGGGTTGGGAAGACCTGCTGGAGAAGGGATAGGCAACCCACTCCAGTATTCTTGTGCTTCCCTGGTGGTTCAGCTGGTAAAGAATCTGCCTGCAATGTGGGAGACCTCAGTTCGATCCCTGGGTTGGGAAGATCCCCCTGAAGAAGGGAATGGTTATCCACTCCAGTATTCTGGCCTGGAGAATTCCATAGACTGTATAGTTCATGGAGTCAAAAAGAGTCGGTCATGACAGTGATTTTCACTTTCACTTATGTTTCTGCACAACTGCTGCAAATTTAACTCAAATATAACAACAAAACCCCCAATTCAAGGCAACCAAAATTGATCTCACTCTTAAACCATCTCTATATCACTGTCAGAATAATATCCCTGAATCAAAATGCTGATGGTTCTATTACTCTGTACAGAAATTTTATAATGCTCATAATTTATTATTAAATAAAGTTTCTTACTTTCAAGGAACTCCACAAGCATTCCTAAAACTCTATTTGTCCTTATACTACTCTTTCACTATATGCCTTCAAGAACTCTGCCTTCTAGCAGAAAACATATGTGCCTTCTTTCTGGAAACATCTAACAGTTTTCCACAGATCCGTGGTTTGACTCACCTGTGCCATATGTTTGAAATGCCTTCTTATGTTTCTGGTGAACTTAAGGTTCTTGCTTTGTAGAGAAAGAACTCAGAGATAAACTATCAGGTAAGAAATGGCATTTAGAGAGAAACACCCTGGCCATCTCAGAAGTCAAGAGTACTTAGGAGAAACACAATCCACAGACAGAGTGTAGACTATATCAGAAGACAAGAGCTTTGAAATATGGGGTGGTTAGTTTTAATGGGCTGGGTACTTTCGTAAGCTATTGAATTGGAGGATTATTCCAATTATTTTGGAGAAAGGGCACAGATTTCTAGGAATTGGGACAGCACCCACTTTTTTAGTCAGCCTCAGAACTGGCATGGGGTTTGTGAGTGTGCCATTTCCCATGCTAATGTATTATAATAAACGTATTATGAGGCTTAAGGTCTACTAGAAGTTGAGTCTTCCACCATCTTGGTCCCAGTTGGTACTAACCAGTCTTCATCATGTCCTACGGTTATGTCATTCCTTTAAGGGTTGTATCCTGCCCTCTTCCCTCCTGTTTCATTTAGATGCACCTAAAATTTTATCTACATTTCAGCATCAGATTAAATGCATTCTCCTTTATCCTAAACATCCCCCAAAGGACAGAACTTTGTAAGAGTACGCAAACCTTCCCATGGGCTTCATTTATGTTTCTGACCACATAGTGCCTTGTTAACTGGATTTTTCCTTCTTTGATCTCCTTTGCTAGATTATAAAGTATTGAGACTGGGGACCTTATATTATTCATCTACGAATTCCTCTCAGAACCTAAAGCTCTGGTAAGTAGCAGAACATCTTGCAAGCACTCAAATATTTATTTTTTGAATAAATGAATAATGCAGTAAGAACATAAAAAGTGAAGAAAACAACATCAAAACTCTCAAATATGTTTTAACCATCAGAGAATTTTACTATTCCTGTAATCATACATTCTGGCTGCATGAATACATACACATAATTAAAAACCCAAAAGATATGAAATAAAATGGATAATAAAATATTTTCTCAACCCTCTACTCCAGTCTCGGTGCTATGCTGTCCTAAGGTACTTCAGTCCTGTACAACTCTTCGCTCTGTCCATGGAATTCTCCCCGCAAGAACTGAAGTATTGCCATGCCTCCCTCCAGGGGGTCTTCCTGACCCAGGGATCGAACTCGAGGCTCTTACCTCATCTGCATTGGCAGGCCAGTTCTTTACCACTAATGCCACCTGAGAAGCCCCCTCTAGTCTTTATATCAATCTAAAAAGCAACGAATTTTTCCAACTCAATGTATTCCGTAGAGATAATCTATACACATAAAAAGTTGGTTCTGTATATTCTTTTGCCCATTTACAAATGCTAGCATACTTATACACAATATTCTGCAGACTGATTTCTGCTGAAGAATCATCTTGTTGTTGTTGTTGTTGTTTTTTAATATATATATTCTCTCTCCCTTGGCTAAAATGTTCTTTAGTAGTTATACCATAATCTGTCAGTTTTTGATTAGACATTTATTGACAGGCTTGTAGATTTTTTTTTCCATTCCTCTGTTATTACTAAAACTTGCTATAATGGATTATTTCTGTATATGTACCTCTGGGTGTGTGTGTGTGTGTGTATATATATATATATGTTAAAATTGAAATATAAATTCTTTAAGTAATGATAAATAATTTGTTAGTAGTGCATAGTAGTAGTGTTAGTCACTCAGTCGTGTCTGACTCTTTGCAATCACATGGACTGTAGCTCACCATGCTCCCCTGTCCATGGGGAGTCTCCAGGCAAGAATACTGGAGTGGGTTGCCATTCCCTTCTCCAGAAAATCTTCCTGATCCAGGAGTTGAACCTGAGTCTCCTGCATTGCAGGCAGATTCTTTCCTGTCTGAGCTACAGGGAAGTCTTAAGCATATATATAAAGATTTCTAAAACAAACAATTAGAAAGGAAAAGCAATTTATTTGTAATATCATGTTATTATAGATTAAAAATCTATTTGTAGTTTTAGGAAACAGACCCACATAGACAAACACTGGGGGACAAGACTGATGGGGACCCACAGATAGAGTAGGGGGAAATCTGTAATTTGGATCCTGATTTTCTGTAGGATATGAAAGACGTTACACTTCCGTGGAAATGAAGTTAAATCAAAGATGGAGACAGCCCAGCCCAGCCTAGCCTCTGCTGGATCAGGAAGGACCATCAGGGCAGACAACACAGGCCATGTGAGGAGGGGCCATGGTGGGCAGGGATGAGCCAGGCCCCCACTGCTTCACATTATGCTAATAGGAACACCTACACATTCTGGTGACTTCTGGAGAAAGAGAAGTCAGATCTTCAAGTCACAATTCAGAGGTGGGATGAGGATCCCGCATCACTCAGTTCCCACAGACAGCTGTCTCACCGTTTAGGATCCATGAGAGACATATCAGAGCCCTGGGAACCATCGCCACTTGCAACCAGAGCATAGTTCCCTCCTTTTTCACCTGAGCGCTTCTTCCTCCAGATCACAGCTCCAGTCACCACAGCTCCAGTGACCACAAGGAGAACCAGGCCAGCAATGATGCCCATGATGGGGACGGAGGGCAGAGGAGGTTCCCATATCAGGGTGAGGGGCTCCTGAAGCCCCTCCTGCTGCACATGGCACGTGTATCCCTGCCCCCCTCCAAGAGGCACCACCAGGGCCACCCACTTCCGGATGGTTTCATCTCCGGAGGCCGGGTCTCCACAAGCTCCTTGTCCTGGGTCTGGTCCTCCCTATCATGCTGCCAGGTTACAGAGATCTCCTCATGGTAGAAGCCCAGGGCCCAGCACCTCAGGGTGACCTCATGGTCAGAGATGGGGTGATGGGTCACATGGGTCTTTGGAGGGTCTGTGCGATGCGGTGTGTCCTTCCCTCTCCAGGTATCTGCAGAGCCACTCCGTGCACCTGCCCTCCAGGTAGTTCCTGCGGAACTCCGCCATACCACCTTGCTCAAACTTGGGCTTTGTCATCTGAGCCGCCGTGTCTGCCATGGTCCAGGAGCACAGGTCCTCCTTCAATGCGAGGTAACTGTTGCCAATCGTAGACCAACTAACCATACCCGCGGAGGAGATGCCCCTCCAGCCCCACGTGCAGAGATGCTTTATTATTTATCTACCGCTGCATACCAGAATACCAAGTGGAAACCTAAACTTAACACAAACTACATTTACTTTCTCACAGTTTCTATGGTCCTGAAGTTTAGGTATGGCTTAGTTGAGGCTGTATATTGTCACCCTGCTTATTTAACCTATATGCAGAGAACATCATGTGAAATGCCAGGCTGGATGAAGCACAAGCTGGAATCAAGATTGCCCAGAGAAATATCAATAACCTCAGATATGCAGATAACATCAACCTTATGGTAGGTTGCTTTTCTTTGCAGAAAGCAAAGAAGAACTAAAGAACCTCTTGATGAAAGTGAAAGAGCATGAAAAAGTTGGCTTAAAGCTCAACATTCAGAAAACGAAGATCATGGCATCTGGTCCCATCATTTCATGGCAAATATATGGGGAAACAACGGAAACAGTGAAAGACTTTATATCTTGGGCTCCAAAATCACTGCAGATGGTGACAGCAGTCATGAAGTTAAAAGACACTTCCTCCTTGGAAGAAAAGCTATGACCAACCTAGACAGCATATTAAAAAGCAGAGACATTACTTTGCCAACAAAGTTCCATCTAGTCAAGGCTATGGTTTTTCCAGTTGTCATGTATGGATGTGAGAGTTGGACTATAAAGAAAGCTGAGTGCCAAAGAATTGATGCTTTTGAACTGTGGTGCTGGAGAAGACTCTTCAGAGTCCCTTGGACTGCAAGGAGAACCAACCAGTCCATCCTAAAGGAGATCAGTCCTGAGTATTCATTAGAAGTACTGATGCTGAAGCTGAAACTCCAGTACTTTGGCCACTGGATGCAAAGAGCTGACTCACTGGAAAAGACCCTGATGCTGGGAAAGAATAAAGGCAGAAGGAGAAGGGGACGATAGGATGAGATGGTTGGATGGCATCACTGACTCGATGGACATGAGTTTGAGTAAACTCTGAGAGTTGGTGATGGACAGGGAAGACTGGCGTGCTGCAATCCATCAGGTCACAAAGAGTCTGACACGACTGAGCGACTGAGCTGAACTAATTGAATACATATAAGACTGCAATTTAGGTGTCAGCTGGAGATAGGATCTCATCTGAATTCTCACCTGGGAAAGAATCCTCTTCAGATATTACTCAGGTTGTTGGCAGAATTCAATATCTTGCACCTTACGATAGAGCACCTCCCTTTCTTGCCAACTGATCTCAGCTCCTAGAGGTCAAACCCAGTTCTTTACATTGTGGGCTCCCCAACATGGCCACTTGTGTCATCAAAACCAGCAAACCAGAGTCTTCTCAGGAAGATGGGCTTTACGTCTTTTATCATGTAGTCCCATAATACAGTCATGCATATCTTGCATCCTCTGTTGTATTCATTTCCTTAGAAGGAAGCCACATTCCAGGGGATTGCCCTTGGGTCAGATAACCCCTAGGCAAGGATCTTGAGGGGCACTTCAGAGTCCTTCTGCCACCACTGATAGAACAATTTAGAATTCTATCAAATATGTGAGAGTGCTTTTACTCCATGCCCTCACCAAGAGACCAATCTGATAATGGGGGCTTCTCTGGCTCAGTGGTAAAGAATCTACCTCCCAATGCAGGATACATGAGTTCAATCCCTGGAAGGTTTGGAAGGGGGCTGAAAGATTCACCTGGAGGAGGAAATGGCAACCCACTCCAGTATTCTTGTCTGGGAAATCCCATGGACAGAGGAGCCCGGCAGGCTACAGTACATGGGGTCACAAAATAGTCAGATACCACTTAGCTACTGAAAAAAAAAAAAAGTAACAATTATCTGATTGATAAAAATAAATGATCTCTCATGTAGTTTTAATTGGTATTTATCTTCAACCATGTGAGTCAAAGCATCTTCTTACAAATTAATTTGAAATAAATATCTCCCTGTTTATGGATTGTCTATTGATAGATGCCTGTTTCTCTATATGTTAATTTATTTATTTTGTATTCTCTTTGTGTTAAGGTGTAGAAATCATCTACTTGAGTTAAAAGAGCCATGTGTCTCTAATACTGTTAAAAATATGTATTTGTTTGGTCATTTGTTTTTAGATTTTGTAGATTTTCTTTCCAATGCAGAGATTTTTTATTTTCTTTATTTAAATATAGTGGAGAAAATCACATAGTTTTAGTTCTGTTCCCTTATACAAGACTAAATCCCAGATGGATGAAAGATTTAAATATAAAAGAAATCACTATGGAACAAAAATAAAACACCACGGGGGAAGGCTGGTGGGGGGTTAATTTATAATCGACCAAGAATAGAGCTTCTAAACCAAGATTATTTTCAAGAATTCTATGCTAAATAAGGTAGGAAAGTGAGGTCAATTTACATACCTGAGATAAACTGCTGGCTGGTTGGCCTTCAGGAAGATTAATTATTCAGTTCAGTGGCTCAGTTGTGTCCGACTCTTTGCAACCCCTTGAACCGCAGCATGCCAGGCCTCCCTGTCCATCACCAAGTCTCGGAGTTTACTCAAACTCATGTCCATTGAGTTGGTGATGCCATCCAACCATCTCATCCTCTGTTGTCCCCTTCTCCTCCTGCCTTCAATCTTTCCCAGCATCAGGGTCTTTTTAAATGAGTCAGCTCTTCGCATCAGGTGGCCAAAGTATTGGAGTTTCAGCTTCAACTTCAGTCCTTCCGGTGAACACCCAGGACTGATCTCCTTTAGAATGGACTGGTTGGATCTCCTTGCAGTCCTAGGGACTCTCAAGAGTCTTCTCCAACAACACAGTTCAAAAGCGTCAATTCTTCGATGCTCAGCTTTCTTTATAGTCCAACTCTCACATCCATACATGACTACTGGAAAAACCATAGCCTTGACTAGATGGATTAATTAATAAGATCCCCAAAAAGCGAGCCCAGGCCCACTGCCCCAGAAAGGACAGTCCTAACCCAACCAAGCCCTCTCACTGCAACTGGGAAGTCATATCCAGCCTGTCCTTAGAGCTCAGAGGTAAAAGTACAAACTGAACTTCTGAGCACAGACAAAACCAAGCCCTTCAAAAGCATCACTCAAAAGTCACAACGTCAATAATGGTGTCCTCTTCTATCTTCTCTAAAATTTCAACACTCATTACACTTTCAAAGTCATTTTCTTTCTTTACTTTTTTCCCCCTCCCTTGGTCTTTTTACTATCTAGTGCATATATGAACTCTTGTTGTTCGTTTGTTAAGTTGTGTCCCACCCTTTGTGACCCAATGGACTGCAGTACTCCAGGCTCCTCTATCATCCACCATCTGTTGGAGTTTGCTCAGATTCATAACCGTTGAGTCAGGAAGCTATTTACCCATCTCTTGCTCTGCTGCCCCCTTCTTTTGCCTTCAGTCTTTCCCAGCATCAGGGTCTTTTCCAAAGTTGCCTCTTCACATAAGGCAGCCAAAGTATTGGAGCTTCAGCTTCAGCATCAGTCCTTCCAGTGAATATTCATGGTTGATTTCCTTTAGAATTAGTTTGGTCTCCTTGCAGTCCAAGGGACTCTCAAGAGTCTTCTCCAGTTCCACAATTCAAAAGCATCAATTCTTCAGCACTCACCCTTCTTTATGGTCCAACTCTCACACTCATATATGACTACTGGAAAAACCATATTAACTTGTCTTTTTATTTTCCGTCTCTTCAGTAAAGGTAATCTTTACAACTACAAGGGCTTTGTCTACTTTTGTCACTTCTGATTCTCTGGAATTAATCACAGTTCCTGGCACACAGAGCACAGTATGTGCTCAAATTTTTGCTCTTTAATGAACAATTGAGTGAATTAATAAAAGAGAAATAAGGTGGAAAGTTATTAAGTGAGATTCACTCTTACTAAACCAGAACAAATATACCAGAACAAACTATACCAGAACAAAAAAGCAGGTCTAAGGAGCTGCTCAAATTAAAGCATGATCAAGACAAAAAGAAATGATAGTAATAAAGGACATAACCTTAGAATAAATACGTGGCTGCAAACAAATATGCATATATGCATGTGTACATATTTTTAATAGGAACACAGATTGCAAATGTCTGATAAGTAACCCACAGTGAAAGAAGTGGACCCAAGAAACAGAAGAAAACCACCTTGAGTGTTTTCTAAATATAACTTAATAAAAATATGAATTATTAAATCAGTAAATTAAGAGTTTAAAATTACGATCGAACAGTGTTTTGTGAACAAAAAGGAATTGTTTACCAAGAAAAATAATTAGAAATTCCCATTAAAAATCCACAGAATTCTCCAGGCAAGAATGCTGGAGTGTGGTGCCATTTCCTTCTCCAGAGTATCATCCCAACCCACAGATTGAATCCAAGTCTCTTGCTTTGCAGACAGATTCTTTACTGTCTCAGCCACCAGGGAAGCCTCAAAATAAATTAGGAGCAACAAAGAATAGGATATACAAATTTGAGAGAAACTTGAATCAACAAAATACTAACATTTCTTTAAATTCATTTAACAGGTTTCCAAAGGTTGTTAATAGCCAGAGGGTAACTTCTGACTGAACCTGATAGACATTTAAAACTTGATATAGTTACTAGAGAATATAATTCCTTCATTAGAAAATACAGATGTTTTATTTGCATCTGGCCCATTTATCCTTTTTCATATTATCTTGTTGTTTTACAGAAGCCTTCTGTGAAATATTCAATATGGACCATTTATACAGTTGTAAATTAATTATTCTCTTTGGATGATCAATGTAATCTTTGTTTAAATACATTTTATTTTAATTCTTCAAATTCATTTTGTAGAAATTAAAACTTTTATTATAGAATTCTCAAAAAAACATTCTATTTAAATTCTTTTTTTGCTAACGCTGCACATGAAGAATTATTTACTTCTAATTATTTTATCCTGTGATTTTTTAAAATAGATTCAACCATCAGGAAAATCAGGATGCAAATTTAAAGCAATACACTTAAAATAAGTTTTTAAACTTTTAAATAAAAATGGAACTTCAGCAAACTCAGAAATCCCAAGGCAATAGTTAACCATGGCAATAATGTCCTTCGTATTTAATTGAAAAAGTCACTGTCTGGACTCAGCCTAGGCATGGCTTACCTATTTCAGGCCAGAACTCCACTGCTGCCTATCACTGTTATCTGCTGATAGGAGCAGGACATGATAATCCCGGAACATTTTTGTTTTGTTTTGTTTTGTTTTAATGTGCTTATTCACTCAAGTCACGTCTGACTCTTGGCAACACCATGGACTGTAGCCCTCCAGGCTCCTTTGTCCAGGGAATTGAGATGTACCCTATTATTCTGTAATACTTCAGGGAAAGCAGCAGAGTCCCAATAGTAACAAGAAATTGACTAGGATGAAGTAGTCACACAACTTTTTAAGTTTGTACTGCCCTTCATTTGCCAAAACATATTTAACAATTGACCTGAATTAAAGTAGTAATCTTGAAGCTTTCTTAATTATCTGCTAAAACAGAGAACATGCATTTTTTCCCCCTTGTTCTGTTATCATAGTATTCGCAACACCTAGAACAGGATCAAGACCATACAAGCACTCAATAAATATTTATCAAACTCTAGACATTTGTTTTTATTATTAAAACCAGTGGAAAAACATTCTCATAAAATTACTGTTGATTATTTCTGGGGATAGGAGTAAAGAAAAATTTAATTTTCTTAAGGGAGCAGATGGGGATTTTTACATCCCAACTTTAATCATCCAAAATGTAACTTTTTTACAATTTATTTTGACTTTGGATTCCATTCTGCCTGCTAACAGACAAAAAAATGGTCTGTATAATTCCAGGAAAATTTGGTAACTGAATTTTTTTCCTAATTCATTTCAAGATTAAACTCTTTCCATTGAAAATTATAATTCAGTCAGCTCATTACACTCACATCTTTGTCTTCCCCTGGGAGCCTCTGTCCTCATATTTCAGTCTGTTGGCTACAGTCATTGGACCCTGTGTGCTGCGATTCTGCCTTTAGTTCCACTCATGCACTTGGAGCACTAAGTGGGTGCTGCCATGCAGTTTGCTTGGTCATAGTTACTCTGTTCTCTGGCTCAGGTTGGGACTTGCGGCTTCTGGAAGTTTCACTGATGCCTTTTGGCTACACCTTTGGCAGAGAGGCACAAGACCAGGCATTCTTGGCTTCTGCCAAAATTATCCAGCACCTCTTCCTCAGCTCCAACATGTTAAAGTTCTGTCTTGAGGAATATGAGTCACTTTTCAGAAACTTCCATCTGTAGTTAAATCTATTGCTGCTTCTTCCAATTCTCTAATCTTTCACCCGCCATTTAATTTTTTCTACTTTGGAGCTGTAGACCAAAATTCTTCACTGTTGCATAGTATTGAAAAGTTAGCATTCCTGTTACAGGTCTCAGAAGTGTATACCCACCAGTGGTTTACAATATATTACTACAGAATTATATGCATACATTTTTAAAATAAATGTACACCTATAGTACTATTTGTGATCTAAGCATTAATAAAATTGAGTAATCTAAAATATAACACTTGTGCTTTGGGGTACAGCATTATGGATCAAGTCTTTTAGGAAAACTCAAAGCCAAGTTTTCCAAAATCAACACAGTCTCTCCAGCAAAACAAAATCCTTTTTCTTTAAGACTACTGTCTCACCTCGGAATTTCAATAGCCTATTTTGCAACTCAAAGACTATAATTTATTTTTTGTTATTTTTATGTTTTGCCAGACTTTGAATACCAGCCTCTGCATAAACTGTTTTTATCATTTTACTTTAAAAAATAATTTTCTCAGCAGCTTGGTCTAGAATGTATTTTCTGACTTATTTTGGGGTGGGACTAATTTTCCTCTACTTATAGCTTTGGAAAATTTCAATCTTTTTTTTTTTCTTTTTTTTTTTATGAGTTGGAGGCTAATTACTTCACATTTCAGTGGGTTTTGTCATACATTGATATGAATCAGCCATAGAGTTACATGTATTCCCCATCCCGATCCCCCCTCCCACCTCCCTCTCCACCCGATTCCTCTGGGTCTTCCCAGTGCACCAGGCCAGAGCACTTGTCTCATGCATCCCACCTGGGCTGGTGATCTGTTTCACCATAGATAGTATACATGCTGTTCTTTCGAAACATCCCACCCTCACCTTCTCCCACAGAGTTCAAAAGTCTGTTCTGTACTTCTGTGTCTCTTTTTCTGTTTTGCATATAGGGTTATCGTTACCATCTTTCTAAATTCCATATATATGTGTTAGTATGCTGTAATGTTCTTTATCTTTCTGGCTTACTTCACTCTGTATAATGGGCTCCAGTTTCATCCATCTCATTAGAACTGATTCAAATGAATTCTTTTTAACGGCTGAGTAATATGCAAACTAGTACAGCCACTATGGAAAACAGTGTGGAGATTTCTTAAAAAACTGGAAATAGAACTGCCATATGACCCAGCAATCCCACTTCTGGGCATACACACTGAGGAAAATTTCAATCATACAGAACAGTGAAAGTATAGTACAATAAACAACATTTATCTAGGTTACCTAATTGTTAGCATTATTAGCACAGCCAAATATATGTGTTCTCTCTCTCTTACTTTCTCTCATTCACAATAAATTTGAAATTTTGAGAATCGTATTGTTTCACAAATAAACATTTCAAGATCTATCTAAAAACAAGGTCATCTTTTTAAATAACCAAAATACAGCCATCAAGTATAGTAAATCCCCTCCAGTTGCCGGCACCTGAAATAAAGCAAACTTTCCTTTCCACTAACCTGGCCCGCTTACTGGCTTTTGAGGGGAAAGCAGCCGGAACCCCCATGCATACCTTTCAGTAACAACAGTACGTACGAATAACAAACCAAGAATAATTCAAGATTACTTTTATATTTGTGCTTAGAATATTTCCCACTGAGAGGAGACAAAATAGTGTCTTCACATTCCTTGGGTCGTGTCTTACCTTCTTTATCTTAGTTAATTTGATGTTGATATAAGTGATAAGGGCATTAACCAAGAAGAGGGCATTAACTTTCCTTTTGTTGTTCAGTCACTGTCTGACTCTTTGCCACCCAATGAACTGTAGCCCTCCAGCCTCCTCTGTGCGTGGGAATTCCCAGGCAAGAATACTGGAGTGGATTGCTATTTTGTCTTCCAGGGGATCTTCCCGACCCAGACCCAGAGATTGAAGCCACATCTCTTGTGTCTTGGCATTGCAGAAGGATTTTTTTTTTTTTTTTTTTTAACTGCAAAGCCTTCAGAGAAGCCCTTAACTTTCCTTCCCTTGACTAAACTTAGGTATTTTCCCTCTCTAGGCCAGATCTCCCTTTTCTTAGTACTAATTTAGAAAAGTTGTCATTGTAAAGTCTTATTCTTCCCCATGGAGGTACAAATGCTCTACCTTTCTCAAGGGCTTGGGAGCCATTCCTTTGAAATGTAATCATCAAGGAAGACCTGGTTCCCATCTCCCAGTCTCTGTGTGAGCAGGTAGGAGCCTCTGCAAGCTGCAAAGCTAACTCCTATCCAAGATTCAAGAGACAAAGTTTCCTTTTCCTTTGGGTAAGGCCGATTAGCGAAGACAGATAGCCCATGATCCTTGTCAAGTTTAATAGTTGTCAGTCCGAGTCCTGAATCTTTTCTCATATGAGAATTATAACCCCTGTTTCTTATTATTCCTATGCTTTTCTTTTTCCATCCCTTAATTTCTAACCTTTCTGTTTCCTTCATTTTAGGGTTAGCATATATATACTAGTGAAAGGCGCTCAGTTGAGTTCAACTCTTTGCAACCCCATGGACTATGCAATCCATAGAATTCTCCAGGCCAGAATACTGGACTGGGTAGCCTTTCCCTTCTCCAGGGGATCTTCCCAACCCAGGGATCGAACCCAGGTCTTCTGCATTGCAGGCAGATTCTTTACCAGCTGAGCCACAAGGGAGGCCCAAGAATACTGGAGTGGGTAACCTATCCGTTCTCCAGCAGATCTTCTGAACCGAGGAATCAAACTGGGGTCTCCTGCATTGCAGGTGGATTCTTTACCAACTGAGCTATCAGGGAAGCCCCATGTTTGGAGTTGTGTTTTATAGGCTAATTTGAAATTTCTGTTTTTTAACATTTGAATGAATCTCATCAGTATTTATTTACATAAATGATTTGATCATTCTTACTCCATCAAAATACGTTGTGTCTGTGTGTGTGTGTGTGTGTGTATGTGTTTCATGCAGACCCTAATTTACTTAGTTAATTGCTTTATTTTGAGTCTTTAGGGATGTTTGCATTCTGCTCTGCTGGTTTCTATATTCATACTAAAATAGTTACAGTGTCTTTAATCCTGTTTTTCCTTATTTTGGCAACTAACTGAGTTTCAGATTTAAGTGATTTACCTGACTCCCACTTACTAACAATGGGACAATGAATAAACTTATATCACTTTCTCCTTTTGCTTACCCTACTGATCACAGGCTTTACATTACAGTATTTCTATGTTGTTACATGTTGTTTTTCTATACATGAATCCACATTTTAGTATGAGACATACAGTTAGATACATTAACTTCCCTCCATCCGTTCTTTCGGAAATTTTTACCCTTTACTTCTTGAATGAACCAATTTACCAGTAGATTCTTTGGTATTCTTTGGTATTTTTCATGAATACCATTTTCTCTGAATTTTTGCACGTTAAAAATGTTTCCATAGCCTTGAATTTTGAATTACAGCTTGGCTGGATATAAAATCTCTCTTCACACTTTCCTTTATTTTATTTAAAATGCTGAAATCTCTCATGATTTGTAGATTTATTTGAATCCAAGGCCAACTTGACTTTCCTTTTTGGGTACCTGACTGAGTCCTTTTGTCTAAGGCATTGAGAATTTATTTTCATTTATTATTAACATCATTACTTTATCAGAATACATCTTAATTTTGAAAACTCCAGGTTAATTTTTCATGGCATGTAATGGTTGTTTTAAAAATAATTTAAAGTCTTCTTTTATTTTCATAAATAATTTTGGATTATAATATTATGCATTATGGGTTTCCCCAGTGGTTCAGTGGTAAATAATTCACCTGTGATGCAGGAGACACAGGTTCAGTCCCTGGGTTGGGAAGATCCCCTGGGGGAGGGCATAGCAACCCACTCCAGTATTCTTGCCTGGACAATCCCATGGACAGAGGAGCCAAGCAGGCTAAAGTCCATGAAGATGCAAAGAGTTGGGCATGACTGAGGTGACTAAGCATGCATGCATGTGTTATATATTTTATGTAGTAGTATTTTTCTTCTTCACAATTACATTAAAAATATAATGGATTTTTTTCCTATCTTCTAAATAGATAATTTCTTTTGTGATCCATTTTAAATTACTTTCAAAAACTTATTTTATTCATTTCCTTCAATGTCTTTATTATACTTTTGGTCAAATCTGATTTCCCTCTGGCCATTTAGTACTTCAGTTTAAAATAATATTTTTTAAATTTTTCTTTAAATTTCTCTTCAGTTATTAAAAGTTTTTCTTCAATTATTGTCTTTGTTTAATGATTATCTAATGTCTTTCAAACTTTAGTTTGATTTTGTTCTTTTATTTTCTGAGGTTTTTTTTTTTAATTTTAAACATTTCTCAATAAGAAATTTATCACATCTGTAGTTTCACTTAATTGTGATTCAAAGAGTGTCTTAAAGTATTTTCTTCTTAGTGATTGGTATTGATGGAGAACTTTCATGATCTGATATGCTTTAATTATCATATTCTATTGTCTT
This sequence comes from Cervus canadensis, assembly GCF_019320065.1. NCBI lineage: Eukaryota > Metazoa > Chordata > Mammalia > Artiodactyla > Cervidae > Cervus > Cervus canadensis. The sequence continues at coordinate 66,767,749 of NC_057401.1, read as the reverse complement.
CTTGCCATAGATGTCATCTGCTATTTTCTATTTGATTAGTAATATCTTATTTTTCTAGACCAGATACAATGATTGATACAATGACTATGTGTACACAAGGTGAAGTCTACAGTAGAGTGTGACTTGCAAGGTACATGACCACTGATGGTATCCATTGGCCCTTGGTTTGAAATTATTGAAAAGGTTTATATGATATAATATGTTCCAGACATAATTTTGTTTAACCACTGAAAAAGAAACAAAGCATGCAAAAAAGCACACATTCCAATAGCAGTTTTATCCAAAGCTTATGAAAAATACCAGGTCCAAGTTCTAGACTGTACCTGTACCCTCCTCCCCAACCACCAGAGGGAGAATGCATAGTGATTTAGCATCATAATACAGCAACCTGCCTATCCATTAAGTCTCATAGTTAGCAGTTCTTATATCGAGATACAATTCTCTTGATACCACATGGACTAGTTTACAAAACTCAGCTAACATTAGTAAATAAATTCAGCAAGCAGTTCTGCAAAAACCTATAATTGTATACATGCTCTGCCACAAATTTGGTACAGGATTTAGATAGCACTTTCCTAGAACAACTCACAATTCTGCAATCTAATAATCATGATGAGGCTTTGTGGGCTAAAATTAATTACTGAGAATGCAAAAACTATTGATTAGCATTTCAAAATATAACTGTGCAACCCCCATTCCTCTATTTTATTAAAACTTGGAAAATGGTTATGCATCCCATCTAAAATTTAAATTAATTTTTAACAAAAAACAAACATTCTCAAATACGAATGGTCATAAATCTGTCACATTTTTATAATCTTACATAAGAAATGGGCTTCCCTGGTGGCTCAGACGGTAAAGCATCTGCCTATAGTGCGGGAGACCAGGGTTCGATCCCTGGGTTGGGAAGATCCCCTGGAGAAGGAAATGGCAACCCACTCCAGTACTCTTGCCAGGAGAATTCCATGGACTGAGGAGCCCGGTAGGCTACAGTCCATGGGGTCGCAAAGAGTCGGACACAACTGAGCGACTTCACTTTCACTTTACATAAGTAATGCCATTCCTTGACAGGTTCTATAATCATCAAGAATTTGCTTTGATTATTTTATAAGCTTCCCCTCAGAATTTTAATTACATTACTGTTCAATATTTACGTATGGTCAGAAAGGCAGTTACAAACATTTAACACAGTCAACTTACCTCTAGAAAAATCAATTGCTATGTCACGTCACTAAACCCTGTGAAAGCTGGGATTTTCATCTCTTGTATTTACGATTAAATCTCAATTATCCCAGATAGAACTCTGAGGCATCGAATTTGCTCACTGAATAGTTTAAATGTTAAATAAAATTTGAATCTCATCACAGGTTGTTGCCGTTGCTCTTCAGTCACTCAGTCGTACCCAGCTCTTTGTAACCCCATGAACTGCCTTGACCATCTCCGAGTTTGCTCAAATTCATGTCCTTTGAGAGGGTGATGCCATCCAAACATCTTGTCCTCTGTCATTCCCTTCTCCTCCTGTCTTTACTCTTTTCCAGCATTAGAGTCTCTTCTAATGAGTTGGCTCTTTGCATCAGGAGGCCAAAGTATCGGAGCTAGTTACCAAAGATATAGTCAAATTGATATTTTTATCTTATTGAAAAGACAAGAACCTGGATTATGGCTATATCAACATACAACATTCAAGTTGACTTAATAACTCTGTTAATAATATGCTTAAGTGATAGTCTGAAGGAAGTGTTAGCAACACAGAGAGAACTGAGGGGAAGTTTAACTAGTTTTCCGCCTGCCAATGCATGAGATGCAGGAAATGCAGGTTTGATCCCTGGGTGGGAAGATCCCTTTGAGTAGGAAATGTCAACCCACTCCAGTATGCTTGCCTGGAAAATTCCATGGACAGAGGAGCCTGGAGGGCTACAGTCCATGGGGTTACAAGGAGTCAGATACAACAGAATACACATGTCATGGCACTCATATGAGTACCTACCCCTTGAATCTAAGCTATCTCTTCACTACCAATTAGAGTACCATATTAGAAAGAACAGGTTAATAGAGGAGAAATTATAGACATGAATTGATGCTGAAAGTTGTGCCTACAAAATTGTATTTATATTATCTAAAAGTTATATGATAAAGAAGTACAACACAGGTTACAAAGGACCTGAGAAAATCAATGGAGAAAATAAATCTAAATTGCCATCCAAGGGAACATTCCTGAGGGCCCTGAAGATTAAGAATCAAAATTTTACCTGTCAAAAATTATAGTAAAAGTAAAATGAAATTCTGTGACCTTACTCTTATCAGGGGGGCACAGAAAATGTCATAGGAGCAAGATATCTGTTACGAGATTGTCCCCAGGGGGTGAGAAATATCTCCAATCAAGCATGCCCTGTACTGTGATCTTTGTTAGGGCTCTAGATGACTTGCACTTGGTGACACAAATCAGTTAGATACTTTTAACAGCCAAGAAAAGTGATAGCTAGCTCCTGAGAACAACTATCGCAGCCAAGAAATTCTTTCTTCTTTCAGAACAAGTCCAAACACCCTCACACATAGGATCTCAATCTTGTAATGCCCTTTTATGAATTGTCAAGTGTAAGACAGGAGCTTTTGTTATCCTGAATAAGCTTCACATGGAGAAGGAAGCTATGTAAGTCTCTTGCTAGCCACAGGAGGAAAGGAGTAGGAGTTACAAGATGTGAAATTTGATAGTAAACTCACTCGATTATTCTCCATAATTTTGGGGCCTGATAATTATTAGGTGCTGGAAATAATTATTTTTAACCACTGAATGTACAATTTATATCAGTGTGGTTGGTTAGCTAATTAGATAATCTAAAATGAGGGTGGAATCCATAATGCATCTCTGATTTTATTTTTGGTAGGTTGTCATTTTGTCTTTCTTGAAATGTGCTTTTGTAGGAAACATTCAAGCCATGTAAAGCTACATGATTTTATTGGTATGGCAGGACAAGAAGCAGGGGCAGCTGATTTCATGTGCATTCATTGCCAAGATGTCCACTTACCCCACCATCCTTTGCGTCTGTTTTGCCTTCCCTCACTGTTTAGCCCAGCTGTGAGCCTAAAATCACCTTGCTGCCGGTTGCCATGTGGATCACGGAGAACACAGTGCCCAGGTCAATGCTAACCAACTGCAAATCTCAGCAAAGGCACCAAGGAATCCTGGGAGATGTATCCCATCATTCCTTGCTCACCTTGGTGATAACCGCACTTCAAAAATTCATGGGTCATTAGGTGGCTCAGTCAGTAAAGAATCCATCTGCAATGTGGGAGACCCAGTTTCTATCCTTGGGTCAGGAGGATGCCCTGAAGGAGGAAATGGCAGTCCACTCCAGTATTCTTGCCTGGAGAATTCCATGAACAGAGGAGACTGGCAGGCTACAGTCCATGGAATCTCAAGAAATGGACAGAACTTAGTGACTAAACCACCACCAGAGTTTACAGGAAGGAAAGGAAACACAAAAAAATGTAAAATTGTATGGCAAAATTCAAGACGCGGAGGGAAATGGTGCAGGAAGCGGGAAGGAGAAACCACTTGCCGTAAGGGTCAAGGTGGTCCTTCTGGAGTCAGAATGTCCAGGATTAGAATCTCATTCTGGTGCTTCCTAGTTCACTAGTGTTACCTGCATACTAAGTCCCTTCAATCGTATCCAACTCTTTGTGACCCTATGGACTGTAGTCCTCCAGACTTCTTTATCCATGGGATTCTCCAGGCAAGAATATTGGAGTGGGTTGTCATTTCCTACTGCAGAGGGTCTTTCTGATCCAGGGGTTGAACCCACGTCTCTTGTGTCTCCTGCATTGGCAGATTCTTTATAACTAGCTCTGTTCAGTTCAGTTCAGTTCAGTCACTCAGTTGTGGCCAACTCTTTGTGACCCCATGGACTGCAGCACGCCAGGCTTCCCTGTCCATTACCAACTTCCAGAGCTTGCTCAAACATCCAACCATCTCATCTTCTGTCATCCCCTCCTCCTTCAACCTTTCCCAGAATAAGGGTCTTCTCCAATGAGTCAGTTCTTCACATCAGGTACCAAAGTATTAGAGTTTCAGCTTCAACATCCATCCTTCCAAATGAATATTCAGGACTGATTTCCTTTAGGATTGACTGGTCGAACGTCCTTGCTGTCCAACGGACTCTCAAGAATCTTGTCCAACACCACAGTGCAAAAACAGCAATTCTTCTTCATCAGTTCTGCTAGTCCTATAGTCTTAAGCAGTTGATTTATTGTTCTGAGTCTCAAATTACTCATCTGTGAATGGAGAATCTCGATTGTACCAAAATCATGACAATCATAGAGTTGTTGTGAGGATAAAACATTGAAACTGCTTATAGCAAGATCTGGTATACATGCAGTGATCAATAATCTTGACAACCACTAATTGTACTTAAATGGTCCAAGCCAAATTGTCTCAGGTCTGTCATCTCTGCGGCTGTACCTCCTTCAAACCTCCACAGTAAGCACCATCTACCTCTCCTTTGCAGTGTATTTCACCTCATAATAGAGGTTGTTCCTGTCGGACAATCTAATTAGAAGAATGACTTTTCCACGCTTCAGTTGTTCAGCCTAGACCAACTCTCCCGTGCAGTTGTATCCGGCTGGTGGGGGGTTTTTTTCTCCGAGAATTCAGCACAGGTTTCAACTAAAGAAGTCTGGTACACGTGTGAGGTCTCCTGCCAGAGTGATAAACCTTTTCCTCACTTCAATTTCCGCAAACCTGATGGACTTGGCACTTCATATTAGTACATAGGTGGGTGATAATCTCTCTCCTTGGCTTGCAGACCCTCTTGCTTTGAAATCTCCCCCCTCCTCCCCAAATGATGGGCTCACTATTCATATATGTTCTTCTTCTTGGCAGTTTTCTCCTGTACACAAAACCAGGCTGGAAATGGCTATTTGGAAGGTCTGACTCATTTCTTAGAGAAATGTTTTTTCCTCCCCAGAATCAGCCGAGGGTGGATGTATAAGCACAGAGCAATGTCAAGGGCATTGTTTCCTTTTTTCCAGCATCAAACAATTTTCTAGGCAGCAAATATGGAAAAGCTCATAAGTGTATCTAACTTCTTTAAATAAGATGTAAAAGATAATAATTGAATTATGCAGTATTATTTAGATTTATTTCTTTTTGTGACCCCATCACCCACACTCAACAACCCTATAAGGAAAGTATAGTATTATTATCATCATTTTACTGAAAAGGAAAAATAAGCCCCAGGGAGTTAAGTAATTTTCCAATATTACAAATATGCAACTGTAGTAGTAATTATTTGGTCACATAAATATATATATATTTTTTTAACTTTAGAATATTAACCTAATTACTAATAAATTATTTTATATACATCATTTTTATAACTATAAAATCTAATAATATTATTTCAACATGAGCATCAAATAGCCTCTTAATTTCTGCTTCCCCAACACCATAGTAAAAACATCAGTATGTATCTTTCTTTATGGTACATATTTGTGGAATTTACCTTTGATTCCTACATGTTATGTTGAACCATATGAAATTGTCATTTGTGACCAACCTTGGCCTATATGAACAATAATTTATTATGATTCAAACTATATGTAATATCAATAATACATGGAGTACCCAGAAAATATACATCTTAGTATAGGAAATTCCATTTAGATGAGACTGCCCAGGAGGAAAAGATGGACAAAATGAAATCATTTCTCCCCTTTTTTTCCTGCCTCCCTTCCCTGCCAATCCCAGCCCTACACATTATGTTTAGATCAATTTTGAAGTTCATGGATGAAATGCATCCCTTAACATACAATTATTAAAGATCAAAATATATCCTGTTATCAAAATATTCACCAGAGAAGAATAATGAGGCCTATTATATACTAATTTGCTTTGGGGGAAAGAAGAAATGTCTCTGGCCTCTCAGAAATTTCCATGAAACATAGTTTCTGGACTGATGTGTCCATTTCTTCAAGGAAACAATCAAAATGCTAAAGTTGAAAATACATTCTAAATAGTTTTGTGTAGATTTCAGCAAGTCAAACAATTTTTATGAATTACCTTCAAACTAAAAAATGGGAGGAGGTATTAATAAAACCCTGACCCTGATGCTGGGAAAGATAGAAGGCAGAAGGAGAAGAGGGTGACGGAGGATGAGATGGTTGGATGGCATCATCGACTCAATGGACATGAACTTGGGTAAACTCCAGAAGATGGTGAGAGACAGGGAAGACTGGCGTCCACAGGTCGCAAAGAGTCAGACATGACTTGGCGACCGAACAACAACACTAATAAACGGTTGCATGGTGACCACACTGGGCCTGGATACAGACAAACAATAGGAAAAACTTCCAAGGATCTTGTTGTCAGCTGTGCAGATGCGTGAGGCATGCAGACTCTGTGGGCTGACATAGGGAGAAAATTCATGAGACTTCTAGTGAAAGAGCAGACATATTAGCAACTTGACTTAAAAGTGTTAGCAAACTTGACTTCAGAATTGATCCCTTGTTGTCTAAACACTGGCTGCAGAAAACAACTGGCATATAGCTAAATAAGTCAGTAAGAAGAGGTTAAGGTAGTAACTGAACCAATTAATGAAAAAGATAGGTTAAATCCAGAGAAGCAGCAAATAAGAATGATTTTCAGTAAGTTTCCCATTTCTCCCAATTTTTAATTCCATAAATGTTGTTTTCAGACAGTTCCCAACTGACTAAATGATCTCTGTCTAGGAAACAGACAGTCTCATTCCCAAATGAAGAGGCCATATTTCTCGGCTGAGACAATAGCCCAAGTTGCCTCTGAAGAAAGGAGGGTGGGGAAATGTACAAACCATTGAAAAGCAGAAACAAGAGCACAGGCTGCAATTCTGTACTTCATTGAATTGAAGATGCCATATATTTTACCCAGCACCCTTATTGTTGTAGCATTAAGAAGAAGAAAAAAAAAAGGTGATAGCCAGGACACAATGTTTCCTAATAATCTAAGAGTTTTGATTTTGCTCTTAATAGCAGAGAACTTTTACAATTATTTACACAAAGATATTTATCATTTATCTCTCTCATTCATAAATTAAAACACAAACAAAATGAATTAGAGATTGCCCCTCCCAGAAAATCTGTCAATCTGAAAGGGAATCAGTTCTGAATATTTATTGAAAGGACTGATGGTGGAGCTGAAGCTCCAATACTTTGGCCACATGATGCAAAGAGCTGACTCATTGGAAAAGACCCTGATGCTGGGAGAGATTGAAGGCAGCAGGGGAAGGGGGAGACAGAGGATGATGTGGTTGGATGTCATCACCAACTCCATGGATATAAGTGTTAGCAAGCTCCGGAAGTTGGTGATGGACAGGGAAGCCTGGCAAGCTGCAGTCCATGGAGTCCCAAACAGTCAGACACAAGTGAGCAACTGAATGGAACACCTCCCCAGAAAGAGATTATTTATCCAATCGAAGATATTCCTCTTACAATCAATATTTGTGTCACTAAAAAATATGTGTCCACTGCTCTATTTCTATGCTGTTTTCTATACATATTAACTTTTCCTTAGTATCAAGTCATCCTGTAATCTTTTGAATGTATTTCAAAAGGCAATTAAACCCACTGCATGTAGTTTAACTGCAAAAGAAAGAGATGACAACATGAACAGCTAGAACCAAGTTTGTTATTTCACATAAGCAATGACAACCATAAAGTAAAGGCTTCCTAACTAATAACAGCCTTCCCAGGTGGCTCAGTGGTAAATAACCTGTCTGACAATGCAAGAGAAACAGGCTTGATTCCTGAGTCAGAAAGATCCCCTGGAGGAGGAAATGACAACCCACTCCAGTGTTCTTGGATGGGAAATACCATGGACAGAGGAACCTGGTGGGCTACAGTCCATGGGACTGCAGAGTCAAACACAACTTAGTGACTAAACAACTAAAAATAGCAGCAAGTATCCTTAGTGATAAGTAAAATTCCAAGAACACAAATGTTGAAATATAGGAAAAATGATCTTAGGTAGATGAAAAGCAAAAATAACAATGATAAGCTTAAAATATATGTGTATAGAACATTAAATAAATCGGGAACTTGGAGAGATCTTTTGCTTTGCATGGCTATAATAACTATTCTTGCGTTTATGTCCTCTTTTGTGCAGAAAATCACATTTTCACTACACTCAGCAACGTAGCTAAAATGACTAAACGTGTCAAGTTTTTCTATATAGAGCAAGGAAAACTCCCTTAGCACATCTAGTGAAAGTCACTCAGTTATGTCTGACTCCTTGCAAGCCCATGGACTGTAGCCCACCAGGCTCCTCTGTCCATGGGACTGTCCAGACATGAATACTGGAGTGCAGTCATTGCTTTCTCCAGGGGATCTTCCCTCTTAACTCATCTTATTGGGTTGTAAATCAGTGGCACTAAGTTTGAGATCATTTGAACCACTGGTGCTTCAGTGGATGAGAACTTGCCTTCCAATGCCAGGGATACTGGTTCAATCCCTGGTCCAGGGAGATCCCACATGCCTCAGGGCAACAAAGCCCATGTGACACAGTTAGGGAAGCCCAGCATGTCCTGCAATGATGAGCTCCTGAAGCACAATGAAGACCCAAAGCAGTCACAATTTTTAAAAATGAAAATCAGACGAAATCATTTGGGGGTATCTCACAAAATAAAGCATACTCTTAATATATGACCTAGTAATTCTACCCCCAGAGCAATGAGTATATCTATCTACACAAAGTCTTGTACATGAAAGAGTATATCTGTCTACACGAGCACTTATACATGAAGAAAGAAGTGTATCTATCTACACAAGGACTATAACAGTAGACCTATTACCAGCCCAAACTGGATGACTGCAATGTTCATCAGGAGGTACACCATAAGAATTGCTCAAGTACAGACAAATATAACAAAAAAATGGAAGCTAAAATGCTGAAATAGCAATTACTTTTGGCACGCGTGCACGTGAGCCTGTGTATGTATGTCCTGTATACATTAGGAAAGTGCATGAGGAACTCTGTAACCCTAGATATGTTCTATATCTTAATCTGGCTAGTGATTAAATTTGTACCTATACAAAATCACTTAACTGTGTATGTCAGATTAATATACTAGATGTATTACATTGCAAGTATGTTATCTCTTAATTTTAAAGTATTAAAAATAATTTACTCAAAGTATCTAAAACATTTATGACTCAATTCAACATAATTCAGTTTGTTACAGTTCCTAGATACGTTCCAATGGATGTTGGCAAATTTATCTGTGGTTCCTCTGACTTTTCTAAATCCAGCTTAAACATCTGTATGTTCATGGTTCACGTACTGTAGAAGCCTGGCTTGGAGAATTTCAAGCATTACTTTGCTAGTATGTGAGATGAGTGCAATTATGCAGTAGCTTGAATATTCTTTGGCATTTCCTTTCTTAGGGATTGGAATGAAAACTGACATTTTCCAGTCCTGTGGCCACTGCTGAGTTTTCCAAATTTGCTGGCATATTGAGTGAGGCACTTTAACAGCATCATCTCTGAGGATTTGAAATAGCTCAACTGGCATTCCATCACCTCCACTAGCTTTGTTTGTAGTGATGCTTCCCAAGGCCACTTAACTTTGCATTCCAGCATATCTGACTCTAGGTGAGTGATCACACCATAGTGATTATCTGGGTTGTGAAGATCTTTTCTGTACAGTTCTTCTGTGAATTTGCCACCTCTCCTTAATATCTTCTGCTTCTGTTAGGTCCATATCATTTCTGTCCTTTATTGAGCCCATCTTTGCATGAAATGTTCCCTTGGTTTCTCTATTTTTCTTGAAGAGATCTCTAGTCTTTTCCATTCTATTGTTTTCCTCTATTTTTTTGCATTGATCACTGAGGAAGGCTTTCTCATTTCTCTTTGCTATTCTTTGGAACTCTGCATTCAAGAGGATATATCTTTCATTTTCTCCTTTGCCTTTAGTTTCTCTTCTTAGCTATTTATAAGGCCTCCTCAGACAACCATTTTGCTTTTTTGCATTTTTCTTCTTGGGGATGATCTTGATCACTGCCTCCTGTACAGTGTCACAAACCTCCATCCATAGTTCTTCAGGCACTCAGTCTATCGGATCTAATCCCTTGAATCTATTTGTCACTTTCACTGTATAATCGTAAATTCTTAAAGTTATGGGAATACCAGACCACCTTACCTGCCTCCTGAGAAATCTGTATTCAGGTCAAGAAGCAATAGTTAGAACAAGAAATGGAACAACAGACTGATTCCAAATTTGGAAAGGAGTATTTCAAGGCTGTATATTGTTCAGTTCGGTTCAGTTCAGTCGCTCAGTCGTATCCGACTCTTTGCAACCCCATGAACCGCAGCATGCCAGGCCTCCCTATCTATCACCAACTCCCGGAGTTTACTCAAACTCATGCCCATCGAGTCAGTGATGCCATCCAACCATGTCATCCTCTGTCATCCCCTTCTCCTCCTGCCCCCAGTCCCTCCCAGCATCAGGGTCTTTTCCAATGAGTCAACTCTTCACATGAGGTGGCCAGAGTATTGGAGTTTCAGCTTCAGCATCAGTCCTTCTAATGAACACCCAGGACTGATCTCCTTCAGGATGGACTGGTTGGATCTCCTTGCAGTCCAAGGGACTCTCAAGAGTCTTCTCCAACACCACAGTTCAAAACATCAATTTTTCAGTGCTCAGCTTTCCTCACAGTCCAACTCTCACATCCATACATGACCACTGGAAAAACCATCGCCTTGACTAGACAGACCTTTGTTGGCAAAGTAATGTCTCTGCTTTGTAATATGCTATCTAGGTTGGTCATAACTTTCCTTCCAAGGAGTAAGCGTCTTTATAACTGGTGTCAAATGATGTGTGTCTTTCTCTGTCTGATGCATGTCATTTACTCCTTAGTAGGCATGAGTTAAACTACCTTGTTGTCTCCCATCAGTAAGTTAAGACCAACAAGAGAGCCATATTTTTTGGATCAAGATATAAGAATACATATTTTGAGAATGGAATAGGATATAATCTTTGTGGTACCAAAAAGGAAAGACCAGAATACAGGAAAGGACTACAAAAATAAAACTAGGATGCTGTCTATTTAAAATATACGTTACTAGGAGAGCAATAGAAAATGTCAGATACTTTTCTTACTCATCCTATTCACATTTGAGAAATTCAGTCTAGTAATGTAAATATGCTGGTTTAGGCATATTATTAGCAAAGTAACTTTTGTGGGCTGACATGAAAACATAAGCAGCACACAAAATATGGACAATTTAGTTAATGGAATTTATGGAAACTTTTGCTATGAATTGCACTGTTCCCTCCCCAAACAATGCTTACAGTTGCCTTATAAAAATGCCTTGCAAGTGATGGACAACTTGTACTATACTTAAATTCAATTACCTCAAATTGTTATCATGTTAAAAAGTAAGTTGTTTCTGCATATGTCAGGCTAGTTTCTTTTCTACTTCAGTGCAAAGTGCAGTGTTGGCAGATCTGAATTTTAAGTTGCTTTCCTTGGAGAAATAGGTACTCTTCTCCTGAGGCTGATGCGTGAAAGGCAAAAACCTGTCTAGAGGGTAACCAGGGGACATATAAAATTTTGAAACATGCAGACACTTCAATTTCAGAACATTTTTCTAAGGGCAAGTACTTTTTTTTTTTTTTAAGGCAAGTACTTTTAAGGATAGGTGATGCAACGTAATTTAAAAGAGAAAGATTTCTAGCAGCCCAAGCATTCAAGGGTTTGTAAGATCTCCTGGAGGAAAGCATGGCAACCCACTCCACTATCTTGCCTGGAGCATCCCATGGACAGAGGAGCCTGATGGGCTACAGTCCATGGGATTGCAAAGAATCTGACACAACTGAGGCCACTTAGCATGCACGCAAGCACGCAGGCATTCAAGACATGGGAGCTTGTTAGGAATTTGGTGTTTCCGTTCAGTGGGATACTTAGCAGCCTTTGAAATGGAAAGGTAGACATATTTGTGTCGACAGTGATGATTCCCCTTTATTAAGGGAAAACTTTTTTAAAGGCTGAAGAATATAATAAAATCTAATAAATAAATAAAATGCTTTAATTTAAAAATTTTAAAAAAGGACATTAGTGGAAAGCAAGTCAAATTTGAGTATGGTCTATAGTTTGGTTGAGACAACTGTACCAATGTTGATTTGCTGGTATTGATAAATACACCCTGGTTATAACAGGTTGTTAACACTAAAGGAAGATAAGTAAAGGGTTATTTTTCCAATTTTCCTGTAAAGCTAATATTATTTCAAGATCAAAAGATTTTTTAAAGACAATAAAATTTAAAAAAAACCAGAATAGACCATTAAATTTAATTTAAATTTTTTAAATAAAAAGTTTAATTTAAAACATAACAAAAAGAATATATAGAATGATATCATATGTGTTATGCATATAATTACTGAAGTCAGAGGTGTATATGAAATGACTGCAGTTATCTCAGGAGGATGAACAATAGAGAACATCCAAGTACATTTTAAAATTTTTTCTTTAAGCAAAAATTGCACATACATAGCAAAAACACAGATCACATTTTTGTTTTCAAAACAGAATGAAAATCACATTCGAGTCCAACTATAAGAAGCATATCTTTTCTATAATTCTCAACTTACTACTTATTAAATTGAATAATTAAAATATCCTACTTTGCATTTTTCAATTTTTCTCATGAAAACCTGGAATTTCCTCTTAAATGATGGAACAATATTTAAACATCTTCGTAAAAATATATGAATTATGTGAGCAATCATGTGTGTGTGTGCCAAGTCACTTCGATCGTGTCCAATTCTGTGCGACCCCATGGACTGTGGCCCACCAGGCTCCTCTGTCCTTGGAATTCTCCAGGCCAGCACACTGGAGTGGGCTGCCATGCCCTCCTCCAGGGCATCTTCCCAACCCAGGGAAGGAACCTGTCTCTTGTGTCTCCTGCATTGCTGGCAGGTTCTTTACCAGTAGCACCACCTGGGAAGCCCAAGGATATTCACTGGATCCCAGATGTTTATTCTCAATTTATCTGTTTATGTTGCAGTGCTGCAAATTGTCATTAAAGTTAGTGACTTAGTGCCTGAAACTGAATAAATACTGTATTTATATGTCTAATGTTAAGAAAAAAAATCACCTATACACTGAAGAGGAAGAGAGGTTTTAAATTATGTTACCCCTTGCTCATTTTTTCAGCACCTACTGAGACCCCAATTGTTAGGGTTCACCATTCAGATTTAAATGTCTCAGCCTCTGACCTCAAGGGGACTCATCTTGCATTAAGCCAAGCAATTATCACCTGGAGCAAAGTATCCTCTAACAGTGAAGATCAGAGTGCAATACAACCCTTGGGGAAGTTCCCAGAAATGGCTGAGTTTGGATGAATGAGAAAGACTCAAAGAAATAATTGACTAAGGACATTCAAACTGTTTAAAATACAACCTTCAATCATAATCATAACCACTCAAACCAAAAGAAGGCATCACTTCTGTGTATAAAGTCTTTTAGAAATAAGAATAGAACTACCTAAAGTACACATTAGTACATGCATCATCAAAGAAAGTAAATCAATTTCAGAGTAGGGACTCGACTGAAACTATATCCATTTGACCACATAGACAAACCAGAAGAGGATATTAAGAGGGAACACTGAATGACTGACAGCAAGGTAGATATAAGATGCAATTACAAGTCCATGTCAGTGAGAATCTGTATCCAGACACAATTAATTCATCTGAAATTTCTTCTCTTTTTCATTTTTTTTTAAATTTGGAGTGGCAGGGGCTGTAATCTTTCTGAATTTCATTTGAGATTGTCTCAGGAACTAAGATTTTTTAACCTGTTATCAGACAGACAGGATGGAAGTTTTAAGAATCCAGGGAAAGTAATCAAAACTAAAGCTGGAGAATTAATATAAATTAAATACCAATCTTCTACTTTGGACATTTCCCAGGTGGCTCAGTGGTAAAGAATCCACCTGCCAATGCAGGAGGTGAGGGTTAAATACTGGGTAGGGAAGACCCCATGGAGGAGAAAATGACAACCCACACCAGTATTCTTCCCTGGGAAATCCCATGGACTGATGAGCCTGGTGGGCTAAAGTCCATAAGGTCACAAAGAGTCTCACAGGACTTAGCAACTGAGCACTTCAGCTTTTACCCTTTGTGTTTCTTTAATTCTTATGGAAAGATTCTTATGCATGTGAGAAAATAATGTTAACACTATAGTTCTAAGAAGGAATTAATTTTACTAAAATGAGGAAAGAGGCTGAAGCCAAGATAGGTATGAAGAGGAAAGCGGGCGATGGTAATGAATGTGGATCTTGCAAACTTGGTCACTTACAAAGTTCTGTGAAAGCACAACCTAAGAAATTACTTAGAAAAGTATACTAAGTCCTAATTTTTTAATGTAAGACAAAATTTAATAAAAGTAAAACATATGCCAAAATTGAACTGATCACTCTGGATTCTATGCTACTCTATTGACCATAATGTAAAGAAAAGGAAATTCTAAAACCACATCAAATTTCTGTAATTAGTCACATGCTTTGAAGCTTCACAAACACACAGAATAGATTCTAAATGTGTATTTCCTGCTTGAAAACAGCAGTTTTTACAGGGCCTCTCAGTCAAAGCACAGTGGAGTGCTCAGTTAAACACAGTCATTTTCAAACACTTAAAATTTTGTGTTGAATTAATTTAACAGCTCTCAATATCTCATGATTCAAACCCTTTGTGTTTTCCTCAGTCTAAACCACTGACCTTGCTGCTTAAGTCCATCTACTCCCCAATATTCACTCAACACCTTCAAAGTTTCACTCAACTCCTTCAAAGTTTCACTCCTCGGTGGGGTGAAGGGGGCTGCCCAGTTCCCAATTGTGCCTAAATTGGGGGAACAAGACAATGGTTAGAAACCATCTTTCCTGACCAGCAAATAAAATCCTGTTGAGTGGGTGAAGGGAAGATAATGAGGACACACTGGTGTTCAGTTCAGTTCAGTTCAGTCTCCCAGTTGTGTCTGACTCTTTGTGACCCCATGAACCGCAGCACACCAGGCCTCCCTGTCCATCACCAACTCCCGGAGTCCACCCAAACCCATGTCCATTGAGTCAGTGATGCCATCCAACCATGTCATCCTCTGTTGTCCCCTTCTCCTCCTGCCTTCAATCTTTCCCAGCGTCAGGGTCCTTTCAAATGAGTCAGTACTTTACATCAGGTGGCCAAAGTATTGGAGTTTCAGCTTCAGCATCAGTCCTTCCAATGAACACCCAGGACTGATCTCCTTTAGGATGGACTGGTTGGATCTCCTTGCATTCCAAGGGACTCTCAAGAGTCTTCTCCAACACCACAGTTCAAAAGCATCAGTTCTTCGGCGCTCAGCCTTCTTTATAGTCCAACTCTCACATCCATACATGACCACTGGAAAAACCATAGTCTTGACTAGATGGATGTTTGTTGGCAAAGTAATGTCTCTTCTTTTCAATATGCTGTCTAAGTTGGTCATAACTTTCCTTCCAAGGAGTAAGCATCTTTTAATGTATTGGTGTAAAAGATCACAACTGAAGAATTATTTTGAAAGAATTAAACTCTCACAGATGTATAGTTCATTCTCCCAGGGATCCAAGTTCTCTCAAGGATATTCCAGCTTTAGCACCCCATAAAAAGGAGGGGGGGTGAGGGTTACCAGTTATGAAAGAAAGAACATAAGAGATAGAGGAATTTCCTGACATCAAGGAATGAGAAATAGATAAATTTCTTGTCTCCTGGAGGAATAGGATAGAGAAGATGATGGGAAGGGAGTTGGGCCATCATGTGTTCTAACTTTCCTCTTCGGGATAAAACATAGATTCAGGGGGCAGCTGACAACAAACTATCTTACACTCTGCCTCACTTCTCCGCAGGTAGACACCATAACCCAAAGAAAGGTGCTGTGTTGGAGTTAAACAGTGAGAGGACCTGATTGAGCACATCTGACCCCTCTCCATCCCCTCACATTGGAGAAGAGATTCTGGTCTTCTTGCATTGGATATAGAAGAGGTTAGTGGCTGAGTTAATATGCTCTCCCTGAGTTAATATGGCTTCCCTGGTGGTTCAGACAGTAAAGAATCTGCCTGCAATGCTAGAGACCTGGGTTCGATCCCTGCATCAGGAAGATCCCCTGGAGATGGAAAATGACAACCCACTCTAGTATTCTTGCCTGGAGAATCCAATGGAAAGAGGAGCCTGTCAGGCTGTGGTCCATACGATTGTAAAGAGTCAGATACAACTGAAGCGACTTAGCAAGCAATATGCTCTCTACTTATTCACGAGAGTTGGCAGCACAGATAACAGGGAGAGAGGCCAGGTGAGCAAGAAAAAATGGTTCAGTCTCAAGGACAGGAATCCACTGCAAATAGAGCTCTCAGAGAACACATCTGAATAGTCAGTGATCTGGGGTGACCTGGAGGGCAGCCTAATCACCTCATGCCATCTTGGGAAAGAGGGAGATAAGCACAGAAACACTGAGATTTTTAGGTATTTACTTGGATATTTCTTTAGCATCTCAAACTTAATGAAAAAAACTGTAATTTCGGTTCTTATTGTTGTTCAGTCACTAAGTCATGTCTGACTCTTTGACACCTCATGGACAGTAGCACACCAGGCTCCTCTGTCCTCGACTATCACCCAGAGTTTGCTCATATCCATGTCCATGGTGTTGGTGATGCTATCTTTATATCTCATACTCAGCCACCTCATTCTCCTCCAGTCCTCAGTCTTTGCCATCACCAGGGGCTTTTCCAATGAGTCAGCTCCTTGCATCAGGTGGTCAAACTACTGGAGCTTCGGCTTCAGCATTGGTCCTTCCAATGACTACACAGGGTTGATTTCCTTTAGGGTGGACTGGTTGGATCTCCTTGCTGTCCAAGGGACTCTCAAGAGTCTTCTCCAACACCACAGTTCCAAAGCATTAATTCTTCATTGCTCAGCCTTCTTTATCCCTGTTCCCTATGTTAGTAAATAACCCAATCTATCCAGAAGTTGGAGAGTCATTCTTGGTACTTTTCCCCTCATTACCTGCATCTAATCTACCATCAATTCCATTTGATTTTACCGAGTAGTCACCTCAAACCCACCCAGTTCACTGTCTCTCAACCCAAATCGCTATCACCTTTCTTCTGAATTGAGGCGTTAACATGCTAAGGGGCACTGTGGCACTCCGGCTCCCAGTGCATTCAAGACAGTGACATGGTAGGTAAATGCAGACTGCGCCAGACTGCCTCAACTCTGCCTTTTAGTCATGGAGTAGTTGGGCCAGTTACTAACTTTCAGAGCCAGTTTTTTTAAGCAAGATGAGAGATAGTAAGAGTACACACCATATACAGATGAGGCAAGGATTAAAGGTCCTCATATGTGCCAAGTGTTCAGAATGAAGCCTGACACATAAAGAGTACTCTAGAAGTATTCTTTCATCTTTTTTGTCTTCTTTCCCTTTTCCTTCTGTCCTCCTTCCCTCCCCCCTTTACCCCCCCACCCCGTTCTTTCCTCCCTTCTCCTCCTCCTTCTTCTCTGTCTTACTTTTTCCTTTCTTTCATTTTTGTTAAATTCTAATTCCTTGCATAAGCTATTCACAAGCTACTCCTCACTTTAATTTTATGCTGTGCTTTTTTAGGGCTGAGTAATATTCTGTTCTATATATGTTCCATCTTCTTTATCTATTCATCCGTTGATGGACATTTCAGTTGCTTCCCTGTACTGGCTATTGAAAGTAGTGCCAGGGTAGTGCATGTGCCTTTTTGAATTATCCAAAAGTGGGTCATTTATAGAGATGTGGGTAGACCTGGAGTCTGTCATACAGACTGAGGAAGTTGGAAAGAGAAAAACAAATATAGTATATTAATGCATATATGTGGAATGTAGGAAAATGGTACAAATGAACCCACTCACAGGGCAGGAATAGATATGCAGATGTAGGGAGCAGACTTGTAGACTTGGAATGGTATGAATTGGGAGACTGGGACTGACATATATTCACCACCGTGTGTAAAACAGATAGCTAGGGGGAAGGTGCTTTATAACACAAGGAGCTCAGCTCAGTGCCCTGTGGTGACCTAGAGAGATGAGATGGGGGCAGGAGGGAGGTCCAAGAGGGAGGGGGTAAATGACACATATAGTTGAGCCGCTTCATTTTAGAGCAGAAGCTAACACCACATTATCAAACAATTTTACCCCAATAAAAAATTAAAATTAAAAACAGATTTATGCTGTGCTCCCTGTTTTATACTGGGCTACTCTCTTTTCCAGTTACTCTGAAGTTCTTCATTTCCTCCAGCACTCCAGGTACATTTCTCTGCCAGTGTTTGTTCACTGGCTACTGTGCTTTCTGGAGGCTCCATCCCACACTCTTGGCAGACCTGGTTGTACCTGTGTGTTTCAGGCAGGCTCACTTGCTCAGTCATGTCGGATTTGTTTGCGAATCCATGACCTGTAGCTTGCCAGGCTTCTCTGTTCATGGAATTTTCCAAGCAAGAGTACTGGAGTGGGTTATGTCTCTTGCATTGGCAGGCAGATTCTTTATCACTAGAACAACCTGGGAAGCCCTTATCAAATAGATAAACATCCAATATTATATCCAAATATGTGCCTCTGCGTTTGTTTCTTGAGTATCTCTTGAAGAACAGAAGTTGTTAATTGGCATGAAGTTCAATTTACCATTTTTTTTTTTCTGTTTGGATTTTTTAGGCAAGAAATGTTTGCCTATCCTAAATTTGTAAACATACTTATCCATGTGTTTTTAGAGATTTTATGCTTTTAAGTGTTATGCTTATGATCTATCATAAATTAAATCTTTATGCATGGTATAAAGTAAATATAAAGTCTCATTTTTTTCAAAAAATATTTAAGATAATGTAGCACCATTTATCAAAAATATCTTTCTCCACTGACCTTTGTCAACAGTTAACTATATATGCATGGATCAATCTAGACTCCCTATTGTTCCATTGATCTGTTTGTCTATGTCATACAAATACTAAATCAGCTTCTGTAGTTTATTATAGATCTTATCAATGTTAAGACTAGCTAACCAATTGTAAATCTTCCAGTTTTGTGCTTTTGCAAAATTATATTTGCTCTTCCAGGTGCTTTTCATTTCCACATATAAATTTTAATTAGTTTGTCAATCTCTATCCAAAAATATTTGTTGAAACTTAATTGATATCCCTTTGAATTTTTAAATATTTTTACACATTAAAATGATTTCATGACTTTTGTCATCATTTTAAAAATGATTTTAATATACACCCTTGAAAGAAAAAATATTGGTAAATTGAAAATTCCTGAATGTAAAGACTACTTTAGGAAGATTTCCAACCAGTAACTGAAATACGTTATAATAAATTTAATTAAAGAATTGATATCAATACAAGACTGGCAGATATAATTAAGAATCCGGAAATATAACTGCATATAAATTGCCTTTAAATTAGATAATCTTGAGCTAGAAAAATTAATTATCAAATTGACAAAAAGACTCAAAATAGATATAATTACTAATAGTACTATTCTGTTAATTTATATAAATATGAAAATTCTTTACATTGCAAACATTTTAAAAAGATAAGCTGAGAAACATTTATTCAGTTTTAAAATAGGCAAAACTTTAAGATGTGTTCTTGCACATGAGTATGAAAAAGAAAAAACCCCAAGAAATGAAGTAAAGATATGAATGAGTAGTTCACAAAAGAAGAGAAACAAAGTTGACTAGGTATTGAACATTCACTAAACATATTAACAAACCAAACCAGATTAAAGCAATAATAGAATGTTTTTGCCATTTAATTGATCAGCCAATTAGAAAAAAATAAACTGTATAGTTCCAGGATTTGTTATTGCTATACTAAAATGAGTTCTCTAATAATCTTTAAATTCGTACAATCTCTGTAAAAGGCAATTTTTATGGTATGTATAATGTTTAGAATGTATATATCATTTGCCCCAGCTGTTTCACATCAATGAATGTATTAAGATGCTAATGGAGAAGTTACATGACATGGTGTGTGTGTGTGTGTGTGTGTACACATGTAAAGATTATCATTGCAGCATTACTTCTAATAGCACAGAACTGGAAAAATTCAAAATATCCACTCATAAGACACTGTGCTTAGTTGCTCAGTTGTGTCCCATGGATTGTAACCTGCCAGGCTCCTCTGTCCATGGGGTTTCCCCAGGCAAGAACACTGGAGTGGGTTGCCATGCCCTCCTCCAGGGGAGCCTCCTAACCCAGGGATTGAACCTAGGTCTCCTGCATTGCAGGCAGATTCTTTACAGACTGCGCCACCAGGGAAGCCATAGGATACTAGTCAAATAAATTGCATACATCTATTTAAAATAATGAATATATTGCACTTAAAAATGATTTGATTTTACATAGTAATTGGCATAATAAAGGACCACATCCTTTGTTCAGATTTCTAAAAGGATCTTGAGAAAACTACATGAAATATAAGATCACTTTTGATTTGTGAATGTATACACAAAGACATTTAGCATCACATTAATAAGTGTTTTACCCTGAGTTGTGGTGTTTGGATTGTTACCACTTTGTGAGGTATTTTAAACAGCTTAGAATCTTAAATAGTTATTTATGATAAAGGAATCAGCAATGAATATGAAAACAAATTTACAGGTTAAATACACAAAAAATATTAATCTCCAATAAGTATATGAAAAATATTCAATCTCAGTAATTATTGGGAAAGTGTATATCTCAATGACACGTAGCATGTAATTTTTCCTAATTATCTTCCTGTATATAACTTTTAATGTGATGAATTCAGTATGGAAAATGATTATGAGAAATGCATCATTTCATATATTACTAGCAGAGGGTTTAAATTGATACTGATTTTCTAGTGTGCAACTTCATATCTTTAGTAAAATAATTTTAACAGCTTTATTGAGGTATAATTGGTATGTAAATGACTGCAGATATTTAATGTGTATAATCTGATGAGTTTGGACATATGCAAATACCCATGATGCCACGACAACCCTCAAGGAAATAGATGTAGCCAATACCTCCCAGGGTTTCCTTGCAATCCTTTGGGGGTTATTTTTCCTTTCCTTTTCTTTTTTTTCCTGGTGATAAGGACACTCAACATGAGGTCTATACTCTTAACAAGTTCTGAAGAGCACAACACTAGATTTTTACCTGTAGACACCACACTGTACAGCAGATCTCTAGAGCTTATTCCCCTAACGTGCATGAAATTTCACTCCCGTTGAGCAACACATTTCCCCCACTAAGTGGAAGCAAAAGTGTTAGTCGCTCAGTCGTGTCCACCTCTTTGCGACCTCATGGACTCTAGCCCGCCAGGCTCCTCTGCTCACAGAATTCTCCAGGCAAACATACTGGAGTGAGTAACCATTCCCTTCTCTGGGGGATCTTCTCTCGCCAGGGATTGAACCCGAGACTCCTGCTCTGCAGGCGGATTCTCTACCTCAGAGCCACCACGGAAGCCCTCTTCCCCCCAACAAAGTGTGCATGTAATTTGCTGTAGCAAGTCTTTTCTTGGCACTGATTCAACGCTACTTGCCATGTGCACAAAGAGAAACTTACGGTCACATTCTCTAAAGTATTTTTCATAACAGTAAAGTTTGGAGAGATACTAAATGACTACTCTGACAAGAGTGACGGAGATGACAGTAAAAGTCATTGGACTGCAGACGGCAGTTATAAAACAATTAATTAATGCTGCAGGAAGAGACAGTGAAATAGCTCTAAGATCTGTATTTACATAGAAAACTCAGGAGAAAGTAATTAGCTTCTCAGTGTTATGAGATTAAAAATCAAAATATGTATTTTCTTAATGTTTAAATGTTTAGTAGGATGCACTAAGGGCTTCCCTGGTGACTCAGTGGTAAAGAACCCAACTGCCAATGCCAGAGAATCCTGTTGGATCCCTGGTTCAGGAAGATCCCCTGGAGGAGGGCATGACAGCCCACTCCAGTGTTCTTGCCTGTAAAATCCCATGGATAGAGGAGCCCAGTGAGCTACAATCTGTGGAGTCCTGAAAGTGTCAGACACAATTTAGCAACTAAACAATAACAACAATGAGGCTACACAAAAATTGTAGATATTTAAGTCTAAAGTGAAAAATGGGAAATAGAGTGGATAAGGATATTTTTAAATATGTATCCTCCTGTTTTTAAAGATTTTACACACACAAGAAAATGATCTTATCCAAATTTATGGCAAGTAAATCTTAAAAGTTTAAAATGAATACTAAATTCAAGTTTTCACAATGCCAAAAATTCTTTTACATTCTCTCTGTAGTTGGATTTTGCTTCCTTTTCCAGAAATAGATGAAGAGGTAGCTCTAAGCCCCATGATCACAGAGAAAGCATTTGTCCTACTCATATCTTAGGCTTACCTTTAGTACACAGGACCTAACAGACATTTACTAGTATTTGTAGAAGTAATTCGCAAACAAATGCACTGATTAATTATACCAGAAGACTGCCTAATAGATAGTACATGCAAGAGCCTGGTAAGAGTATTGACCTTGACATAGCCAGCCTAATACAAGAAAGCAGAACAGCTTGTCATTTCTGATTACATTGTATGTCTTCACTCAGGGAAACGTGCTATTAGTAAGATTCGGTCTCACACTGAAATACTATCTCATTAAAATATACACTTAAACATCCTTGTAACATATTTTATAATAGTGCTATTAACATTACAAGCATGCAAAGTAAACAGTTTTATTTATTATAGTTTTCTTTGTGAAACTTCTCAATGTTTGAGATATTGGTGCCCGTTTTTTACAAAGCCTTAAAGTTAATCTTGCATCCTTTTAAAGAATAGTAATTATAGTGAATAAAGGTTGGAAAACAAAATCTCTTTTAAAAAACAACGTATATTACAAGTCCAATTATTTAAATAAGACTAAGAATTGGTAATTCTTTTCTACTGCTTAGTAGCTGAGTAGATAATGAAAGGTTGCCTTGACAACTGAAGACGGCAAAATAAAATGCTAATGAATAGTAATTGTTCTAATCATCATATAAAATACTGACTCTATAATATGTAGGACAAATGCTTATTGAATTATAAATCATATAGTAACAACCAGACATTAAACATTCATCCCTTTAATACATATTTCAAACTATTACTTTTGATAATGAACGAATTTCCTCTTGAACCCAATTAGTGCTACTTGAGGAGTCCAAAGTAACATTTACCATCTCACATTCATGTTTCGAAAATGGATGTCCTGGAGATGGAAAAAAATTGGACGGTATTAAGGGAAAATATTCGATAACAGTCCTCTTTCTCCACATTCTAAGATGTGAACCTAATGAAAATCGAAAAACAATAACGTCAATAGTGAGATTGTTGGCATTATTATTTATAAAGCTTAGAGTGGCTGCAATTAACACAAGACGTCCTAATATTGTGTTATATTGAGCCCTGCTTAGGCAGTTAGACAGTCAAAGCGCTTTTAATATAGAAGTTTGCTCTTTATAGATCTTGTTTCATGGAGGAGCAACTCACAGAGGCAGCTGGCTACCAAGAGAGAGAGAAGAAGGTACTAGCCTCCACCTGGTCAGGTGCTGTGGCTAAAGGCTTCAATCAGCTCAGGAACCATTTCTCACCTGGGAAAGTATGCAAAGACATAGGCTAGTAGTGTTAAAAATACTGTGGCATAGAAATATAAGGCACAGAGAAAACTGCCCGTTCTAACATTTGCCAATATTTTTAAACGTATGTAAACATGGGGTTTAGCCTCGCCTATGTTTCCATGACTTTCTTCATTCTCAGAGGCTGTCAGTACCATATCCTTGCTAGTCTGTTCCTATGTTCACAAGACCCTCCTATCCCCCACTAACCAGTACACCTTTGTGTGTCTTCCAGAAATTGCTTTTGGTTAGTAATCATTTACTCCCCAAAGGCTCTGAAATTTGTGTATCAATCCCAACGCTGTCTTCACCCAAGACTGAAGATCACTCCATATATTATAGTGGTGGCTTAGTCACTAAGTTGTGTCTGACTCTTTGTGGCCCCATGGACTGTAGCGCACCAGGCTCCTCTGTCCATGGAATTTCCCCGGCAAGAATGCTGGAGTGGGTTGCCATTTCCTTCTCCAGGGAAATGGGTCCTCTTCCTGACCCAGGATTCAAACCCGCATCTTCTGCAAAATATTGCAGGCAATCTCTTGCATTGGAAGTAGGTTCTTCTTTTTTTGAAACATTTTTTTAAAAATTATTTTTAATTGGAGGATAATTACTTTAAATATTGTGTTGGTTTCTGCCATACATCAACATGAATCAGCCATAGGTATACATACACCCCCGCCCTCCTGAGCCTCCCTCCCACCCCATCTGACCCCTCTAGGTTGTCACAGAACACTGGGTTTGAGCTCCCTGCACCACACAGCAAATTCCCACTGTCTGTCTATTTTACAAATGGTAATGCGTTATGTTTCAACGTTACTCTTCCAATTTGCCCCCTTCTCTCCGTCCCCCACTGTGTCCACACATCTGTCCCCTGTGTCTGCATCTCCATGCTGCCCTGCAAATAGGTTCATCAATACCATCTTTCTAGATTCCATCTATATGCGTTAGTAGACAATGTTTATTTTTCTCTTTCTGACTTATTTCACTTTGCATATTAGGTTCTAGGTTCTTTCTTTACTGCTGAGCTCCAGGGAAGCCCCTATATGGTATTCCAAATTGTACACAGCCTCCAGTGCCCTGCCATTTGAATGCTATAAAAAGCTATTTTAATCATGAAACACAGTTACTTAGAAAATGCCAACATTTGAGTTATAAAAATTAACGTCTCTTAAGTTGTTAAAATTCAATAGAAAAAAATGTTATGTCATTCTTATAAGTTAAAGCCCGAAGTAAAAAGGCATATCTTAAAGTGCAAGACTAACAGCTCTGTCTTCAAATCCACCCCCTATTTTCTTACTTTAATCACTCTTACCAGAAACTGTCTCCACAACTGGAAGGTGGTACAGCCTGAGAGCATCTCCCTGGACCAGAACAAATCCTTTACGGTCTTAAAAATGTAGTTAGATAACACGTCAAAGCCTAGATGCATTGTTCACTTTTTAAAGTGTTCAAAAGTTTTAAAAGATATTATTTTCTCAACTCAGGATCCTCAGTAACCAAATTTAAAACACACATCAGATTCCCGCCCTGATAGCAATTATCCTGAGAAAATTATAACATCAGAAAGCATGCTTAGTGTTATAAAAGGACATAAAAAAGATTTAAGGGGGTTCTGATTACTGGAATGGTGATTCCATTTGAAAAGTATTTCTCAAATAACCTATTTCATCTTGAGAGAGCTTTTGATAGTTTGTGACTTTCAAGAAATTTCTTCATTTCAATTATTATCAAACTGATTGGTATAAAGTTGTTCAAAATATTCCCCTTAGTCTTTTTATCTATGTAAGATCTTAGAGATGTCAGCTTTGCCTTTAAAATATTGATAATGTGTATGTTCATTTTCACTCAGTACATCTGCACAGATGTTTATTTTTATGCATCTCCTCCAAGAACCAGCTATATTTGGTCTCACTGATTTTTGTCCTGCTTTCAATTTTATAGATTCCTACTCTTTATTCTTTTCTAATTTTTTCATGTTTGGGACTTATTTACTCTTAGGATTTACTCTCAACTACTTTCATGTATCACATACAGCAGTGTTAATTATACTAATCATGTTGTTACACCCCTAATTCTTATTTATCTCGTAACTGGAAGTGTATACCTTTCGATACCCTTCACCCAATTTCTCCTCCCCTGCTTCCTGTAGCCACTTTGGAGCATGCTTTATAAATTACCAGTAATGAGATGGAATCAGCAATTTTAAAAAAACTTTCAATAATGTCCAGCACCAGATAGCTTTTCATGTGCATTCTCCCAAACATTTAAAGAAGGGTTAACACCTATCCTTCTCAAACTATTCTCAAAAAATGCAGAGGAAGGTATACTTCTGAATTCATTTTATGTGGCCTGTGATATTAAATCCAGACAAAGATACCACAAAAAAAGAAAATTACAGGCCCATATCACTAATAAACATAAAAGAAAAATCCTCAACAAAATACTAACAAATTGAGTTCAACCACACATTAAAGGCTGCACTGTTGGATTAGATGGCTAAACAGTCTTCCCGCAATGCAGATGACCTGGGTTTTATCCCTGGAATGGCAAGATCCCCTGGGGAATGAATCCCTACCCACTCCAGTATTCTTGCCCAGAGAATTCCATGGACAGAGGAGGCTGGTGGGCTACAGTCCATGGGGTCTCAAAAAGTTGGACATAATTGAGTGACTAACATTTTCACTTTCTTTTTCACACATTGAAAGGATCCCACACCATAATCATGTGGGATTATCCCAGGGATACAAAGATCATTCAATATCCACAAAATAATAATTGTGATACACCAAATTAAGAAATTGAAGGAAAAAATACTATATGATCATCTCAATTGATGCAAAAAAAAAAAGCTTTTGACAAAATGTAATGTACATTTGGGCTTCCCTGATAGCTCAGTTGGTAAAGAATCTGCTTGCAATGCAGGAGACCCCGGTTCGATTCCTGGGTCGGGAAGATTCACAGGAGAAGGAATAGGTTATCCACTCCAGTATTCTTGGGCTTCCCTTGTGGCTCAGCCGGTAAAGAATCTACCTGCAGTATGGGAGACCTGGGTTTGATCCCTGGGTTGGGAAGATCCCTTGGAGAAGGGAAAGGCTACCCATTCCAGTATTTTGGCCTGGAGAATTCCATGGACTGTATAGTCTATGGGGTCACAAAGAGTTGGACACGACTGAGTGACTTTCACTTTCACTAATATACATTTATGACAACAATTCTCAACAACAACAAAAATGTGCATAGAAAACATGCACCTCATTATAGTAGAGCACATATATGTCTTTTTGTATTTTAATTTGACATTTCTATTGATATATCTTTAAGTTCACAGATTCCTAACCACAGTGCTATGCATAGTTTTGAGATGAGCTCATCAAAGGAGTTTCTTATATATGGTATTGTTTGTATCACTTCCATTTGTCACTTTCTTATCATTTCCATTCCTGTGCTGAAATTCCTCAACTGTTCATGTCTGTTGTCCACCTTTCTACTAGATTGTTAGCATATAAATTATAAATTTTCTAATTCCTGCATGGCAATTTCAACATCTGATTCTTGTTCCATTTATTGCTATGTCTCTTGAAAAAAATCTTCTTTTTCCTTTGCTTTTTGCACCTTGTAGTTTTTGATGGATTGCTTTTTTCCCAATAATTGAATCCTACCTCAGCTGATTTTATTAATGAAACATTCTTGAATACATAATTCTGATTCAGCTGCTTTAAGGCTGGCACATATGTTTACATAGACAAGTCACAGCAAACAGTACACAAATCTGGTACCAGCTAAAGAAGCTAGAGACCCTCAACTGCTTTTTTTCTTTTTTTAATTTTTGACTTTGCTGGGTCTTCATTGCTCCTCGGGCCTTTCTCTAGTTAAGTGAGCAGGGTCTATTCTCTAGTTGCGGTGCATGGATTTCACATTGCAGTCCCTTCTGTTGATGCAGAGCAGGGACTAGAGGGTGAGCAGGTTTTAGTAGTTGCAACTCCCAGGCTCAGTAGTTGTGGTGCCTGGGCATCCAGCTGCTGAGTGGTATGTGTGGATGAGAGGACTCATACAAGGGATGGAACCCTGAAATCCTGCATTGGTAGGCGGATTCTTTACCACTGAGCCACCTGGAAGCACTTATCC
This sequence comes from Cervus canadensis, assembly GCF_019320065.1. Classification (NCBI taxonomy): domain Eukaryota; kingdom Metazoa; phylum Chordata; class Mammalia; order Artiodactyla; family Cervidae; genus Cervus; species Cervus canadensis. Next base: position 66,739,974 of record NC_057401.1, on the reverse strand, counting down.
TCACCTATTTAATTAATATCCCCCCCATATGACCTCTTTGCCATTTTATTAAAAGACTGTATTTGTAATCCAGGCACTCTTGAACATTATATTTTTAAACATGGAGGCTTTGTGCACATTTTCCTAACACACTATGTTTCTTGGCCCAGACAATAATTTAAGCTAATTTACCACTCTGATAACTAAAGCATGATGCAGTAAGATATACACTTCCAGGAAAAATGTTTTTCTAAATAATTTCAGTCTACTGATCCACTCTCCAAATTATTGAATGAATTCGCCAAGTAAGAAGAAGAAAAACAAAAAACCAAAGAGCTAGCGAATCTTGATTAAATCAACTATTTTATATAAGCTTTTAATCAAACTTTCTTGAACTTCGAAAAAGTAACCAAGAAACACTTCCCATGATAATGTTGATCTCAAGTGGGGACAGCAACTTCATTTTCCAAAATGAAACAAATTGTAGCCCTGGAGAAAGGCGTGGCAACCCACACTAGTATCTTTGCCTGGAGAATCCCCATGACCTGAGAAGCTGGGCGGGCCACGGTCCATGTGGTCGCAGAGTCAGACATGACTGGGCAGCTTAGCACAGCACGCAGCACCACACCATAAAAGTGCTCATTCCCAGAAGTCATTTTCTAAGTAACATTTATTCAATTGTTTGTTTGTATGAGTTTTTTCATTATGCATTCAGCTGTTATTTTAAAGTAAACAAAGTCCTTCTTCTTATTATTTGAAAATCTGCACAGGCAGACATCCAAAGATAGGCAGTAAAGCAGTAAAAATGGTTAGATAGCATCACTGACTCAATGCACACAGATTTGAGCAGACTCCAAGAGATAGTGGAGGACAGAGGAGCCTGGTGTGCTGCAGTCCATGGGGGTCACAAAGAGTTTGACATGATTTAACTTACTGAACAACAAGTATCTTTCCTATTCAAGTCATTTTGATTTGCGGCTTCAAATAAGTAATTCAAGTAAGAGAATTACTTGAAATTGAAATCTTATTTATTGTTTGTGACGACTAATGTTATTAATTTGAGTAGACTCTGGTAATGAGATGTTTGCTCAAAATCTTATCTAAGTGCAGCTGTAAAGGCATTTTTTAGATGAATTTAACATTGGAGAAGGAAATGGCAACCCACTCCAGTGTTCTTGCCTGGAGAATCCCAGGGATAGGGGAGCCTGGTGGGCTGCCGTCTATGGGGTCGCACAGAGTCGGACATGACTGACGTGACTTAGCAGCAGCAGCAGCAACATTTGTAATCAGCTGAGGCTAAGTCAAGTGAATGACCCTCCATCATGCTCATCCAGTCAACAGAGAGGCCTAAGAGCAAAGAGTCAGGTTTCTGGGAAAAGTAATTGTACCTCTACACTGTAACACAGAAAAATTCTGCTCTAGTTTTCTAGCCTTAAGACTGCAACATCACTTCTTACCTTAATCTCCAACTTGATAGTCTGCCTACAGATTTTGGACTTGTCAGTCCACACAATCACATGAGCCAATTCCTTAAATCTCTTAATACATATGTATTCTACTGGTTCTATTTTCTGAAGAAATCTGATTAATACACTGATACAGTGCTTCTATTTTGCAACTAACAATATTATATTCAAATAATAGATTATGATATTAATTGATAATTTAAATAATTGCCTAAAATCCACTATCTGATTCTTTTTATGAAAACATCTACATTTGGTATGCATTGGGGGAACTAACATGTAAATAATCTTAATCTCAGGTTCATTTTATATTTATTTATCGAAAAACTAATATTTTCAAAAAGATTAAGTAAATAATTTTATAATTATTTTTAACTTAAACTGAACAAGACCTATTTTGCTTATCCCCATTTCTTTTGTATTCTCTGAATCTGGGTAAGATTTATTCTTTTATAATGGCAGGATAATCTTACCTACTTTTGTTTAGTACAGAGGAATTTTCTTGCAGTAAGATAAAAACAATAGAATCTGCTTAGAATTATGGGATAATATAATTTTAAACTCACAAATAAATTTTTACTATTTCTTGTTGTCAAGGAAACCACTTTGTATGTCCTTGTGCTAAATTACTAAAATGTTAGGCTTTCTTAATGCAAATACTTATTCCTATTTCATTTTCTATGCTATATTAATCATTGTAATTTATATTTGATGAAGCTATTTTAAAGTGTTTGCCAATAAAACACATGAAAATTGAAGCGCAAATCAAATAGCTTTTGCATGAGATAGGATTATTGTAGGAAACAATCTATCACTTATCAATTGAAAATATATGAAAAGAATTATACATATATGCTTGGTAAGAAAAATATTAACAGTTTGAGCATTGAGTTGTAATATGTTGTATGAAATGTCTCAAAGAAAGCGAAAGCATTTTGCCAAAAATGATATAAATGTTTGTCAATATCTACAGGGCTTAGACAATTTTTTTTTTATGTAGACCTAGGAACCATTAGGCAGTTGCAAATTCCACAAAGAATCAAATATCTCTTCCAATTGTTTGATTGGTCTCAGTCTAAAATAGCATCACTTATATATTAAATGGGATTAATAGCCAAAGGTCTCAGAAATAGAAGGCAACACTGTAAGCATTTAGACATCTTAGAGCAATTTTTCATTGAAACAGTCAAAAAATATTGAACAAGCTTTAGCTTTTAAATCAAAGCATATAGGCATAATGAAAGAATGTATTTTAAAGACACTGTGGAAAGCCACAAAATCTTGATTCCCTTCATGTCAGTTTTTCAGCATCCTAGAATTTTGCAAGAGTATTTCTTAAATATATGTTCATAGTGTGTCTAATCTTTAATGGCAAGGTAACATATAAACATATAAGAAACTGCCTTCCTATGTACTCAGGAGGCAGACAATGGTGACCATGCCTGAGACTAAACGAGAAACACATAGACATGCCTACATCACAACTTTGTGACAAACAGGTAAACAAAATGAAAACTTGGGCTTCTGATCTGCCAATGTGGAGCGAGAGTGACAGGAAACCCTGGAAAATGATCCGAGTCCCTGGAGAGAAATTACGGTTAAATCACCAAGTACCAATGGATATATACCTGTGCACACTCATACCCAAAAAGGTGGGTGCACACACATACACACACCAGGATATTTCCCTGCATTAATCAGCAACACAAGTGTTGAGCTTTCAGTATTTACCTCTATTATTTTTTCTTGTGTTGTGCATGTGAAGTGCTCTGGATCAGGGACAGATTATAATTATTTACTTTTAAAAGTGACCACACGGATTGGCAAAGGGTTTGGGAGTGGGAAGGGAAGGATTGGGAGTTTGGGATTAGCAGATGCAAACGATTACATATAGGATGGATAAACAAGGTCCTACTGTAGAGCACAGGGAGCTCAATATCCTGTGATAAATCCTCATGGAGAAGAAAAGCAAAAAGAACAGCTCAGACAGTAAACAATCCTCCTGTCAATGCAGGAGATGAGGGTTTGATCCCTGGAGCAGGGAATGGTAACTCATTCCAGTATTTTTGCCTGGAGAATTCCATGGACAGAAGAGCTTGGTAGGCTACAGTCCATGGGGTCACAAAGAGTCAGACACGACTAAGCAACTAACACACACACACACACACACACACACACATATATCTGAATCACTTAAGTGTACAGCAGAAATTAACACAGCATTTTAATTCAACTAAATTTCAATAAAATTAATTTTTAAAAGTGACCACACGGTTCCCGCAATCCAAGTTTTATCCCCAGTCAACAAAAGAAAAGCCATGGAAAGCGCCCTATGCAAACAAAATTTGATGTCTGTGTCATAATCAAGGAATGGGGGAAAAAAAGAATTTTATCTGCTTACAGAGGAAAGAGAGATTCCTTTTCTTCTTCCCTCCTGAAGAGGTCTCCTTGAAAATGTAGTGGGGTTGGGTCCATACTCTAATTCTTTAACGTATAAAAAAATGTCGGCCAGATAAACTATGTATTCCCAGGCTGAGGTGTGTCTAAGGCCCCTGTCATCACTCTCTTTGAAAGGGGGCGTTATGTAAGTCTCTGTGTAGTTCTCACAATCTCTAGAGTTGTAAATTCAAGTATTACTCTTAGACCAAGACCCCAGGTTTCAGCAAAATTTGCTCCGAACCCTGACTGTGTAGAAACATAAAGATGTTCTCTCTATCATCCTTAAACCACACAATTATATACTGTAATTAAAAAAAAAGAAACTATAGAGAAAATTTAATGGAGTGCTGGTATAGAAATTAAATAGGTGGAATATTTTTAAGTGCTCAAAAGAAGCATGCCTGAGAAGGTAGATTTTAAATTAACATGTGAAAGTGAAAAGCAGCAGCGATATAAGACTGGACTATGAGCCATTAGATATAATTAACAGCTAATGAGAAAAATCCTGAGACCTGAAAGAGTTTGATAGGTGTACAAATTAGTATAAGGTATTAGGAATAAACAAAATCATTACAAATGAGGTGAGAGGCAATGTGCCATGTAGCTGGGCAGGTGTCATTCTGCAAGGTTTTTTCTAGCAATGATATGATGTTGTGTTTTATGTATGGTATATAAGTATTTGGGCTTCCCTGGTGGCACTAGTGGTAAAGAACCCATCTGCCATTGCAGGAGACATAAGAGATGTGGGTTTGATCCCTGGGTTGGGAAGATCCCCTGGAGGAGGGCATGGTAACCTACTCCACTATTCTTGCCTGGAAAACCCCATAGACAGAGGTGTCTGGCATGCTATGGTCTATAGCGTCACACCGAGTTGAAAAGGACTCAAGCACCTGAGCATACACACAGGCGTATAAGTATTTAATCTTTGTTGGTCCCATAAATTGCCATAATACCTCCCTATATGTCAGCCTTTGCTTTGTCTATTATGTTCATTTGTCAAAAATTCTTAACTCTGATGGAGCGAAATTTATTCAGTGATTACCTATGTATTTAATGTTGGAATGCCTTAAGAAATTCTTCCCCATTTAAAGTAATAAAAATTGTCTTTCACATTATGTTTTATTTTTATACTTTGTACTTTTACATTTAAACCATTCGTATTTGGGGACATGTTTTTATTTGTGATGTGAGATAAGATATCTTTTCTCCACATAATTAAGATGATTATCCCAATATGTCTACTTATCCCTAGATATGAGACACTTTTCCACCAGAAAGTCTGCCACAAACTTGCATACCTATTTTTGAACACCCTAATTATATTAATTCTTTTTCACTTTTAATTCTCATATCAATTTACTGTCTCATACCATGTTACTGTCATTTCCATGACTTTGTTTTAATAATTTGTGCTAATATTTAGTAAAGCAAACTCCATCCTTTGGGAGTATAAGCATCTTTATGATATTATATGTCTACAATTATTCAGATATTATTTATGCCCTTGTAGCAAGGATTTCCAGTTGGCCCCATTTTCAACCTCCATTTTCCCCCTCACCCTTCATAACTGTGATTTTTTCTTGGCTGAACACATGGATCTTAAGATAAAAATCGATATTATCCAACATTTTCAGCAATTAGGAAAGTTTCTGAATACACTGATGTAAGTGAATTGCTATGCTTATGTCACTCTTCTATTTTCATTTAAATCTCCCACAATTACCTTGCTAAAATAGTATTTAAAATCAATATGATGGAAGATTTATGAGACATAGATTTTTTGACAGCTTTCCTGGTTTCTATTTTGGTGACCTGCTTGATTTTTCTATCTCTTCTTATGTCAGGTTTCTTTTAATCTGTTTAAACTGTATAAGAAATTTAGTTATGTGTGTGTGTGTTTAGTTGCTCAGTCGTGCCCGACTCTGCGACTGAAGGACTGTAGCCCACCAGGCTCCTCTGTCCATGGGGATTTTCCAGGCAAGAACACTGGAGTGGGTTGCCATGCCCTCCTCCAGGGGATCTTCCCAACCCAGGTATGGAACCCAGGTCTCCCACATTCCAGGTGGATTCTTTACTGTCTGAGCCACTAGGGAGATTCTAGCAAATTATTTCTGATAATTGTTTGAATTAGTTTTGTATTTATAACTTTGCTGTTGTTTGATTGCTAAGTCATGTCTGACTCTTTGTGATCCCGTGGACTGTAGCCCTCCAAGCCCTTCTGTCCTTGGGATTCTCAAGGCAAGAATACTGGAGTGGGTTGCTATTTCCTTCTCCAGGGGATCTTCCCAACCCAGGGATCAAACCTGTGTCTCCTGCATTGGCAGGTGGATTCCTTACCACTGAACACCAGGGAAGCCTATTTATAACTTTATAACTTTAATTAATCCTAATTTCATATTATAGGACTTCCTTTATTAAATCTGCAGAGATCTGTTTATCTCTTTTATTCTTTTCCTTAAGTGAAAAGTTTATTTCACTTAAATCTGTATTCTTTTTTTTTTCACTTAAATCTGTATTCTTTTGTTACTTTATTAAATTTATATTTTAAATAGCCCTATGACTATCTTTCCCTATATTTCTCTTATTGTGTTACTATTTTTTAATAGAAGACATTATTAACATTTACTTTCTTTTTATGTTAAAAATATGATTAATATTTTTCTTTGAGCACCGTCTTAATTATATTTTTTAGGCTTTAATATCAGGCTTCCCCAATGGCTCAAGCGGTAAAGCCTGTAATATAGGAGATACAAGAGATGCAGTTTCAATCCCTGGGTCAGAAGGATCCTCTGGAGAAGGAAATGGCAACTCACTCCAGTGTTCTTGCCTGTGAAATCCCATGGACAGAGGATACTAGTGGCGGGGGTGGTGGGGGGTGGCGAGGGGAGGGGGGCTACAGTTCCTGGGGTTGCAAAGAATGGACATGACTGGGCATGCATGCATCTACACACATTGTGTACTTTACTTACCTATAACAGTTTTAAAACATATATGAAACATAAAAATGTTAGATGATGCTGTGTTCTATGGAGAAGAGCCATAAAAAAAGATAAAATACTTGGGCTTCCCAGATGGTACAGTGGTAAAAAATCTGCCTGCTAATGCTGGAGATGCATTAGCACATGGATTGAATCCCTGGGGCGGAAACTTTAGTTGGATTTATCAATAAATCCTGTGGAAAGGTGGCATTTTAGCAAGAACCTAAAGGAGGTCAGGGAGTCAAGCATAGGCATATTTTGGCAATGAAGATCACCAGCAAAGGAGACAATATGTGCAAAGACACTGAAGTGCAAATATTCCTGACCACAGTCATTGTTGAGGCAACATTGGCTATTAACAGGAACTTTTGTCTTTTCATTTGGCACAGATTGGGAACTATTTCTGACATTATCTGACATATTTTTTAAAAGGAAAACTCTAGACTCTAGTTATTCTGTTGAAAATCCACTGGGTCAGCACTGGAGGTGTAGACATGAGGAAACTGAGATGATATTGTCTTGGACCAGGGCAGCAGTGGTGAAGGCAGTGAGAAGCAGTCTGAATTACATAAAATTTGAAGCCTTAGTAAAAAGCATAATGGGCTTCCCAGGTGGAACTAGTGGTAAAGAATATGCCTGCCAATGCAGTAGTTGCAAGAGACACAGGTTCAATCCTTGGTTCAGGAAGATCCACTGGAGAAGGAAATGGCAACCCCATTCCAGCATTCCTGCCTTGAAAATCCCATGGATGGGAGATGCTGGGAGTTACAGTCCATGCATCACAAAGAGTTGGATATAACTGAGCACACACACACAAAAAGCAGAATAGAGAAAACAGTTAAAGTTTGTTTGCTAGAATCAATAGGTCCCCAGGCGGTGGAAAATTTTGTGAGTGAGCTTGAAGGAAAGAGTGAAGATCAGAGCAGGATCCATGAAATTAAGAAAAATGAAAGGTTTGTTGTTATAGTTAATGAAAAAATAATGGGATATATCCTGAGAATGAGTGACTAAGAAAGTGTAGACAGTACAATCATACAAGAAGGTAGGAGTAGAGAGTTTTCAAAGGATTATCTACCAAAGATGGAAACTACCAAGAATTAACTCAGAAGTTTTACAAGAGAGAGTAAGTGAACTGGGTGATTAAAGCTTCAATGAGTAAAGATGCTTTGATCAGATATTAAGAGATGACTGCACCAGGGTGGATAATCAGATGATATAGCCCAATGACAAATAATTGAAAACTGTTGATGGAGTTTAGGAAAAAGAAGAAAGATTTGGAAATGGAAATAAACAGCAGGAAGGATAGCTATCCCACCTCCAGGTCAAATTGTAGGAAGTGTGGGAGAGAAAGCAGCCCTCACTGGAGGATACTGCAGAGGCAGCATTTTGTTGATGACAAACAGAGAGTTCCAGAGGACACTTTGGGAAAGTCTCAAAAACACAGGACAAGGAAAAGTGAAACAGAGTGCCCAGGCACTGGAATGCAGGAGATGAAGTCTCACCTGGAGCCCAGGGCTTAATATCATAACACCCATGTGATTAATTTTCACCGTGTCTCTACGGCAGATGAGATGGTAAGGCTATCATTGTTGAAAGAGAGCATGCAGTGGGGATGTTTCTGGAGCATTGAAGATCCCCAAATTTCATTTCCCTTCCCACTAATAATGGTTGTAAAGCTGGGAAAACAGCTTTGCCGGGAAAATCCCATGGACGGAGGAGCCTGGTAGGCTGCAGTCCATGGGGTCGCTCGGAGTCAGACATGACTGAGCGACTTCACTTTCACTTTTCACTTTCATGCATTGGAGAAGGAAATGGCAACCCACTCCAGTGTTCTTGCCTGGAGAATCCCAGGGACGGGGGAGCCTGGTGGGCTGCCGTCTATGGGGTCGCACAGAGTCCGACACGACTGAAGTGACTTAGCAGCAGCAGCAGCAGCTGCAGGGGCAATTCTAATGCACACAAACATCAGTTGTTGGAGACAACAGCCTTTAGAGCTGGAGCTCTGGGGCTTCCTTCTACTTGATTCTTCCCAATGGTGATCTGGATGCTAGTGTTCATGGCCAAAGAGTCTGATTTTAGGAGCTGTACTGTTAACCAATACACTGCATTTTCTCAGGATAGCTTAGTGTACTATATAACATTTTAAAGAATTTCAATAACATTGCCATAAGAGCCATGGATCAAGACTGAGCAATAGTTAGCAGATACAACTGCAACTCATCCAGAAGATTAAAACATCACAACTGTCAAGATTATTAGTTTTGTTTAACATAATTTCCTAAACAACAACAACAACAAAAATCTGTTTAAACAATTATATGTATGCCTCAAAAGGAAATTAATATTTTTGCCAATACACATGGACTTCCTGGGTAGCTCAGCTGGTAAAGAATCCACCTGCAATGCAGGAGACTCCAGTTCGATTCCTGGGTCAGGACGATCCCATGGAGAAGGGAATGGCAACCCACTCCAGTATTCTTGCCTGGAAAATTCCATGGACAGAAGAGCCTAACAGTCTACAATCCATGAGATCACAAAGAGTCAGACACGAGTGGGTGACTAAGCACACAGCATATATATATAGATATATATATTATGTATAATATATATATATATACATGCACACACATATATATGTGTGTTTCAGATATAGATCGATTTGACATTGAAAGTTAAACTATTTTTTATAATGAAAATATCAGTGTAGAACATCTTATAAAGAAATGTCAAAAGCCGAGGGCTATTAGAGCCAAATAGATTTCTTTTCATTCAAGGAAATTTGGTAGAAACAGTTGATAATAACTCAAATTCATTTTTTTCTTGAATGGTTGCACTCAATTTGGATAGCATATACACTTTACACTGCACATTTGATACAATAAAATGGCTAAATACAGATGTTTAAGCCATCTGTTATAACAGAAAAATAATCTTTCCAAAACTATGATTGAAAGGATAATTAATAAATAGATAAAATGGAAATGAAGTCATTACTATTAATTTATGTTTAACTCCACATGAAAAATTGGCAGATTTCATATCTCATTAGTATTATTGAGACTGTTAAAATGGGGAAAAAATATCAGTTTCTCAGGAAATATTTGATGACAGGCTCAATCAATAAAAAAGTAAGATAGATTAATCAATTCATTTATTCAGCAAATTCGTTCCACAATCCATTCTGCTGTATTAGTCCTAGAAATATGCAAAGCCAGTGTTTCTGCACTTCAGACATTCACACCCTTGGGAGAACAGTATGGCACTGCAAAGCAGTTCTTCCCATTCATCGATCTATATGAAAAGTTCCATTGAATTAGTGTGAAATCTTCATAATTAGGATTTATGTGTTTATGCATTCAATATTTTTAGTCAGTAAGATTTGCAATTTTGCACCATGATATTGTGATTTATAATGAGAAATATATGTTTGTTCTTCATCCCTAGGTCTACTACAGAGCTCCTAAAACTCTTAGAGTCTCTAGATGCTGAGAGCCTTAAACATCTTTTGTTATATTTATGTTGTGCCCTTTGGGAAGCACCTAAGGATCGGGGATTGGTTGCAAGGAGAACCAACAAAGCTATTAAAGGATTACAAATGTCAATCTTAACCCTCCAACCTCTGGGGAAGGAAGAGGCTAGATGTTGAATCAATCACCAATGGCTAGTGCTTTAATCAATCATGCTAATATAATGAAGCCTGCATAAAACCCCAAAAGGAGGGGGTTTGGAAAACTCCCAAGTTGGTGAACACAAGGAGATTTAGGGAGAGTAACATGCCTAGAGAGCTCAAGGGAGCTCAAAATTCTTTCCCCACACCTTGCCCTAAGCATCTCTTCCATCTCACTCTTTTTGAGATATATACTTTTTAATAAACCAATAATCTAGCAAATAAAACATTTTGAGTTCTGTGAACTGTGCTAACATATTAATCAAAACTGAGGAGATGGTCCTGAGAACCTCTGATTTACAGGCAGTAGGTCAGAGGCAGGGCTTCCCTGGTAGCTCAACTGGTAAAGAATCCGCCTGCAATGCAGGGGACCCTGGTTCCATTCCTGGGTTGGGAAGATCCCCTGGAGAAGGGATAGGCTACCCACTCCAGTATTCTTAGACTTCCCTGGTGGCTCAGTTGGTAAAGAATCCACATGCAACGTGGGAGACCTGGGCTCAATCCCTGATTTGAGAAAATCCCCTGGAGGACGGCATGGCAACCCACTCCAGTATTGTTGCCTGGAGATTTCCCATGGACAGAGGAGCCTGGAGGGCTACAATCCATGGGGTCGCAAAGAGTCGGGCCAGACTGAGTGACTAAGTGCAAGTCAGAAGCACAGGTGATCACCTGGGATTGTTTTGGTGTCTGGAGGAGGTGGGGGCAGTCTTGTAGGATGGTAACCTGTGGAATCTGGTGTGGTCTCTGGGTAGTGTCAGAACAGAGCTGAATTACAAGATGCCCAGCTGATGTCTCTGGAACATTTCTAGTTGACAGTGTGGAGACGTTCCCACAACAAACACACACATGTTAAAACTGCATTCAGGAACAATTGTGCACATACTTCTGAAGGGGGACATACCTTAACTCTTCATAGATGGTTAGCACCTATTAGTTTAGCAGAGATTCAACATGAGTGTATAAAATGGGGGCACTCCTAGAAGACCATAGTAAAGTATTATACTATTGCATAGAAAGGCTGGATTTAAAAGGGAAAATAAATATGTGAAGTTAAGTGTTTCTTTGTCCTCCAAGGCTTCCTTGGTGGTTCTGTGGTTGATAGTCTGCTTGCAATGCAGAGTATATGAGTTCAATTCCTAGTCCAGGAAGATCCCATGTGTCCTAGAGCGACGAAGCCAGTGTACCACAACTGGTGAGCCCGTGTACCCACAGTGGCAGCTCCATAACAAGAGGAGCCACCACGATGAGGAGCCTGCACACTGCAACTAGAGAAAGCCTGCGCACAGTAATGAGGAGCCAGCACAGCCAATAAATAAACAAATATAAAAAATAAAGTGGCTGCACCAATTTTAAAAAAGTATTTCTATCTCCTACATTGTATAAAGCTCAATCTGTTGAAGTTTATGACAGAAAACCTAACCCAAAGAATTCTTGCTTAAAATTTAAAGGCAAAAGACAGTGTGCAGTAATGAAGACCCAGCACAGCCAATAAATAAATAAACATTATAAAAAATAAAGTGGCTGCACTATTTAAAAAAAAAAAAACTTCCATGTCCTACATTTGTATAAAGCCCAATAAGTTCAAGTATATGACAGAAAACCTAACCCTGAGAATTTTTGCCTTAAAATTTAAAGACCAAAGACAGTACTTGTCAACTTCAATTGCTGACTTCAGTTTCACCAAGATGATATCTCAAGCTGAGTCCAATTTTTATCTATAATAAGCATAATGCAAGCTGAAATTAATGGGTTCTAGTGGGTGAATTAAAATCTCTTTGTTACTGTAAAAATCATAAGGACATATTATGTGAAAACATGGAGTTTGATTAACATTACCAACAATTTCAATGGCTGGACATACAATGAAAAGAGATTCCATTTAGGCAAAATAACCTCGTAAATACTTAATGAAACTAATATATTCTTATAACAGTGACACTAAGAAATTTGTAAAGTCCCATCACTTCATGGGAAATAGATGGGGAAACAGTGGAAACAGTGACAGACTTTATTTTGGGGGGCTCCAAAATCACTGCAGATGGTGACTGCAGCCATGAAATTAAAAGACGCTTATTCCTTGGAAGGAAAGTTGTGACCAACCTAGACAGCATATTAAAAATTAGAGACATTACTTTGCCAACAAAGGTCCATCTAGTCAAGGCTATGGTTTTTCCCGTAGTTATATATGGATGTGAGAGTTGGACTGTGAAGAAAGCTGAACGTCGAAAAACTGATGCTTTTGAACTGTAGTGTTGGAGAAGACTCTTGAGAGTTCCTTGAACTGCAAAGAGATCCAACCAGTCCATCCTAAAGGAGATCAGTCCTGGGTGTTCATTGGAAGGACTGATGCTGAAGCTGAAACTTATTGAAGCTGAAACTCCAATACTTTGGCCACCTCATGGGAGAGTTGACTCACTGGAAAAGGCCCTGATACTGGGAGGGATTGGGAGCAGGAGGAGAAGGGGATGACAGAGGATGAGATGGCTAGATGGCATCACCGACTCGATGAACAGGAGTTTGGGTAGACTCTGGGAGTTGGTGATGGACAGGGAGGCCTGGCGTGCTGTGATTCATGGGGTCGTAAAGATTCAGACACGACTGAGCGACTGAACTGAACTGAAGAAATTTCTAGGAAGAACAGTGCAACACGAATTCCAATCATTCCAATCACATAATTAAGCCAAAATGAATAGAGTCTTTCTAATAAGACTAAAAACATACTCAAGATTAGAAGAAAATCATATAAAAATCCAGAAATTTCAAAGAATGTGATTGAACTCATAATAGATGATAAATATTTGAATTAATGAATTTATCGATTGAATGTTTCAAACTATCTGGAAGTTTTCACATGTATTTACTTGAATTTGAGCAACTAATGAGAACATTTAACTTTGTAGATGTGTGGCATCTGAGTTTGGCTACCTGTGTAACTCAGTGGTGAATCAATATAATCCCTGAGATGATAAGCCTTGAATTCCACTCATGCCTCTAAGGGCAACAAGATTCCCTGGTGGCTCAGATGGTAAAGAATCTGCCTGCAATGCAGGAGGCCCAGGTTTGATCCCTGGGTCTGGATGATTCCCTGGAGACTGGAATGGCAACCCACTGCAGTATTCTTGCCTGGGGAATTTCATAGACAGAGGGGCCTGGTGGACTACAGCGCATAGGGTCACACAAGAGTCAGACACGACCGAGTGACTAACACACTTTCCTAGGGCAACTCATTTAAGCTTATTAATCTACAAGCTCCTTTGTTTTTAAAAGTAATATTAATAAAAACATAACATCCTTCTGATAAGTTTTGAAGAAAATACTAATTAAAAATATTTTATAGTATATAAGTAGTAAATATATGTAAGAAATAATCACGGTGATAAACACAGTGTTAAGAATATATTCCACCTCCCAAATCACATATCCTCAATCCAAATCTCTCCTCTCAAACTCAAAAGAACTAGACAGACCAAAAAATTATGATTTCACCCAACAAAACAAGTCAAATAAAAATCTTTGATAAAAGAACAACAGCATGAGTAGGAGACAGAGAATATTCCAAACTTCAATAAAATATAAATAGGAAATAGATACCTAAATCCAGCAAAATCAGTTCCAAGTTTCACTCTGAAGCGAGAAAATCAAGGAGGCAGTTTGTGGAAATCTCATCAAAGCAGTTCATGCAAATAGGTGGGAAAACAGTGGAAACAGTGGCTCACTTTATTTTGGGGGGCTCCAAAATCACTGCAGATGGTGACTGCAGCCATGAAATTAAAAGACGCTTATTCCTTGGAAGGAAAGCTATGACCAACCTAGACAGCATATTAAAAAGCAGAGACATTACTTTGCCAACAAAGGTCCATCTAGTCAAGGCTATGGTTCTTCCAGTGGTCATGTATGGATGTGAGAGTTGGACCATAAAGAAAGCGGAGTGCCAAAGAATTGATGCTTTTGAACTGTGGTGTTGGAGAAGACTCTTGAGAGTCCCTTGGAATGCAAGGAGATCCAACCAGCCATTCCTAAAGGAAATCAGTCCTGAGTATTCATTGGAAGGACTGATGTTGAAGCTGAAACTCCAATACTTTGGCCACCTGATGCAAAGAGCTGACTTATTTGAAAAGACCCTGATGCTGATAAAGATTAAAGATAAAGATTAAAGATTAAAGAGAAGCGGATGATAGAGGATGAGATGGTTGGATAGCATCACTGACCCAATGGACATGAGTTTGAGTAAACTCCAGGAGTTGGTGATGGACAGGGAGGTCAGGCATGCTGCAGTCCATGGGGTCACAAAGAGTCGGACATGACTGAGCGACTGAACTGAACCTAACATCAAAGCGGAGGGGCCTGGAGGAGACAAAGCACAGGTCAAGTTAGCCCAAGAAGTAGGAAAGACCCACCGTGAGTGTAGGAAATCTGAGAACCGCCTGAGACCTGGTTGTTCCTAGTGAATAACTTCAGTGGATAATGGCAGCTCTTCACCAAGATCCTCTGAGCTTCCTTTTGATGGTGTTTTTATGTGCTTGCATCTTTATTCCACTCCGTCCAACAGCCAACATCAGTACTGCTTTCTAGAGGGCCTCTTCTGGGCTTGTGGGGTCCTTTTTCTGCAGGCACAAAGAACTAAAGGTGATCCTAAAAAATGAGTGTGGAATTCAAAAGTCCAGTGTCATTGCTGAAGACTGTTACAATGCTGGGGAACTACAGAATCTAGCCAAATATCACAAGCTCACCTGGCTTCCTTCTCTTTCCTATTTTTGTTTAAACTTCCTTGCCAGCTTCCTTTGGAGGATTTTTATTTTTTCCCAGGGAATTCATGCCAAGGAAATAGTTTTCAGCAAATTGAAAGTTAAGAAACCTGAAATTGCATAAGTTCCTAGGAGGAAGCAGTGCTTCTCAGGATGAAAGGGGTAACCTGGAATGAGAGGTCCTCTTTAGAGGCTTGACACCACAGGGAAAGAAGGATCCAGGTGGAATAAGTAAAAGCTTTATAGCAATGACAAAGAATGATGTGACAGATATATGAAAGTATTTCTCTCTTCCCCAGTGAACAAAATCAATTTAACAAAATTATATTCCACTGTAGCTTATGGATGTGAGAATTGAAGCATAAAGAAGTCTGGGCACCAAAGAATTGATGCCTTTAAATTGTGATGCTGGAGAGGACTCTTGAGAGTCCCTTGGACAGCAAGGAGATCAAACCAGTCAATCCTAAAGGAAATCAACCCTGAATACTCATTGGAAGCAGTGAAGCTGAAGTTCCAATACTTTGGCCACCTGATGCAAAAAGCCAACTCATTGGAAAGGATCTCTGTTGCAGGGACAGACTGAAGCCAAAAGCAGAACGGGGCAACAGAGGATGAGATGGTTGGGTAACATCACCAACTCAATCAACAAGAATCTGAGTGAACTCTGGGAGATAGTGGACAGGAAGGCCTGGTGTGCTGCAGTCCATTGGGTCTGCAAAGAGTGCAACACAACTTAGCAACTGAACAGCGACATTCCACTATATCAATACTACTGACAGATTCAGTTGTTAATGACTTCAAAAAGTGGCCAAACTGCAGAGAGCTGCCTCATCAAAGGTGATATTCCTACCACAGGTAACATACACTCAAGAATATTGAAACAAGTCTTTATGAAGACATGGCCATCTGCCCTAACTGGGACAATTTTGAAAGACCACTGTAGCTCCAGATCATTCCATGGGGAAATGATCACAGTTCTGTTTCTTCCTCTGCCACCCTCTATGCTTTCGTCCACTACCTGTCACAGGTGTTGATCTTAACAGCACCCTTAGTAAATATTCTGAAGGCTAAATTCTATATCAGAGTCAGTTGTTAAGGCATCGAACCTGTGACATTTGTTGCTGATTAGCTCCTAATCATGTCCGATTCTTTTGTGATCCCATGGACTGTAGCCCACCAGGCTCCTCTGTCCATGGAATTTCCCAGGCAAGAATATTGGAAAGGGTTACCATTTCCTTCTCCAGTAGGTCTTCTGCAACAGGGATTAAGCCAAGGTCTCCTACATTGCAGACAGGTTCCTTACCACTGAGCCACCAGGGAATGTAAACCTGTGATATAAACCAACCCAAATCCTCAATATCCCCTGATACCACTATTATTTCTGATTGGGCTCAAGGGGAATCATGCATAAAAAGATATTGTAAGAAGAAACATAATATGAAAAAAAGTTACATTTCACCTAATGAAAATTCCCCCTACAAAACATTCATGAAGCAGAGGAAAATTATAACCAAAAAATCCTTAAGCAATTATTTGCTTATAATAAAATCCCCTTGTAACAAATGTCACGAACTGAAAACCGAAGAGATGGAAAAGAAAGATGTGAATCAAGAATTATATTTAATAAATGAACATATTTTAAATAACTCAGAATAATGTTAGAAATAAACATGAAATTACAAATGTCAGTGAAGAAAGCCATGACGATAGTCAAGACAAAGGGAATGAAATAAAGAGATACAAAGAATAAGAAAAGGAAATAAAATAAGAAGCAAATGACATCATTGATTGGTATATGAGACAAAAATAGAAGCTGCATTGTATTAAGAGTCTATGAAGAAGAGGAACCAAACAATGAAGCAGAACACATATTTAAACTATCTTAAGAAATTTTTCTAGAGATAAAGAGTTGACTCTTGTACAGAAACAGTCCATAGTGTACATATGGAAACTAATGCCTTGATGATGTATTCTAACATAGTAAAATGATTAGATTTTGACAAACAAATAAGCAAGCAGGATTGCCAGGAAAACAATACTAAGAACAACTTTACAAAGGACACAAAGAGGTTAGAGGAAGAGGAATGGAAGAAAGAGGAGGAAAAGATGAGAATAAACCTAACACCAGACTTTTTCAGAGCAATATAGAACACAAGAATGAAATCCATCAGATTCCTAAGAAATTTAAAGTTCAAAGGGTGGACCAAGGACTTTGTATTCAACAAAGTTGTGCTTTAAGGATCAAGACATAGGGAAAAGAGTTTGAAACACCCAATAACTCAGGGAATACTGCATTCTTGAATACTTTTTTAAAAAGTTGCTTAGAAAACAAGCTTTGTCACCCAAAGCTTGGCAGCAGAATGAAGGGGATGATAAGACAGTCTCAAAGTATCAATTTGTAGATTATGCATTACAAAGAGGAAATGATACTTTAACAATGAAGAAAATCAATGATCCAAGTCAAAATCACCAAGGATGGCCTAAACACACACCAGAAGGAAAAAAGCAAAGCCAGTTACCCAACACCTAACCTAGGTTCTTCCAAATTATCAATGTTATGAGAGAAATAAAATCCTGGAGAAATATTCTATATTAAAGAAAGCTAAAGAAATATGGAAACTAAATTCAGTGTATTAACTATAATTGCATGCTGTTTTTAAAATGCTGTAAGACCTATTAGGCAACTGAGCAAACATGAATTTGTTATCAACACTAAATTCCTTGAATGTGATAATTGTACTGTGGTTTTATCACAAGAGCATCCTTGTTATTGGGCAAACTCTGGGAGATGGTGAGAGACAGGGAGGCCTGGCGTGTTGCAGTCCAAGGGATTGCAAAGAGTCAGACACTACTGGGAGACTGAACAACAACAATCCTTGTTCTTAGAAAACTCATGCTATAGTACTTAGAGGTGAAGTGCCATTATTCCTACAACTGATTCTCAAATGGTTCACCAGAGGAACATATGGCTGTATATACTTATCTAAAAAGATAAACATGGTCTGTCTAGTCA
Source organism: Cervus canadensis (assembly GCF_019320065.1). Classification (NCBI taxonomy): domain Eukaryota; kingdom Metazoa; phylum Chordata; class Mammalia; order Artiodactyla; family Cervidae; genus Cervus; species Cervus canadensis. The sequence continues at coordinate 66,721,687 of NC_057401.1, read as the reverse complement.
AAGCTATGGTTTTTCTAGTAGTCATGTATGGATGTGAGAGTTGGACTATAAAGAAAGTTGAGTGCCAAAGAATTCATGCTTTTGAACTGTGGTGTTGGAGAAGACTCTTGAGAGTCCCTTGGACTGCAAGGAGATCCAACCAGTCCATCCTAAAGGAAATCAGTCCTGAATAACCATTGGAAGGACTGATGCTAAAGCTGAAACTCCAATACTTTGGCCACCTGATGCCAAGAACTGACTCATTTGAAAAGACCTTGATGCCGGGAAAGATTAAAGGCAGGAGGCGAAGGGGATGACAGAGGATGAGATGGATGGATGGCATCACCGACTCAATGGACATGAGTTTGAGTAAACTCTGGGAGTTGGTGCTAGACAAGGAGGCCTGGCATGCTACAGTCCATGGGGTCACAAAGAGTCAGACTTGACTGAGCAACTGGACTGAACTGAAGTGAAAAATATAAAACTATGGCAAAACATATGATTTTGATAATAAAATCATCATGCATGTAGGTAAAACTATTCACTTAACTTTTTGTTTTGAGATTTTTAATATAAGTTACAGGGGCTAAGTACACTTGAATTCTCACCAAGAGTATAAGACATCTTCAAACAACATCATCATGCTACTTAGTATATTGTGTGTGTGCTCAGTCGTTTTAGTCATGCCCAACTCTTTGAGACCTCATGGACTGTAGCCCACCAGTTTCCTCTATCAGTGGGATTTCCCAGGCAAGAATATTGGAGTAGATTTCCTTTTTCTTCTCCAGGGGATCTTCCCGACCCAGGGATTGAACCTCTGTGTCTTGTGTCTTCTGCATAGACAGGCAATTCTTTACCACTGCACCACATAGAAGGCTTAATGTATTAAAACCAGCTAGAAACTAGGATAAAATTCACATGTCATCAAGATTTTAAAAGTAATAGTTGTGAAATTCTTGACTGGCTAGAAAGAAAAAGAATAGTAAAATAAATAATTTGGAAACTTTAAAATGATGATGCTTTACTGCAGTGAATTTACTTTTGAGTTTGCTCTTAAGCATAAACAACATATAAGAAAATAAGTATAGATGCAGTTATGTCTCTCCTATATATTTTAATAAAGTAATTGAAAACTCAAGTTCCAGTCTAAAACATATTTCCGGTAGAGAAAACCACCTTATACAATACTGGAAGCAAAGCTCTTCAGATCACGGCTGAACTGAAGTGATGGGATGTGGCAATGGTATTCCTCAGGGACTCTGCTTCCCGCTCTTAGCACTACCATCACCATGACAACCTGGATCGCAGGTACTACATTAGCTAATTGATGCTCCATCAGTCTTAACATGTTCTTCCACATTCTTCTCCCAGAACATCACAAACCACTTTTGTTCTTAAGAGAGCAGTGTACCAGAAGGCCTTGACTCTAGTTAAATGGAGGCAGGAGCTAGGTGGGCTCCAGGCTAGACATTTACAACTAGCCTCCTGTTTATATTTCTTGAGGCAAGAAATATGTGGGCTGCAGGTTAGACTCCTATAGCCAGCATCCTCTTTACACTTCCAGATAGAACAACATCAGGAACAGGGTAAAGAGCTGGACGTTGCCTCTGGAGGACACTTTAAGAAGCAGTAATGGAGGGGCAGAGAGGAGCTGAGTTCTGCCCAGATAAAAGATAAAGTGACCATGTATCCTCATTCTTGCAGTCAAGGCAACCTCCCTGACTACACATGCTCAGAAAGACTCCTTGGGGATCAAAAAGGAGGAAGCACCACCCCATAATAGGTGATACCAAGCATCCATGGGCTTCTGCCTTGGAATCATCTTGGCTAAAAGTTGCAAACACATGTTGGGGAGGGTCCTAGGGCAAGTCAAGTGTGGAAAAAGAAACAGGAGAATTGAGTAAAGGTAAACAACGACCCAGGGACTGTTTAGGTAGCTCAGTAATAAAGACTCTGCCTACCAATGCAGAAGACATGGGCTTGATCCCTGGGTCAGGAAGATCCCCTAGAGGAGGACATGACAACCCACTCTGGTGTTCTTATCTGGAAAATTGCATGGACAGAGAGCCTGGTGGGCTATAGTGGCAAAAAGTGACTGAGCACGCATGGAATCGAAGACCCAGAACTGCCCCCTATAAATGATTTATAAATGAGCTGTCCGTGGGATTCTCCAGGCAATAAATGATTTAACAGTCTTTTTACTGGGCTCCTCCTCATTAAGAAGGATACCCACACCTTTCTCCCTGGGTGTGTATCTCCGTCTTCCTTCTCTCTTAACTAACCAGTTTCTCTCTGGGCTCTCCCACATGTTGGGCTCAGTCTCCAGTAATAAGTTTTGTATCTGTTTTCACAGTTTTTGCCTCCTTGAAACATTCTTGCTTTCAAGCAGGGCAGGAGCCAGGGGAATTTTGCTTTTAATCTCTAGCCTTGCTGGTCCAGCAGCTAAGATCCCTGGCTTTCATCCAGGCTACCCACGTCTGATTCCTGGGCAGGGAACTAGAATTTTGCTTCAAGCTACCAGTCAGGGCTGTCTCCCCAAGATCAAAGCATATGCAAATAGTTCTATATACTAATAACCACTTTGGGTATGCTCTCTCAATTCTAATAGTTCATCCACCAAACTGTGGATCCATCTTTCAAAATAAAATATCAGTTTTTGCACAGCCAGTAAAAGTGCTCGAAGAATGCTCTCTGCTTTCTGCTCAGTCGTGTCTGACTCTTTGCAACCCCATGGGCTGTATCCCACCAGGCTCCTCTGTCCCTGGGATTTCCCAAGCAAGAATACTGAAGTAGGTTGCCAATGCTTCCTCCAGGTCATCTTCCCGATGCAGGGACTGAACTTACCTCTCCTGTGAATTCTGCATTGACAGGTGAATTCTTTACTGCTGTGTCTTTGAGGAAACACTCAAAAAAGCTATCAGATACAATTTAGTTAATTTTCTGTGCATAAACACACATCAATTAGAAAAGAATTACAAAAATCATTACTGAATTTGTGTTCCATCTTTGTGGTTAATGACATCTTCTCATATACTTTTTATAGGAACGTTTTCTGAATTTTTATAATCATTACTCCTTTTTGTGTGGAGTGTGTATTTACAAGTGTATTTTTATACATGTGTATTTTTATAATATAAAATAATATTTATTAGTTTCCCTTTGTTCATTATTGTAACTTGCAAGTGTTTTGTACCAGCCACTTCCTATAAGTTATAGTTTGTCCTACACTGCCTTGCTAGGATTTACCAAAATTCCTACTGGGCTGTACAGCTCTGGAGGTCGAGGGTCCTATTTTTCTTTACTTACCATTGAAAGCCCAGCTGATAATAAAATTCAGGGTTGTCAGATGTGGGAGGCTAAATGACAGCCACTCCCAAAATATCCTTGTCCTAATTCCTAGAACCTGTGAATAGGTTACCTTCTATGACAAAAGAAAGCTTGCAGATCTGACTGCCTAAAGGACTTCGGGGTGGGGGAGTTATCCTAGATATCCCACTGGACTCATTGTAACCACAAGGGTATTCATAGGAGGAAGGCAGGAAAGTTAGAGATCTGAAGGTACCCTGCTGGCTTTGAAGATGGAGGAAAGGGCCAGGAGGAAGCAGGTAGCTTCTTGAAGCTGGAAAAGACAAGAGGAAATGGATTCTTGCTCTGGATGAAAAATACAACCTGCCATATCTGTAAACAGAGGGCACCACTACAACCAACAAAGACAGTGATCCCTGAAGAAACTCAGGATGGAGACATGCAGACTGCCCCTTGCCAAGCCCTCAGCCACTGCAGCCATCCTCAAGTGTGCCCCCGACGGGCCTCAGAAAGGGGAAGAAGAGGATACTGGCCCCAGATAGCCAAATGTGCTTCTCAGTTGCTCAGTTTTGTCTGACTCTTTGCAGTCCCAGGGTCCCTAGACAGCTAAGGTGCATATCAAAGTGACAATTTCAATGATCCCAGACCCTTGCATCTTCCCATACAAAGAAACCACTAAATTCCTTAACTTGAGTTATCTGGTTTCCTTTAATTAACATTAACAATTTGATGTTCTGACTACCTGGTTTTTGTTACAAAACTCCTATAGACCCTAATTCTTCCCTCACCTCTTTGGAATAGTCCCTCAGAGACATCTGAAAGGCTATCTCATGAGTTTAAGTCCTCAGGAAGTTCACCAAATAAAATACAATTCTTAACTATTAGTTCTGCATTTTTCCCCACCGTGGACACTAGATTTAAGAAGAAATAAGCAGCAGTGACACCATTGCCTATAATACAGGGAGACTTATTTTAAATTTTGACCTCCATAACTCTAAGTTTGTGTTATTTTAAGCCGTTATCTCACATTATAGCAAAGTAATACTCAAAATTCTGCAAGCTAGACTTCAACTGTACATGAACCAAGAACTTTCAGATGTTCAAGCTGAATTTAGAAAAGGCTGAGGAACCAGAGATTAAATTGCCAACATCCATTAGATCATAGAAAAAGCAGGAGAATTCCAGAGAAACATCTAATTCTGCTTCATTGACTATGTTAAAGTCTTTGACTATGTTGAGCACAAAAAACTGTGAAACATTCTTCAAGAGATGGGAACCAGACCACCTTACCTGCCTCCTGAGAAATCTGTATGCAGGTCAAGAAGCAACAGAACTGGATATGGAACAACAGACTTCCTCCAAACTGGGAAAGGAGTACATCAAGGCTGTATACTGTCACCCTGCTTATTTAACTTATATGCAGAGTACCTCATGGGAAATGCCAGGCTGGATGAAGCACAAGTTGGAATCAAGACTGCCAGGAGAAAAATCAATAGCCTCAGATATGCAAATGACACAGCCCTTATGGCAGAAAGTGAATAGGAACTGAAGAGCTTCTTGATGAAAGTGAAAGAAGACAGTTAAAAAATTGGCTTAAAACTCAGTATTCAAAAAATGAAGATCATGGCACCCAGTCCCATTACTTCAAGGCAAATAGGTGGAGAAATAATGGGAACACTGAGAAACTTTATTTTCTTGGGTTCTAAAATGACTGCAGATGGTGACTGCAGCCATGAAATTAAAAGATGCTTGCTCCTTGGAAGAAAAGCTATGACAAACCTAGACAGTATATTAAAAAGCAGAGACACCACTTTGCTGACCAAGGTCTGTATAGTCAAAGCTATGGTTTTTCCAGTAGTCATGTATGGATGTGAGAGTTGGACCATAGAGAAAGCTGAGCGCCAAAGAATTGATGCTTTTGGACTGTGGTGTCAGAGAAGACTCTTGAGAGTCCCTTGGACTGCAAGGAGATCCAACCAGTCCATCCTAAAGGAAATCAGTTCTGAACGTTCATTGGAAGGACTGATGCTGAAGCTGAGACTCCAATACTTTGGCCACCTGATGTGAAGAACAGACTCATTGGAAAAGACCCTGATGCCGGGAAAGATTGAGGGCAGGAGGAGTAGAGTTTGACAGAAGATGTGATGGTTGGATGGCATCACCAACTCAATGGACATGAGTTTGAGCAAGCTCTGGGAGTTGGTGATAGACAGGGAAGCCTGGCATGCTGTAGTCCATGGGATTGCAGAGAGTCAGACACCATTAATCGACTGAAGTGAACTGAAGCCTCTATATTTGTGGTAAATTCTTATAACAATTAAGGCATTAATAAATAAGTTTTACCATTGTAAGCTCAGGTTTTATACATTAAGGGAATTTTTCTTAGATCATATGCAAATACAATTAGGATACAAAATGAAATTTTTCTGTCATAAACACTATGCTATTTTTATCGGATTTACTAAACCATGACAGTTATCACCACGAGACAATTTTATGAAAACTGGACTGTGTGTTTGGTACTAAAGTACTTTTTCTTTATTACTTTGGTCATTTTAAATAAAATGGAGGCCAGCAAATAAATAAATTTTAGTAAGTTTCATTGATTAATATGCATTTCTGGGGTGAATGGTAGAATCAACATGTTACCTATGTAACATACTAGTAGTTATTCAGCTTACTTACTGATTCAAGCAGAATGTTTATGTTCAGATAAACATCATTGAAAATGATGGAATGGATCTTAAAACTATCACATATATTAAATAACTATTTTGAAATAGGATCATCTCACTGATAGTCATTTAGTACAAATTCAACTGCTTTCAATAATTTTCATAACATAATGCATCAAATTTTGTGTGTTTCTTATTATAACTGAATAGTATATTGTTTCACCACCCACGTCATAAAACTGCAAAGATTTTTCAAAATAAGATTTATTGAAGTACAATTTATATGCAATAAATCACACCCTTTTAAATTGCACCATTTATTGAGTTTTGGTAAATGCATATTATTGTGAATTCACTACCACATTAAAATATAGAACATTTGTATCTCCCCAAAAAGTTTGCTCATACTACTTTGCACTGAAAACTGTTACACCCCTAATCCTTGTCAACCCCTGGTTTGTTTATAGTCACTCAAATGTTGACTTTTATAGACCATTTAGTAAATTGTATCATGCAATATGTATTCTTTTGTGTCTGGCTTCTTTCATTTAGCATAATACTTTTGAGATTTATCCATGCTTTTGTGTGTTTCAGTAGCTCATTCTTTTCATTTCTGATTTGATTTCCAAGCCATAGATATACCAGAATTTGTTAATTCATTCAGTAGTTACTAAGCATCTGGGTGCTTTGCAATTTGGGCATACTATAAATAAAACTGCATGAATATTTGCATATCTGTCTTTGTTTTCATTTCACTTGAATAAATACCTCAGAGTCAAATCGATAGGTCACGTGGTAGGTATATGTTTAACTTTATAGGAAACTTTCAAACTACTTGCCAAATTGAATGAACCATTTTGCAATTTCATCTGTAACATATGAGATCACAATTTCTCCTATCTATGCACCACTTGAAACTGCCAGGCTTTTTCATTTTAGCCATTCTTGTGAGTGTGCCTCCATTTTCTTAATTAAGAGCAAGAAATATTGATCATTTTTTCATAAATGTTTTGTGGTCATTTGTATATCTTATTGTGTGATGTGTTTCTGTATGTTTTGCTCATTTTTTTAATCAAGCTATAATCTTAGTCTTGAGTTGAAAGACTTGAGTACTTAACTTTTGGTAAAGAACTTTTATAAGATATTTGCAAATACATTCTTCAAGGCTTGGGTTGACCTTTTATTTTCCTAATTGTGCCTTTGAAAAAGCAAGTTTTAATACTGAAGAAATAGTTTGCACATTTTTCTTTTATGATTTGTGCTTTTGTATCTTGTTTAAGAAATATATGTATATCTAATAGCACCAGAGCCATTTAATGACTATATTATCATATATATATGTATATATATATATATGTTATAAACCTCATGGTACAATCTCATATTTTTATTAAATATTCACATAAATTAAAAAGAAGTTAAGAACATAAAGACCAAAAATTTTAGAAATTATATTTTATATGTACCATTTCTGATATTATTCATACTTTCCTGGTGATTCAGGTTTCAATCTGATATAATTTCCTTTCAGTCTGAAGAAGTTTTTCCAAACTTTTTGTGGTGACATTATTCTTGCAGTTAATTTTCTTAACTTTCTTATACCTAGAAACATATTTTTCATTTTCATCTTTGAAGAAAGCTTTTGCTTGATCCAGAATCTTGGGGTAACACTTTTTAGCCCTTTAGCTCCTTACAGATGTTACTTGAGTGGTTTCTGGGGTTCAGGATTCCTTCCTTTAAGTCTCTGGCTGAATCATTTTTTCAGTTTATTATGATATTTTTCTCTTGATTCTTTCAAGATTCAGTATTAACATCTGACTTTCAACGGATTGCCTGTGTGTGACCTTTTTTGGTGTTTATTCTAGGTTTGCATTGAGAATATTGAATTGATAATTTTGTATATATCATAAAATTTGGGAAATTTGGAGACATTATTTCTTCAAACATTTTTCTGAACATATTGGATTCTAATTCCATGTATTTTCAGTTATTTGATACTGTCTGAAAGATCCTGAGTCTCTGCATTTTCTTTTTTTCAGTGCTTTTTCTCTTTGTACTTTGATAATTAGTAGTGATCTGTATCCAAGTTCACTGATTTTTATTTTCTCTGTTGTTTCTATTCAATTTTTAAATTCATCCAGTTCATATTTGTCTGTATTCTATTTTAGGTATTTTAGCTCTCAGTTCTAGAAAATTCCTTTCTTCCTTTATTATTCCTTCTATTTATCTGATGAAATTTCCTATTTTTTTTAAGTTAAGTAATTTCTTTTTTACTTCCCTAAGAATATTTATCATGGCTCTCAGAAGTTTTTATTTCCTTATTTCAATCTATGGATCATTTCAAGATTGATTTCATGTTATTGCCTTTTTGAGACAATCAGGAATGTTACCCAATTTCCTAGTCCTCTTTATGTTAGGAAATTTTAGATTGTGTTTTAAACAATTAATTGCATTTCAATGGAAAACTGTGCATTGTCTAGAAGACAATCTTCAGATAATTTGATTTAGGTATTTGTCTTCTGAGCTAAAGCTTAGTAAGTCATAATTAACTTAAAAATCTGCAAATTCTGTTTTCTGTGGTAAAAAGTTCAACTCGCTTTTCTCTCTGCTGCAGGAAAAAAATAATTTTGCTCCCATTTGAGCACTCATTTCAATATCCCTGCTGTATATCTTTTGAAATGGTTATAACTTGTATCTGATCCCTTCTTGATAAATAAATAGAACAAAATATTTCAAATGTGTTCATCTTTATACCTGTATGAAGCTCATACTTTTACCTTCTCTCTTTTGAAAATTGTCTTTGAGAGTGTCCTAAGTGTTATGAATGTTGAGATGTGAGAAATCTAAAATCCATTATTATTGTCTGTCAGTAATGTGTCTTTCGTTTTAGCAGACAATTCCCAAAATGAAATTTGTTTTTTGGATATTAGCTTCAATCACAGTTCTGATCTGTCTGATTTCACTCTGAGTCTGCTCCACTCGGGAGTGGTTCAAGAATTAGCCCAAACGTGATCAAACAGAAGTCTGAGATCCCTTCTCTGGCCTTTACAGAGCAAATTCACAATGTTGTCATAGGTACCTTGCCTTGTCTTCAAAGTAGCTGAATCACCGTGACTCCTAAGTGTGGTTCCTGAGGCCAGAAATACTATGGTCCCTCTATCATCCCCCGACTCCCCAGCAACATATGTGAGCACTACTGTTGGGGACAAACAGTGGATACATCTTCCCTCAGAAACAGTATTCTACACCCTCCTGCTCTTCTTCATCACCTCGTGCCTTCAGACAGTGGCTTATTATATTATGTCTGTATTTGTCATTGATTTCTGTGGCAACATCAGTCCACTTTGACCTTACCCCATCACTATGGAAAGTACAGCTCTGCATATTATAGGGTTTTGAACAAATACAGGTGTGTTATACAAATGAGCACTTTGCTTAATAATGTATCAACACATTTGAGTTTAATATGCTTCCTAGTATTGGAATAGATGCACATATAGTTGGAAAATATACATTTAACATTAACATAATGACCCTACATTATAGATCCAGTCAAACATTTGGATGAGAATAATATTTACAATATACAATATTAAATCTTTATATATTTCTTGATAACAGTGTCAAGTACATTATCTCAGAAAATAAAATAGGTAAAAACTAGAACTTTCTTTTTGAAGCTGCACTCTATTTTGGTGACAGTAAAAGAAAGAAAGAAAGAAAAAGGAAGTAAGGAAGGTAGAGAAGGAGAAAGAGAAGGAGGAAGGGAGAAAGCCAAGGAGGAAAGAAAATAAGCCATGATAACAAGGATTAAGAATGGTTACAAATGAATACCCCAACGTAAAAATAGAATTTAATTTTCATGAGCTTCACATCCATCTTCATATGCTTTTGTCATTACCCTTTCCGAAACCCTCAGCTTTACCCGTGACTACATTTTCTGCTACCCTTTCCTATAATGGCTTTGTATTCGTCCCTTGGGTTGGATGCTGTTCTCAGTAGTCTCACACTCCTTATTTCCATGATGTAACTCACACTGTTGCTATGGCAATGATCAGCATCTTCCAGCATGAACCGCTGTGATTACAGTTTTCTAGTGCCAGACTCTTCTTCTTTCAGTCAATTTTCAGAGATCCCTTTTTTTCTTCCACACACTCCAAACTCAGCTCTTAATGTACTTTGATTAATGTTTCAGAGTTTAACCAGTATAGTGATGTGTTAAGTGGCAATGCTTTGTCTGCATTTTTCTATAAGTCTATTGTTCAGCCTATATGAATGTTTTTACTGAATCACAGTAAACTAGGTGTAGCTGACGTTTTTAAAATACATAAATCAGCCTTGAAATAACAAACTTGTAATGTATAGTTTGTGTACATGAGATCTAGATTGTAGGACTCAAGTGTTAAACACAAAGTGAATTATAAAGGAAAAAAAATTTTCTTCAATAATATCTTGATAATTAAATACAGGTCAAGACCCTGAATTATCATATGCTGGAGAAGCAAGGAGTCCATCCTACCACATATAGTAAGTCACCTTTGCATGACACTACCAAAGTATTCAGCTTGTATTTATCAGACAAATTTCAGCAGGACATCTAGCTTGTGAGATTAAATATGTGTATAAAGTTAAAGGCATACATTCTTCCTAAATTATGCATTCTTTGCTCCACATGTCCACAAGGGAAAGGCTCCTTCTCTTGAGTATATATTTTTATTTTTTAAGAACGTAAAGATCTTTGTGCATTTTTCATTCCAGTTAAGACCACAACTGAAAGTCCAAATAACAGTGAATTTTTATTTCATAAAGATAATGAAAACACATACCACAGTGTGTAGAAAGTAAATTGTCATATGGCAAGTAGACCAAGAATTTCCTATTTAATCAAAATTTACTTTTACATTTTTCACATAGTTTTTAAATCAATATTTTTGCAAGAAGGCAAATAAGCTATAAGATGCAAATTTGTTAACCTTTCTCATATATATAAGAGGTCTTCTTTTCCAAATTTGAAGAATAAATTAATGTCCACTAATCTGATGCTTTCAATTGTGGTGCTGGAGAAGACTCTTGAGAGTGCCTTGGACAGCAAGGAGATCAAACCAGTCAATCCTGAAGGAAATAAACCCTGAATTTTCATTGGAAGGATTGAGGCTGAAGCTGAAGCTCAAGTAGTCTGACCACCTGATGCAAAGAGTTAACTCGCTGGGAAAGGATCCTGATCTGAGGGCAGGAGGAGAAGGGAGTGACAGAGGATGAGATAGTTAGCATCACTGGCTCAATGGACATGAATCTGAGCAAACTCTAGGAGACAGAGAAGGACAGGGAAGCCAGGAGTGCTGCAGTCCATGGGGTCACAAAGAGCTGGGTATGGCTTAGCAACTGAACAATAGCACTGATATAAACATTAGCCAAGTACCCATAACCGTACTCCTAGCTTGGATTCAGTTGGCTCCAATTAACTATTAACTGTTAACTTAGATTGCCGTTAAAAACCTGGGTTTCATTATGCCTAATCAAATCATTTTCTCCCCCAGAAGAACAAAGATACCCAAGCTGCAATTGTTGTTTAAAATTTACTAAGTAATAAGATCAATTTTGTGGGCTGTCATTGAGTGTTATATACCTAAATTTCCTTTCACAATTATTAATACATAAACCAAGCATCTTACATAGTTTCAAAAACTGTGAGCATTGTAGACAAATTTATACTGATTTATCAATCCCCAATTTTGTTCAGAATCAAGTAAATCTAAAGGACTAAACTCCATTCAAAAAGGAAGAATATACATTTCATAGAGAGTAAAAATGTATCCACCTATGACACTATGCTACCAAGTGACACATATTTTAAGTGAAAGAGGCTTGTTCACTTACAAATGTGTGAGTTTACATGAAAAACAAATATACTGGGCATGTTTATCCCCTCTCTTTCAGGCCTGTTCTTAATCCTCAATGATACCCAGGACTCTATCCCATACACCCAGTGCAATTTACTCTGTTTCCCTGTTTTCAAAAGTCACTCTCTAAAAAGGATTTGTCAAACTAATTTAACCCCAAAATAAATAATTAACAGTCTTAATGCATCACCTTTATCTTTCATTAGGAAAACCTAGTCTTATCTAGCCGAGAGAGTTTCTGATTGAGACTGATCAAAGCTGAGCTGGGCTTCCCTGGTAGCTCAGCTGGTAAAGAATCTGCCTGCAATGCAGGAGACTCTGGTTTGATCCCTGGGTTGGGAATGTCCCCTGGAGAAGGGCGTGGCAACCCATTCCAGTATTCTTGCCTGGAGAATCTCCATGGACAGAGGAGCTTGGCGGGCTACAGCCCATGGGTTGCAAAGAGTCAGACATGACTGAGCAACAGAGCACACACACATATACCTGAGCCAGCAGGAGGCAGGTCAATTCCATGGCAGTCGTCGTATTTACAGCTTGAAATAAAACTCTGCCTCTGGTAATGCACGTGCCAAAATTAGCAAGACTTTAATAATTGCTGTCGTACATGACGATGTTTGTGTTATAAGATCTTACAGGATCTGAACTGAATCAAAGGTCACATTATAGTCTAGCAGTTTACTGCATATACCTATGAAAACATATTTCAGAGCAAGGCAGTGTATATTTCAATACTAAAACCACTGGTGACAACTTCAAGTAGAGCAAGTGTTTTAAACAATATGGATAAGGAAAACATGCAATTTGATTGGAACTTTAAAATGAAGTAGTTTTAGATTTCTAAAATTGAATATGAAAAAGTGCAGTAGGGTGAGGAAAGAAAATATTAGAACATCTGTTTGTGAAACTTCTCCTTCTGTATTAAGTGTGAATGTATGTTATTTAAAACATGTGTGACAATAATAGTACACATCAAGAAGTTTTATACATATATATATATATGTTAGTCGCTCCGTCATGTCTGACTCTTTGTGACTCCATGGACTGTAACCCATCAGGCTCCTCTCTCCACGGAATTCTCCAAGCAAGAACACTGGAGTGCATAGCCATTCCCTTCTCTAGGGGATCTTCCCGACCCAGGGAACAAAACCAAGTCTTTTGCATTGCAGGCAGATTCTTCACCGTCTGAGCCACCAGGGAAACCCACAATAGTGCACATAAAGAAGTTATAAATAAATAAACAAACTATACTTCTCACTCAAGGTAAAAGAAAATACAGCAATTGATAGATGGATACTTTCAGAAGACTCCAAAGACTTATTGCAGTTAACGATCGTAAAGTAGAACTAAGAACTGAATTACCATTTCTAAATTGTAATGTTAGCTTTTCAATTTTAGCAATATTTCCACATTATGGATTCAACATTGGATACAATAACAGCAAACTGGGACACAAAGATAAGAAAACTTCACATGTTAACCTCTTATTTACCTTTAAAAAGGACTCTAAAAACTGAATAAATGAGCCTGGAGAGTATAAACTAGAGAACACAATAAATTACATAAATTAAGATTATGGCAAATAAAGGAACCAAGAAAATACATGAACTATAGCATTAAAATTCAAACTCACAGGACAAAATGCTTATTTTGGAAGTACACAGATACAAAATATCACTTGGTTAGCAGAGCTCTTGAAGAGGAAATTTTGTAAACATGAAAATTTGTGATTTATGTAATAACTAATCTAATAGTGGCTAAAACGAGATTATGATGTTTTCAGAAAGGATTATTTTGTCTAATCAGTATTTGTTATTGCTTTTGATTAAAGCTTATATATACTATATTAATATAAATTAAAATGCTGACCCAGGAAATTTATCTGTTGTGCAGAAAGTTTTTAATTCTGTCCATTCGACTTTAGCTGATTTGTCCTTTAAATGATGACACTTGATTTGATCCCTAGAAAGCAGCTTTTCCCTTTGCAAACCAGAAGTGCCTTCTTAAAAGTTCATTCATTTCTGCACATCACCAAGGGATAATATATGGTATCCTAATTCACCTCATATTGCAATGTAGTTCCCAATTTATCTGAGCACAGCCGTGGAACTTGGAGGTTGGGCAGCTGTCAGCTCCCCTTCTTTGATCACAAGTACTAACCCAAACATCTATAAATCTGTGCATAAATTAGAAAATTACTTGTAAAATTTTTCAGGAACACTGTGGGCACTCCTGGGAAGGAATGAAGGCCAAAGGAGAACGGGGAGCAGAGGATGATATGGTTAAATAGCATCACCACTGCAATGGACATGAATTAGACCAACATCCACTATTAGAGAGGGTGGAAGACAGGAGCCTGGCCTACTGCAATAAATAGAATCACAGAGTCGAAATGATTTAGTGACTGAACAAAAATAACCACAAGGAGCATTGTCACAAAATAATTTAGGAGTCAATGTTGCATCTCACACTGTTTAAGGTGTGATTACCAGAATCACAGTTCTCCACATTGTAGTTCTCCATCATAAAGCTCAAATGCAGAATTTCTTGAAGTCAAATGTAACAGTATATTGAATTCAGTGCTCTATTATATTTATTAAGGGTAAATTTTAATAATATGAAACACCTGCATTATTTTTGCATTTTGTATGCTTTAAACTTTTATCTTGAATAGACCAATAGATTGCAGATCAACAAAGGACTGAACTATAGTATGTACCACAATGTGGCAGGTAGACACCAAGATGGGTCCCAACTGTCCACATTTCTTGGTATTCACGCTTATATACGGGCTTTCCCAGTGACTCAGTGGTAAAGAATCTGCCTTCCAAGCAGGAGCGGTGGGCTCAATCCCTGGGTCCCTTTCTTGAAAGAAATATCTTTATCAGCTCTTTGAACTTGATAAAAAGTAGGAAAAGAACAGTAAAAAAAGCAAAAAACTATTCTACTTGGCTGATTTGAACAAGTAGCAAGTTAATATGCACCTGAAGGGGGAAAAAAATTAGTATTTTGTTTAAAATAAAATCCAAAAGAGAAGTAAACTAGTGAAGACATTTTTATGAGGAATAAGTATGCATCAGATAGCTCAAAAAGGTGAAAATGAAAATGCAATCAGTTCTCTAATGAATTAATAGGTACAGCAGGGAATTTCATGTTACTTTATGTGAAATTGCTAATGAACAGCAGAGAAGCTGGGAAAAAATGGTAGTCAGCACATTCTAGGAACCCACCTTGCCTTTTAAAGGCCTTATAAATAGAAGATGGCTCTTTATTAAAAATCAACATATTTTCCTTTCCTTCTACATTTAGAAGAAATTGTAAGTTTTTTTTCCTATCTATATAAATAATGGTAACACAGAAAACTTAAAGCAACATGGTTTATACATCATCTTTGTGCTTTTTTAGTTTTTCTTAATTTGCATTGCTCTCAATATGAAGTTTACAGTTAGTTTCTCTTAGAGAGCTCTTTTGTCCATCCCAGAAGAATGGCACTTCTAAGATCCAATTCATTCACATATGGGGGAGTCACACACTCAGATGTTGGAAGAAGCAGCTAAGTGACTTAAAAGACTGAAGTTTATTAGATAAGAAACACACTTCCACACAAGAATGGGTACCCCATCTAAAGGGCAACCAGTCTTTGGCTTAAGTATTTGGAGGACATGAGGAAATAGACACAATGTTGCTTGATCATTGAATTTATAAAATAATATTGTTACCTAGGTTGTTGGCCCAGAATCATACCTCTGTACTTCCCTCAAATGGAAAGCAATTATTCTTATTTAAGTTTCAGGAGGAAGCTGCCAAGAGAAAAAATAAGAACTGGTTAGAACCAAAAACTAGGCCCAAAATGGCAGAAGATTTGACTTCCAATAGACCCTGAACCTCACTGTACACTCGTTGTAATATATTAGCATTTGCTGAATGACACGCCAACCAGTGCCATGACAGTTGGCAATTGTCATGACAAGAACCAGAAGGGCCATTGTTATCATTGCTGTTCATTTGCTAAGTAGTGTTGAATTCTTTGGGACACCATGGACTGCAGCACACCAGGCTCCTCTGTCCTTCACCATCGCCCAGAGTTCACTCAAACTCACGTCCATTGAGTTGGTGATACTATCCTCTGCTATCATCTCATCGTCTGCTGCCTGCTTCTCCTTTGCATTCAGTCTCTCCCATCTCCAGGCTCTTTCCCAATGAGTCAGTTCTTTGCATCAAGTTGTCAAAGTATTGGAGCTTCAGCTTCAGCATCAATCCTTCCAATGAATATTCAGGGTTCATTTCCTTTAAGACTGACTGGTTTGATCTCCGTTCAGTCCAAGGAATACTCAAGAGTCTCCTCCAGCATCACGATTCAAAAGCATCTATTCTTCAGCATTCAGTCTTCTTTATGGTCCAACTCTTTTCAACCCACATAAGGACTGAAAAGAAGTGTTACATCACTTTCAGGTTCTAACGACATGCTTGTTCTTGGATAAGTCATGAATATTCCTACCATTCTTTCCAAACCTGTCTCTTTTACTTCCAATCTCCTACATTTTTATCTCCAGATGGATTGGCTTGAGAAGTTGCTTTTCAAACTAGGGTCCCCATTCTCCATTCTTTGGCCATTGAATGAAACTTGTGCTCTTCCAGTGTCAGCACTGGTTTCCTTAATGTCTGTGTGAATCCATCAGAAAACCTTCCTTACCAGGACAAGGGGTCTTGATCTGAGGAAGGCACCTAGAGGGGATCTACTAGATCAATTTGGCAACAGTATCCAACTGTTTATTTGGAAACTTCTGATTTTTATATATTGACACCTAAGTCAACTTAAAAATTGGGAAGGTTGAGTAAAATATGTCCAGTTGTTCAGTTCAGTTCAGTTCAGTGTTGTCCTACTCTTTGTGATCCCATGGACTGCAGCATGCCAGTCTTCCCTGTCTATCACCAACTCCCAGAGCCTGCTCAAACTCATGTCCATTGAGTCGGTGATGCCATCCAACCATCTCATCCTCTGTCATCCCCTTCTCCTCCTGCCTTCAATCTTTCCCAGCATCAGGGTCTTCTCCAATGAGACATTTCTCAATGTGTATTTGTAGATGACCTAAATCAGTTACAAGGCACCATACACTGCAGTGCTTCTCCAGTGGCCCCTCTAAGATAAGCCCCTGTTTCTTTAGATGAGAGACTCCTAAGTGAGTGACCCAAGACCAGAACTGAGCCAACAACATTCCGCTAGGGATCTGAAGTATGATAAGAGGCAATCAGGTACCCAGGTGGGGACATATTACCTTATAGAGCAGCAACAAAAATAGTAAAAAGATCCCAAAACTCTAGGGGAGCATTGATTTCTAACCCTCCTTCATGTTTTAAGTGATTTTAATAGTTCTTCTGATAAAAATATTTTCATTATCATTTCCCCTCAGAGAGCTAGCACTGACTTTTGTTGCTTGAGTGCAAAAATAATACAGAACGCAATTTTTACCAACATGAAAACCTTCATTAAGATGGAAATCAGTCTTTTCTTTCCACTCAACTACTTTCTCAACTCAAGTGGCTCCCAACCAGGAGAAAGACTGGGCTTCTAGGAATATTTAAGTAAGGGAAGTAGTTCTGGGTTTGTCTGTGTGTGTGTGTGAATGTAATTATAGGAATCAAGTCCTACTGATATTTAATATTTCAGAAGTTCCATGAATTATCATCTCCCTGCACTGTGAGGCACAGTTCTATATGTAAATATCCATGCCTTTTGAATGCCAAAGGAATTTTTCCTTTAATTGTTTCTAACATACTCTGAGAGGAGTGCTGTCATATGCCTAAAGTCAATAATCTATTATTTCAAATCCAAGATGTCAGCTTGAGTCTTTTCACTTTCTCTTCACAAATTTTGCCTTTGTCCTCAAGTTTACAATATTCAAGCAGGTATGCTAAGTATTTTTAAAGGATTAAAAAAAGAAAACACATGGAGTCTCATAAATCTTATACACAGAACTTATACTTTATTTCCCCCTAATCTGTGTGCCAGCTTTCATGGAATAAAATCCTGGCTATCACCTGTCTTGCTCTCTTATGTCACCACTAGAGAGAAACATGAAATCTCCTTCACTTTTTAGCACCATTTGTTTTTTGAATTCCCACTAAAGGAAAATGAGTTTTCCTCCAAATAGCTTCCATTTATTATTTACATTGGTAAATAACCATTTTATTGCTATAGTAGCATGAGCCTATTTAAGAAAGTACTAAACACATATACCTGTAGAAATTAATACATATACATTTTTTGTTTCAGCCTGATTGGAACCCTAGATGAGTGTGCAAAGGTTCTGAGAAATATGTTGCAGGTCTTGGTCAGGTTGCATTGCGGGAAATCATTGAAAAGTTAAGTAAAGAAATCACTGAAGATGGTACCTGCGGTCATGAAATTAAAAGACGCTTACTCATTCAAAGAAAAGCTATGAAAAACTCAGACAGCATATTAAAAAGCAGAGACATTACTTTGCCAACAAAGATCTGTTTAGTCAAAGCTATGGTTTTTCCTGTAGTCATGGATGGAAGTGAGAGTTGGACCTAAAAAAGGCTGAGCACTGAAAAATTGAATCTTCTGATCTGTGGTGTTGGAGAAAATTCTTGAGAGTTTCTTGGACTGCAAGGAGATAAAACCCAGTCAAACCTAAAAGAAATCAACCCTGAATATTCATTGAAAGGACTGATGCTGAAGGTGAAACTCCAATACTTTGGCTATCTGATGCAAAGAACTGGCTCATTTGAAAAGACCCTGATGCTGGGAAAGATTAAAGGCAGGAGGAGAAGGGGATGACAGAGGACAAGATGCTTGCATGGCATCACCAGCTCAATGGACATGAGTTTGAGCAAGCTCCGCAAGACGATGAAGGACAGGGAAGCCTGTTGTGCTACACTCCATGGGTTCGCAAAGAGTCTGACATGACTGATCAACAAGTTAAGAAAGCATTGTGTGCATTTGCCTTAGCCTCAGCTCGCACTCCTTTCATATTCAAATTAAACTACTTTTTTCAAATCTACCAACCATCCCTCTCCAGGTCCATTTATCATCACTAGCACACTTGGTGAACATGTGTTTATTGAACACCTGCTACATTCTAGAAAATGCCTCTGAACTGTAAGAGCTGTTGGTCATCAATAGAAGCATAGTGAAATGATAGTCACAAAAACACTGATGAGGTGATATTTTTAATGCGGTGGGGGGAAGGAGAAAAAATTTTAGGCAAGGAAAGTTTGATGTCATTAAATTCTGTATTTCATCTGTTCTTCTTTGTTACTATTATATTGTCAACAATACAATTGTAACTTAAGTAGATTGTGAACCGCCCAGATCAGTCAGTATCTCTCAGCTTATATTTTTATGTCTGAACAATTTACCTGCTGCAAAGTAGGTCTGTAACAAATGCTTATGAATGAACATAAAGAACACAATTCTTTTGTTACTGTTCAGTTGCTCATTCATGTCTGACTCTGCAATCCCACGGACTGTAGCATACCAGGCTTCCCTGTCTCACACCATCTCTCGGAGCTTGCTCAAACTTACGTCCGTTGAGTTGGTAATGCCATGCCCCATCTCATCCTCTGATGTCCCCTTCCCCTCCTGCTTTCAATCTTTTCCACATGGGGGTATTTTCTAATGAATCAGCTCTTTGCATCAGGTGGCCAAAGTATTGGAGCCTTACCATCAATCCTTCCAATGAACACTCAGGACTGATTTCCTTTAGGATTGGCTGGTTTGATCTCCTTGCAGTCCAGGGGACTCTCAAGAGTCTTCTCCAACACCACAGTTCAAAAGCATCAGTTGAACTGTGGTGTTGGTGTTTTAATTGTTTCCTTTGAATTCACTGACTTCTCAAGATTTCTTACTCCAATTGGAGAGCTAGGTGAGTGGCTCATTCCTTAGCCTAGCAAAGCTGAGAGCCAGAACTGTGCTGTGATGAATGTGTTAAGGGAAATTCATTTCTTAAGGATAGGGTCATTTGTCACTGAACTCAGTGTGAAATTCTCAGTTCTCCAAATTCTAAGCAGAAACCCTGAGTCAAGGCCATAATTGCCTGAACACATTTCACAAGGGATCCCTACACTTCTAACCCAATTGCAAACAATGTGCTCCCATTTGAAATATGGGTTACCTTTTTTTACCGAAGAACATTTCTAAGGGAAGTCCCCAGAAAGAAGTAAGCAGTAGGTATTTGGAGACAGATCAGACTGGACTGCCCACTGACTAAGTCACTTATAATCTACAGAAAATCTTCTTAATGTTGCAGTACTTTATTTTACTCATTTTTAAATACACCAATGGTTATAACATCTATTTTAAGTGATTTCTACTTTAAGAGATGGAAAAGCACTTTGCTGAATGCCTGACACACAATAGGCTGTTTAAATACAGTATTTCCTTCCTCCATTAAAAATGAGGACAGATCCTCCCCCTATCTTTTTGTACATTTTCAATTCAACACACAAACTTGACGAGGACCACTCTGATCGGTATGATAGGAGGTACAGGTGAATGCAGAACCATCACAACATACGCAGCTTACAGAGAAGATGTGCCTTGATGAGGGCAGTCATAAGGCTCAAGAAACACAGTGCAGAGTCATGGAGGAGAGTGAGATTTATCTGAGCTAGATGAATCTTCAGGGTTCTCCTTGAGCATGTGTAGGGCATACACAGCCCAAAGTTTTGAATCTTATATTAAGCCTTCCTTGACCAGTGCAGTCACCAGAGAAATCTCTGCTTTTTACTTTCTTGTTTATGTGTGGCAGACTCAACTAACTTATTGGTTGAAAAATAATCTTAAAGTTGGTGACTTTTATCACAGTGGTAAAACCTGTGATGAGTTACACCATGGTGTAGTTAGTGTAGGGTGGGGGAAATCCTAATTAGTTTTGAATGAAAAGATCAGAGATAGGTAACACCATTCATTCTCCGCATATTTTTACATACTCAGTCCGTTTCACAAGTGTAGTCATCTCACTAATTCCAAGAGTCAGTGTGATGAGTTAACAAGAGAGTGTTTATAGGAAATCATCTTAACTGAAAAATATACCAGAAATAGAGGTTGTTATTAGTATAAGGGGAACTGAACTAGTAACTGTTGTTTAAAACTAGGAGTTAAATAGTTTAGAAAAAGATTTTCCTTTCTCTAAGTGAATCACTGAGATGCTTCATTGAAGGCATCAACATAAATTTTTAGTTTCCTGTTTAAAATCAGTCAACCATAGAAGTGATATCTCCAGACATTTCCTTGAGTGTGTTGGAAAGATTTTCATTATTAGTGTTGATAATATCTCAACTTTTGTATAGCAAAAAGATACCAAGCTTTGGTAGAATGATAATCATATCTTAAACACCATAGGGAAAATTAAATTAATTTCAAGAATGCAAGTTTTTACTGTCAAAGTAAACTGTGATTCTGATTTTAGGACAATGACCTTGTAAATAAAATGGTCATAGTTCTTCTCATTGCTCCCATAATTTTCCTTTAAAAGTATCAACCCTTTAGCTGCAAAATATAAAATATATTCATTTGAAAAATAATCTAGTTTATCCACTGAATTGATATTTTTACTTCATTTAGGCAAAAACAAGCTGAACTTCAATATCAATCTATATAAGCAAAAGGTAATAGTTAATTTTAAAAAGTGGAGGAGGGAGTATTAATGTGGACATGCTTACCTGAGAGCCACACAATTGGATTTAGAATCTTAGACTATCACTATTGGACTGTATTATCTTGGTAATTTACATGATTATTCTGGCTTCAATTACTTTATCTTGAAAATGAAGCTTAATAATGTCATTTTTGTAGGAAAATTTCCAGGTCAAAAAGGTTTTATACTTAAAATTATATTTTTAAATGTTTATTGAGAGATATTATTTATATTTGGAACAGCAAACTACCAATTTTTTAAAAAAATTCTTCTCATATACAATCTATATTAATATTGGCCAAGAAAAATTACTTACTTAATTGTATTTGTCAATTACAATATATTTATTCATCAGAATAAGACCTACCACAAAGCCATACTTAAAAGCAATAAAATTAGGTTTCAAAGTATATTTTTGAATGCCAACCTTCTGTCGAA
Organism: Cervus canadensis; assembly: GCF_019320065.1. Lineage (NCBI taxonomy): Eukaryota > Metazoa > Chordata > Mammalia > Artiodactyla > Cervidae > Cervus > Cervus canadensis. The sequence continues at coordinate 66,699,730 of NC_057401.1, read as the reverse complement.
AATGAACCTCTGCTAACTCACAGCTATTAGTTAAAAAATAATCCATGCTTTTTACAGTCTTTAAGACTTCTTTCACAGTTATGTTCAATATTTTACCTCTCAGAGGAATTACCGAGCATATGCCTAAGTGGATACTAGATGAAGAGGAAGTAAGAGGACTCTTAGGAATCAGAGCCTCTGGTTGTCTGCTATTCTCAGCTCTTAATAAATTGGACATTTTAGGCTGAACCACCACACTCTTCTGGAAAGCTCCTTTCTTCTGTAAACACCAAATGGATGAATTAAACGATCTCTACAAGGAGATCAAACCAGTCAGTTCTAAAGGAAATCAACCCTGAATATTCATTGGAAAGACTGATGCTGAAGCTGGAGCTCCAATCCTTTGGCCACCTGATGCCGACTCACTGGAAAGACCCTGATCCTGGGAAAGACTGAGAGCAGGAGGAGAAGTGGGCAATAAAAGATGAGATGGTTGGATGGCATCATCAATTCAGTGGACATGAGTTTGAATAAACTCTGAGAGATAGTGAAGGACAGGGATGCCTGGTGTGCTGCAGTCCACGGGGTCGCAAAGAGTCGGACATGACTTAGCAACTGAACAACATATTGACAGACTTCAAAAACCTATTTCTTTAATAAACGGAGAATGATAACAAAGAGATGAGGCTTCGTATATAAAATATAATTCAGTAATAACAAGTCCCAAGCATTCAAAACAAATTAATATAAAAGTAAGCAGTTAATTTTTTGGTGCCCAACATTATACAGATGACAAAAAATTTCTGGATCAGTAATGGTTACTTGAGGATGGAGTCCCTACTAGCATTTTAATTTAACATAGATATTCATTCCTTTGGTGGGGATACCTTACACAGGCTCTGAACTAAAAGATTTGAATACACTTAATCTCTGCCAAACCAAATTTTCCACATTTTTCAAGACACAGTGCAACTGCATCACTCCCATAAGTCCAATGGTATCCCACTTAAAATTCTGCTATAATTCACATCGTTTTAACAGTTCATAGCATACTTTCTTGCATTTGTCTCTAATCGCATTCTTTAAAGATTTTGATTATAGTAGAAACCACTGAGATGATGAGAAACTTGAAACCTAAATTACATACATTGTCCACAATCAAAGGAAAATAAAAGAATTTGCCTAGTGGAGAATGACAACACTCTAACTCTTGTATGGATAATTTTAAAATGTAAATATATGAAGAAGCATATGTGATTTCTTTCTTTCCTGTCATTAAATACACGAAGTTAGAAAATAACAGTGTACAGATGCTAGGAAAAAAATCATGCCACACAGTCTGTACCTCTGAGAAGTTTTTCTCACATGTTATGTATTTTTTGCAATAAGTGCAATACACTTTATTTGTTTGCTTTTTAGTTAAAAGGGCTCCGTCTGTATGTTGTCTATACACCTATTTAAATCATACAAATGAAAATAATCTAACAAAATATTTTAAATATTACAAAAGCAAGACAATATTAACCAAAAAGAAAACCACATCTTAGACTTCAATAAAAGAAAGAAGTCATAACATAAACTTCCTATTACTTCATATTCTATTAATCCCTAGAATTGTGAAATAATTATTTTAACCAAAAACATTGACCCCTTGTTAGTTCAAGATCCTCAAAGATTTTTAAATAAAATAAGATGAGTAAATTGTATCATTACTGAATTCATGCTTGTACTGCTCGCCACACAATGGGCCATTAAATGTAGAGACAGGTTGTTAGGGCAAGAAATAGCAACTTCATTCAGAAAGCCCGCAGAGGGAGAAGATGGTGGGCTAGTGTTCAAAAGATCCATCTTACCTGAGTTTGGATGCTACTTTCTTTTATAAAGCAAAGAAGGGAGGTAAGGCAATACAGTAACAAAGGCAAAAATTTGTCGCAAATATTTCCTGGTTCTGCCAGACTGAAAAGGAGATATGCTCACTTCTTCTTTTCTATACCTATTCATGGGTGAGCAGGTCAGAATGTTTCCTGTGAGCCAAACAAAGGTATTTTAGTTTAACCTTCAGGCCTGGGAGACCAGAGATGAGCCATTATGTATACTCTAAACTACAGGCCACATCCCTTTGTGATTAACTTGTAGGAAAAGCAATAAAACACAAAGGTTAAGCTAAAAGAAATATATCCCGTATGGAGTCAGATTTGTTCTTCCCTATTACATTATTTGGGTTATCTTTTCTGTCTGTGAATTAAGTGCTGCATTAATCAAAGTCCGACTAAGTGTTCAGGATTCTGTCCACACCTCCCTGCACACAGATCCCCACTGTTCTTTATTACAATCACCTCCATGTCTTCTAGACTCAAATTTGTTCTTCCAGCAGATCCTGGAGGGCTACAGTCCAAGGGTGGCACAGAGTCAGACAAGACGGAAGCAACTTAGCACTCAGTGTATAGAAAACAATGATATTTATGAAACCTAAAGTTAATCAAACCTCCTGCTGACCATAATTTATCATTTCCTAAACTCATCAAGATAAAATAAATTTTCTCTACAAACCATGCAGACTCCTTTTTGCTCATCTAATCGCCCTTCTTCACATTGGCATCCTGAATTCCAGCTTCACTAGCTACACACTGTTTCCTTAACAGTATTTCATTCTCACCCACTGGTTTCTCTATATACACTTTGTATTAGGGAAGTGTCTAATGGTATTCTACATTTTTAAGTTGTGTTTGTTGTTGTTATTAATCAGAAAGCCCACTGGATTTTTTTCTCACACCTTCTCTGCATCAGTGGAGAGGATCCTGTATTTTTTTATACTTAGATCTATCAATACAGTGGATTATATTTTTGAATTTCCTAATATTGAAATCACTCTTGTGTTCCTAGAATAAATCTCACTTGGTCATAACGTCTTCTATTTTAAATGAACTGTTGAAATGTTTGCTAGTATTTTTTACATGATATTTCTACCGCAATATTCATAACAATCAAGGATTTCTGTCTGCTTAGTTCATTGATAGATCATGACCCTCAGGAGAGTGCTGGGTGCATATTTGACACTTCGGAAAAGTGTATTGCATAATCAAAATGAAATAAATTTTATATACAAGTACATTGTTTTTGTAAGTCAAATATTCATTAAAATGGAGAAGGACAAGGCAACCCATTTCAGCATTCTTGCCTGAAGAATCTCATGGACAGAGGAGCCTGGCCAGCTAGAGTCCATGTGGTCACAAAGAGTCAGACATGACTGAAGCCATGTAGCACATTCATTAAAAAGTAAGTCAATGATATTCACTATCAGATACACATCTAATATAAACTGATCTTCTTGAATGAAAAAGAAAAGTAGTAATTCCTTTGAATTTTCCCCTGGATAAAACAGGAATTTCTACCTCCAACCCCTTCATTGATAACAGATTGCTGGGATATAATCAGTGTCCACTTTGCCTCAATCAAGTGAAATTAAGCATCTAATGGGCATAAAACTGAGGTCATAAATAATAACCTTTTCACAAGCATAGGACTTTTGCAGGTTTGAAAGTTGCCCTCGAGTTGAAAATACTATTGTCTGTCTCAGGCATTTGCCAGTTTGTATTCTCTGGTGTGTGATAGCACTGACACAGGAGACAGATGGGCTCCAGGTCGGACACTGACAACCAGCCTCCTGTTTGCAATCCCTGAGACAAGAGAGAGGTGGGCTCCAGTTGAGGCATTTGCAGTCAGCCTCCTGTTCACCCTCCAAAAGGGAAATAGCAACAGAAATAGAGCAAATAGCCAGTGTCCATCTCTTGCAAACACCATGCGGTAGTAGTCACGGCAAGGACAAAGAGGGGCAAAGCCCTCTTTGAATAAAGGATTAAGGGATCTCCCTCTCTGCTCTTTTGCGACAAGGGAGATGCTACACATGTGCAGAAAGACTCCTTGTGGGTCAAAAGTCAGGTGATAATTCCAGGCCATAATGAGTCTTGCTCATCCCAGAAGCCTGCACTTCGAGTTCCATCTTGGCTGAGGGGTGCATGCACCCCAGGAGAGGATCCCAGAAAGGTCAGGTGTGGAAAAAGAGGACAGATAACTGGCCTGAAGGCAGACAAAGACCTGGAAGAACTGAAATGTATGAATAACTTAACCACTCTTTACAACACTCCTCCTCACTAGGGGGACACCACACACTTTCCAGATGTTCATCTCTGCCTTGCTTCTGCCTTGCTTCTCTGTGCTAGCCCACTTGTTGCTGTTCTACGTCTCTAACAATAAGCGTTGGACCTGCGTTTACAGTTTCTGCCTCTGTGATAAATGCATTTTTCACTGGGGGTAAAGATCCAGTTTAGCCTCTAGTCCTTGCTGGTCTGATAGCTAGGATTCCTGGTTCTCATCCAAGCTGCTGCTGCTAAGTCACTTCAGTCATGTCCGACTCTGTGCGACCCCATAGATGGCAGCCCACCAGGCTCCCCCGTCCCTGGGATTCTCCAGACAAGAACACTGGAGTGGGTTGTCATCCAGGCTACCCAGGTTCAATTCCTGGGCAGGGAATTAAGTTCTCGCTTCATGCCACCGCTCACTTCTGTTTTGCTGAGATCAGTATACTACATGGTTTTAAAGAAAAAATTGTTGACAACTTATGAGCACTGATTGACAGTTTTCTAGTAATAGGAAATCATGTGCTGGGGAATCTTACTTTCAGAATAACTGGTTTGAAGCATAAAGTGCGAAAGTAGTAATTATAGTTCAAATTTTGATATTTTCAACAATAATTCCATTTGGATAAATTTGAATCAATTTTAGTGGAAAAAAAAAAAAAACCTTTGGTCCTTAAAGGCCAATCTCAAAATTCAAAGCTTTGGAAATGCTCTAATTTTCATGGCTTTGGAGAGTTTCTTATAGTTGATTATTTAACTCAGACTTTGAGAAACATAAGCTGTTTTTGGCCTGGTCTTTTTTTTTTTTCTCTCATATAGCCAAATGTTTGGTGAGGATAAAGGCAAGATAGCAGAATCACATTTCCAGGGACATGCAGTGGCCATCCACAAAGACGTGGATTTGCTTAGTGGCTTTTCTTATTCAGAACCATTGATTTGTTCTATTTTGATTATTTCATTTATGCAGGGACAACAAATGACATGATAAACATATAACAATATCTTTGTGGTATGGTTGACAAAACTAAAACAATAAATAATAAACCTGGAGTTTCAAAGTATCTAGAATTATTTACTCACCATCTTTCTCATGTGAACTATAACTTGACTGTCCTTTTCTAGTCATTCATTCCAAACTTGGAAACCAGAATCTCCAAGTTCATCAAGGCATCTGCCAGGAAATAACATTCTATAGTTCCTGTAAGGCTGGATGCTGTAAGCCGCAGGGTAGCAACAGACTTGTTTAATAGAAGGAATTTGGACATATAATCTCTGTGCATGAAAATAGCCTTTATTTCCTTAACTGTATGATGTCATATATAATCAAATGATTTTCCTTCAAATATAACATCTCTGGCATGGCCTGACTGAAAATTTGGAGTTTGGTTTGTTCTGTTTTATTTTTTAATCCATCCAAATAACAATTTGCCATAAAATCAAAGGACTCAAAAAACCACTTAGATCAACCGTTAACTACTTTTCAAACAAGAATGGTCAATGCATGTCATATTTTCAAGAGAATTTCTTCTTAGGTACTCTTAATTACTCAGTAATGCATATAGTATTTCCTGTAAAGTATTTTTTATGAATTCTGAGAGCTTAATTGGAAGAAATCACCATTCAGAAGTTGTATCATGCCAATTCTCCCAAACTAGTCCGTTTAAATTGGTGGCTGGATTTGATTTAATTATTTGGCTGCATCACATCTTAGATGCAGCCTACGAGATCTTTGCTGTTACGTGTGAGCTTAGTTGTCCAGTGGCACATGAGATAGTTCCCTGACCAGGGGTTGAACGCATGTCGCCTGCATTGAAGGGTGGATTCTTAACCACTGGACCATCAGGGAAGTCCTGGTGACTAGATTTTTAAAAAGGTTTTCTCATAGTCCAACTAGATAATGAACAGTGAAACTATAGCGAATGTATTTTAAGTCAAATGACTGCAACTAAACTTTCCTCTTCAGATCCATCCAAGAACGAGATAATTAATTTTGATTCTTCTCGTCTTAAGTGAGCAGTTCACCCCATGAAATCATCGGTTTTAGCATTAAACCTGGAAATCCTGACTCAGGGTCATATGTGAGATGTCTGCTCCACAAGCCATGTCATCTGGTTCTGGGAGCCTGAGCCTCTGACCCTATTTCCTGTATCAGTCCTCAGAAGTACTTGCTACAACCCGTTCTGCCAACATTCTGAGAAACTGGTCTCATTTGTTCTTTCTCCCCAGAAATTTAACTTCTGCTTTGTAAATTGTAGTAGGAACTTTCAAGCAATAATGAAAGAATAATGCCAACCACCTATTGAAATAAAACAAAATCAGAACAGAGACAGATAGAATTTCTGATTGGGGCTTGAAATACAACTAACCTTGTTTTTGTTGAGTTGTCCAGTCGTGTCTGACTCTTTGTGACCCCATGAACTGCAGCAAACCAGGCCTCCCTGTCCTTCACCAACTCCCGGAGTTTGCTCAAACTCATGTCCATGGAGTCGGTGATGCCATCCAGCCATCTCATCCTCTGTCATCCCCTTCTCCTCCTGCCTTCAGTCTTTCCCAGCATCAGGGTCTTTTCCAAAGAGTCAGTTCTTTGCATCAGGTGGCCAAAGTATTGGAGCTTCAGCTTCAGCATCAGTCTTTCCAGTGAATTTCCAGGGTTGATCTCCTTCAGGATTGACTGGTTTGATCTCCTTGCTGTCCAAGGGACTCTCAAGAGTCTTCTCCAGCACCACAGCTTGAAAGCGTCAGTTCTTAGATACTCAGCCTTTTTTATGGTCCAACTCTCACATCCATACATGTCTTTTGGCTAAGATCAAGTGTAGTACCACTACCCTTAACTGTATCCTTAATGGTTACCCTGAGGATAAGAAGGTATCAGGACCAGTGAGGGCATTTGCAAGCTTCCAAGACTGTCTAATCTACTTTATGAAGCATGTGTTAAGATTTCCAAGGACTTCCCTGGCAGTCCAGTGGTTAAGATTTCGCCTTCCAGTGCAGGAGCTGTGGGTTCGATCTCTGGTTTGGGAGCTAAGATCCCACATGCCTCTTGGTGAAAAACCGAAAACATAAGACAAAAGGAGAGCAGGTGGCATGGAAACATATACACCACCACATGTGAAATAGATAGCCCGTGGGAATGTGCTGTATGATGCCGGAAACTCAAACTGGGGCTGTGTCACAACCGAGAGGGGTGTGATGGGGCGGGAGGTGGGAGGGAGGTTCAAGAAGGAGGGGACAGAAGTATACCTTTGGCTGCTTCATGTTGATGTATGGCAGAAACCAGCACAATACTGTAATGCAATTATCCTTCAGTTTAAAATAAATAGACAATTTAAAAAAAACAGAAGGAATATTATTACCAATTCAGGATAGAATTAAAAATGTTTTTAAACATTGACAAGTGTGTTTTATTCCTAGAAACAATTTTTCTTACCAATCAGTTTGCTAACGAATAGGTTTTAAGTGAATTGTGATTAGAATAGATTTATATAAATTGTAAAATATGGTATAACTAAAGCATATTCATATTAAAGTTGACTCCTTGATAAAATGGCCTTTCACTGCCTTGTTGAGCTAATTAAGATATAGAAAATATAAATGTCTTTAATACCAACTTATTTTATCCACCTTCTTTACTCATGAGTAAGTCTTTGGTGTTACCCAGCAGTCACTTTTAATTCAGGGCCTGGTTTTTTAAAATAATATCAAAAACAGTTATCAGAGGAGACATTATTGCAGCAGTAGGTAAGTGTAAGTTGTAGGTACCTCAAGACAAGAAATAGTTGTCCTCTTGTCTACACAATTAATCTATTAGACAACATTTCTTCAAATGAAGAAAAGAATTATTACACGTTTCCCTTTTGCAAAACTAGGAAATTTTATTAATGACAATTCAAGGACATGACAAAAATAATATCAAAGTCTCAGCAAGTTAGCAAGTTCTCAGGAAATAAGAGTGCTCTGCTGAGAACACGTGTTTTCTAGGCAGGACACAAGAATATGCTCCATTTCTGTTTAAGAAATATTTTCTTCTGAATTAACGTTTCATTTCTCATTTTTTACAAGTTAGTTTGATTAATAATGACAACACACATATGCAGGTTTTTAAAATATATAAAAACATGCAATAAAATATAAAATTAGTTTTAAAATATGCTAATTTAAGTACATTACAAGTGACTCATAAGTCATGTTGAATTTATCCTCTTATTTATAATTTAAATTTTTATATAGAAAAGCGAAAGATAAGCAAAACACTGCTTTGTGACTAAGTACTTTGGTTTTCTTACTATATGGATCTTTATCTCCCTTAGAAAGTGTCCAAATACTGAGTGTACTTATTAATCAATTTAAAACAATCCAAAATGTTGGAAATGATATTTTGGTTTGCTGTCTCAGAATAACACACCCACTGTTGATAAAAAATTGTGAAAGAAATGACATTTATCAATTTTGCATGGTGACTGAATTACTCCAAAGTCGGATGCTCTGACAAAAGATAGAAGGTCAGATGATTTATTTGGAAAATGCAGGAATCAAGAGCAGAGGAGGGGCTTCCCAGGTGGCTCAGTGGTAAAGAAGCTGCCTGCCAACGCGGGAGACACCAGCCCCATCCCTGATCCAGGAAGATTTCCATATGCCAAGGAGCAACTAAACCCATGGCCACAACTATGGAGCCTGTGCTGTCCGGCCTGGGAGCTGCACCCACTGAAGCCCACGTGCTCTAGGGCCTGTGCTGTTTCTATGGGGAGTCCCAGGGGGCGCTAGCGGTAAAGAACTCGCGTACTAACGCAGGAGCATAAAAGACGCGGGTTCGATCTCTGGGTCCGGAAGATCCCCTGGAGGAGGAAATGGCAACCCACTCCAGTATTCTTGCCTGGAGAATCCCATGGACAGAGGAGTCTGGTGGGTTCAGTCCATGGGGTCGCAGAGAGTTGGACACGACTGAAGAGGCTTATTGTGCACAGAAGGCTCCCAATTGCCTAAGGGCAATTGAGGACACAGCTGTGCATCAAGGGTGCATGTGGGGGAGGTGGAGAAGTTCCTGTGGTTAGTTTCTATCCACTGTGAACCTAGGGGCAAGCACTGGAGTTGGGAAAGTGTGAGCTCTCCTGGCTGGTCTGGGGTAGGGTTTAGAGATCAGCTTGCATCTTTTTTCAGCTAGGCCACCCCTCCATGCTCATGCCTAACTTCCTACCTAACAAAGTAAATTAAAATGTTAAAGAAACATTTTTTTTTAATCCCTTCTCTGGTATCATGAGCCACTGACAATATTTAAATTTGGGGATTCCCTAGGTACCACTTCAGATGCCAAGCCCTCATATGGTCTTGAAATTTTTTACAAATACTTAGATTTCTTAACAATAATCAGTAAAAAAAGAAAAAGGAGTTGACTTCCATGTCAGGGATTGGCACACTAAGGCCTGTGCTTGTTTTGGTAAATTAAAAATTTTTGAAACACATCCACACCCATTCATTTATGTTTGCCAGGATTGCTTTTGTGCTATAATGGCAGACTTAAGTGGTTGATATAGAAGATGAATGACTGAAAAGTCTAACATATTTACCCTGTGACCCATTAACCAAAAAAAATTCTGATCCCTCTTCTACCTTAATGATAATTTTTAAAGCTGATATAAACCATGAGAATTTTCAATGTACTAGAGATGTCATAAATGACAACTGAATAATTTTTATCCCTTTTTAAGAAAAATTGAAGATACTTGATTTACAATGTTATGATAACTTACAGTGTACAGAAAGTGATTCAATTATACATATATACTCTTTTTCATATTTTTCCATTATGGTTTATCACAGGATTTTGAATATAGTTTCCAGTGTTGTATAGTAGGACCTTGTTATTTATTCATTCCATATGTAATATTGATAGTTTACATCTGCTAATCCCAAACTTCCAATCCTCCCCTCCCCTTAGAAATCACAGGGCTCTTCTCTATGTCTGATATTAGTGTTCTTGGAGTAAGAAAATTTTACTTGGCCTCTTGACTTCCTTTTCCTTGAAATATTATAGTATTTTTGGAAATATTAAAACAAAATGTTCAGGTTATTTGAAAATGGTTTTGACTCATGAATGCCTTTTTTTTCCTTCTGTAATTTTGAAAGATGAATTTTTTTTTAGAAATTTAAGATGTATATAAGATTTGTCAAGAGCATAGTTATCTAGACCTTCCTTTGGAATCCTACTTTAGTGTGCTCAGGAGCTGGGGTACTTCAAAAATGTTAGGATGCTTGGATTCAAGCCCTGGAGATTTTGATATTAGGTTTGAAACAGAATCCTGCTTTTTGCTTAAGAACGGTGACTACAAAAGTCTGACATGTTTGGTAAAAGCCTGACATTACTTGGTTTAAAATGAAACAGTATTCAGGAAACATAATATTCTTTTTGTTAGAGAACTTGCCAGTTATACTCTGCTTCTTATGAATTGCTTATAATCAGGGTCAGTGGAGTCTCCCAAATAAACATCAGTCGTAAGATACACAGAAGTAAGTAGAGAAGCTTCAGAAGTGTATTTTTGAACCCCACATCTTCAATTAATAAACTGTTGATGTCACATTTTAAGCAATCAGACTTACCTCTAAGTGCAGTGCAGAAAGTATAATTTTCTATCCGTGAAAGCTAGTGCAAGAGGTTATGGACATTGGGTGACAAAAATGGAATTCTGCCTAAATAGTAGGAAAATGGAATATGATAGCATTAGCAACTAAAATTTGAGTGATATTTTATAATTCACACACAATTACCTTCTCATTTGATCATCAAAGCAATGGAAATGACATGGTTGCCATATAGTCCGATAATGTAGATAATCTAAGATCACAGGGGCTCCACTAATTGCCCTTCCAACCAGGAAGTAAAGACATGTGGCAGGGAACTGCTCAGTGTCAGATCTGAGTTAAGTGAATGATGCTAGGCCTGCAGTAAAACCTCAGATGACTGCATAACAAAGTCAGGTCTATGAGTTTTGGCACAGCAAGGGTGAACACCCTCCAGGACAGCTGTAGGGCATCTCAGAAGAAGGGCTTGAAAAGGAATTCATAGGGTATCGGGACCTCTGCTGGATAATTCCAAGGATGGTGGTTTAAGAAAGCAGAGGTCAGTCTTGAATTAGCAGTGTCAAAAAAGAGGGGCAATTTTATGATTACAACAAATATTAATAATGTTATTATTTTGATATTATACAACTAATTATAAAATAGAATTATACCTATAATTATGTAACATATATATAAGTACAATTACATAAATAAAAGTATATGCTATTATTTTACTAGTACATATTACAATGTATATTATATTATGTAAATTTATATGAAAACATGTCATATAATTATGTTATATGTATTATAACATACAGTGTAAAATCAGTATTGTATGATCAATTATTAACATAATAGAATTATTGACATGGGGGCTTCCCTGGTGTCTCAGTGGTAAAGAATCTGCCTGTCAAAGTAGGAGACGCGGGTTCAATCCCTGAGTCAGGAAAATCCCCTGGAGGAGGAAATGACCATCCACTCCAGTATTCTTGCCTGGGAAATCCCATGGATAGAGGACCCTGGTGGGTTATAATCCATCAAGTGGCAAAAGAGTCAGACATGACTTAGCAACTAAGCAACAACAACTAATTATTAATATAAATAAATTTTAATGATATTTCTCTAGAACACTGAGGGATGAAGTATGGTTAGCATTGTTATGGCCAAAAAAACCCCAAACATTGTTCATGGCAAACAGAAGAGGGGATGTTTCTGTGGCTGTAGAATGGCCTTGCTCTGTCTCATTCCACGTACTGACAGAGTCATCTTTCTCCTTCTTGATGGTATTCTTTTATTCTCATATGGGAATATAAGGGTTTAGCAGCCATATAATGCAAGCTGAGTTCTAGGTTCTTGAGGCAGATACTAGTTAAATAAACGATGTGATAATAAACAATGCAGGAATAAAACCGTTTTTACACTGTGAATTATTTTGTTAGCAGAACACCAGATAAAATTTACTGGGCCAAAAAATCACTTATGTGTACTTTCTTTAATTAATGCTGAATATTTTGCAAATGCAAACCAAAACTTAATTTATTTTACTTGTAACAAAATTGATTTTTTTTTTACTTGAAACATATAGTCAAAAGAGGAGCAAAGAAGTTAGCAACTGGATACAAGAAGTAAGTAAATAAATCACACATTCACTAAGTTAGCCTGAGGAGGGAGGTGGGAGGGGGGATCGGGATGGGGAATACATGTAAATCCATGGCTGATTCATGTCAATGTATGGCAAAAACCACTACAATATTGTAAAGTAATTAGCCTCCAACTAATAAAAATAAATGGAAAAAAAAGTTATAAAGGAAGTTGTTAACGTCTTTTCAAAGACAGAACAGGATGACAGATACAATTCAGAAAATCAGGGACTTGAATGACAATGAATCTGAGGAAAGCAACATATGACAAGGAGTTTCTAAACATTCTAAAATTAAACAGATACATTTCTTAATATAAGGCTTAATGTGTAGAGAAAATATCTCACACTGAACAAAATCCAAAACAAATAAATACTATTTACAAGGCCAAATGAGAAAGATGACAAACTTACAACAGAAATTCAGTTTATAAAGAATAAATCAGCTTAATTAGAAATATCTGTAAATAGTCATTATTCCTTGTTTTATATAATTCAATATATTATAAAGTTTGGAAAATTTTAACATCATATCAAGATGTAAGATATTTTGCTCCTTCAAGTTCCTAAAAATTGTGATTTACTTTTTTGATATCCTTTATCTTGTTATAATTTCATCCAAACTTTTTGATTTCTCTAAAGAAAAACATTATTATGCATTAAGTTAATCAAATCAAATAACTGAATCACTCAGACTTCTAATTATTTTGATTAGACTCTTAAATTATAGAGTAATTTATAATTTTCATTATAACCAATTAATGTCACCTGTCTACAAAAACAAATAAATATGAAAGGACATTTCAGTAAGCTTATTTCCCCAAATATATTATCATATGTAAATTAAATGAAAATTAGAAACTTTTCCAAGATGACATAATCATATTTAAAGTATACATTTTTGAGGAAAATAGCTCTTATTCTTTTTGGCCTGATATATTCTTGCTGACATTTGGAGCATCTACATTTGAAAATAGTAACACTATTGAAACACACTGAGACAAGCCTTTGCGGTTTACATTGCAGTATATTTGACTTCTATACAAAAATATAACTCTCTAATTTTTATAACCACTTTTTACTGAATTGCAGTGAATTTACAATGTTGTGTTGCAAAGTTGTGTTGTGTACAGTAAAGTGGTCTAGTTTTGTATATACATGTATATTCTTTTTCATATTCTTTTCCACTGTAGATATATTTGGATATTGACTATATTTCCCTGTGCTATACAGTAGGTCCTTGTTCTTTATCTGTTTTATTTGTAGTTGTGTGTGTATGCTAATCCCAAACTCCTAATTTATCTCCCTCTCCAGTAATTTTTATTTTATGACATGTACTCTATGAAGAATAGAATAAAAGGATATTGCACGTCATTTCAATAGGAAATGCTTTTCAATTAAAATAATCAGTCTCTATATTTTGTACCAAAGAAAATAGGATAGTTGCAGCTAATGAGTGTTTCACAACCACCACTTCATGTAAGATCCACCTGAATTAATACTAACCCTCTCTCCTAGCCTCAAAATTATTCCAGGTGAATGCTGCCCCATCTCAATTAATTTTGAAGAGTGGTATTGCAAGTTGTGTCTGTTTTCCTGGAGTTGACAAAGAGCTTAACAGATAAGTTCTAAGATATTAATTAGTCTGTATTCCAATCTCAAAGGTACAATAGCTACCTGGTAGCTGTTTGGAGCTGTCATTCCAGCAGGACCACTGTTAAAAACCCACCTCATCTTTCTCACCTTTCCCAACTTCTGTATGAATTGAATGCTGTTGTTCAAACGCTATGCTTTTCTTCTCTACCTGTTGAGGCCTTATATACTTTTATTTCTTTTTTTTTTTTACTTTTATTTCTTTATATTTACTTCTTCTTGTTGTTCAGTCGCTAAATCATGTCTGATACTTTGCAACTCCATGGACTGTAGTATACCGGGTTTCCCTGTCTTTCCCTATCTCCCAGCATTTGCTCAAACTCGTGCCCACTGAGTTGGTGATACAAACATTTAATGCAGATATTTTTAAAATTTAACCTACATCAAATTATGGCTTTACCCATCATTTTCATTTTTGCTCTCATGAAATCAATAGTTGCTAAACTTTACTTTCATTTTTGGCTGCAAAGAATATAATCAATCTGATTTCGGTGTTGACCATTTGGTGATGTCCATGTGTAGAGTCTTCTCTTGTGTTGTTGGGAGAGGGTGTTTGCTATGACCAGTGCATTCTCTTGGCAAAACTGTATCAGCCTTTGCCCTGCTTCATTCTGTAGTCCAAGGCCAAAGGTGTTTCTGGACTTCCTACTTTTGCATTCCAGTCCCCTATGATGAAAAGGACATCTTTTTTGGGTGTTAGTTCTAAAAGATCTTGTAGGTCTTCAAAACACCTTTCAACTTCAGCTTCTTCAGCATTACTGGTTGGGGCATAGACTTGGATTACCATGATATTGAATGGTTTGCCTTGGAAACAAACAGAGATCATTCTGTCATTTTTGAGATTGCATCCAAGTACTGCATTTCGGACTCTTTTGTTGACTATGATGGCTACTCCATTTCTTCTAAGGGATTCCTGCCCACAGTAGTAGATATAATGGTCATCTGAGTTAAATTCACCCATTCCAGTTCATCTTAGTTCGCTGATTCCTAGAATGCCAATGTTCATTCTTGCCATCTCCTGTTTGACCACTTCCAATTTGCCTTGATTCCTGGACCTAACATTCCAGGTTCCTACGCAATATTGCTCTTTACAGCATTGGACCTTGCTTCTATCACCAGTCCCATCCGCACATGGGTATTGTTTTTGCTTTAACTCCATCCCTTCATTCTTTCTGGAGTTATTTCTCCACTGATCACTAGTAGCATATTGGACACCTACCAACCTGGGGAGTTCATCTTTCAGTGTCGTATCTTTTTGCCTTTTCATACTGTTCATGGGGTTCTCAAAGCAAGAACACTGAAGTGGTTTGCCATTCCCTTCTCCAGTGGACCACAATCTGTCAGACCTCTCCACCATGACCCGTCCGTCTTGGGTGGCCCCACAGAGCATGGCTTAGTTTCACTGAGTTAGACAAGACTGTGGTCCGTGTGATCAGATTGGCTAGTTGTCTGTGACTGTGGCTTCAGTCTGTCTGCCTTCTGATGCCCTCTCGCAACACCTACCATCTTACTTAGGTTTCTCTTACCTTGGACGTGGGGTATCTCTTCACAGTTGCTCCATCAAAGCACAGCCACTGCTCCTTAACTTTTTTATCAAGAGCATTGTGAAGGCAGAAGGGAGATAGGGACACACTCATTTGAGTTGCTGGCTCAGAGGATAAAAAATCTGCCTGCAGTGCAGGAGACCTGGGTCGGGAAGGTCCCCTGGAGAGGAGAATGGCACCCTGCTCCAGTATCCTTGCCTGGAGAATCCCATGGACAGAGGAGCCTGGGGAGTGGGGGGCGGGGGGAGGCTACAGTCCATGGAGTTGCAAAGAGTTGGATGTGACTGAGGAGCTAACACTTTAACACTTCTCATTTGAGATGCATAGTTTGCAATGTGTTCAACCTCCCTTCCCTTTTTCTCCAGTTCCCCTCCATGGATGGGTGGGGAGCAAGATAGAGTGCTAAGTTAGACTTGCTCTCTTTCATTTCAAAGTCCTGACTTGAGATTTCCTATTTAGCATAACAGTGATTTAGAACAAAAACAAGAAGGAACAATTCCTTTCACTCCCTGAGTAGGGCTCATTATTTTCCATTTCTCCTTCTTTTTTTTTTTTTTAAGTACAACCCTAGGAAAAATCCAGGAAGAGGAAAGTATGTGTGTGAGATGATAGACATTCACACACTTATCTCTACTACAGTCCTGACCCAACTAGTGAAGCCACAGCTCCCTTGAAACCAAATGCCACAGAGGCACCTCTAAATAATAAACTCATTAGCCTGGCTTCAGTTAGATGCCAATCCCTTAGTCAAGGGGAGTGGGTATCTTTGTTGATTTTCCCAACAGGAGTACTTGAAATGGGGAAAGGGTGTTTCTATAACACACTGGCCATAAAGCCATAAAGACAAAAGAAAGACTTAGCAGCCAGACAAGAGACATGACCAGCATGGCTCACGTTGAAACTAAGATGCTACTGGAACGGGAAAAAGGATAATAAAACTTGTAAGAAAATATACCTAGAAAGAAATCATGGGGGAAAAATACCCAAGAAGGGAGGGCTTCCGTAGTGCCTCAGTGGCAAAGAATTCACCTGCCAAGCAGGAGATGCAATTTTAATCCCTAAGTCAAAAAGATCCCTTGGATAAGGAAATGGAAACCCATTCCAGTTTCTTTTTCATAATTAATTAATTTATTTTAATTGGAGGATAATTACTTTATAATATCATGGTGATTGTTGCCATACATAGACATGAATCAGCAAGAGGTGCACGTGTCCCCCCATCCTGAATCCCCCTCCTGTCTCCCTCCTCACCCCATGCCTGAGAAATCCCATTGACAGAGGAGCCTGGCGGACTGCAGTCCATGGGTTCGCAAAAAGTCGGACACTACTGAATGACTAAGCAACAACACAAGAAGCGAGCCCAGAATATTAAGGATTAATATTTAAACATGAAAAAAAAAAAAAAAAAACCTGGACATAATGTGAATAGTCTAGTTAAAAAGAAAAAAGAAATCAATCAAAGGATCACGTTTTACGTGAGATGTTAAACTTGTGATGAGCTTATTAAGCCAAAGAAACCAATATATTTTTGTGTATCAAAAATGTGTAAATTAATTATATCTTCATCATGGTTGTGTGTTTTCCCTTAAAGTCATAGTAAACAGTACCAATGGTTTAAGTAACTGTTTTGTTTAATACACAGGCCTATATATAGGCATGTGTTTGGTATTTTCAGGTTAGGTATGTATATTTCCTAGAATAAAATATAAGCTTCTTAAAAACAAAGAAATGATTTGTCTTGAGGAAATAAATATTCTAATACTACATATATCTCTTCATAAAAAAACAAATGGGTTGGTTAATTAACAGATTAAATTGTGTAGGAGCTCTGATTTGGCCTTTATAAGCAGCTTTGCTTGTAGTTCTAGAAAACTATGAGCCAGTTCAGTCACTGGCAAATGAAAGTAGAAAGGAATATTCTAAAGCCCGTTGTATTTTGTTTCCTCTTTGATTTTCTCCTTCCATTTCTTCCAAGGAAAAATTGGAAAGCTCTTTTCCACTGTCAGCCATTATTATGCATTTTTCCAGACAGACAAAGAAGGGGAGGTAATAGCATAAAAAGTAATGACTAAATTTATTTTAGAGCCTCTGCTTCTACAGCTTTGGAAAGAAGGTGATTCAGAGCTGAGAAATCTGGTTAATGCAATAAAAACATCCCTGTGGTACCATTCTTGACCTTTAAAGCCAACACACATTTGCAGAATGGAAAATTGAGCCGGAAGCCTGCTTTCAAATACTCAGCTACTGATGCTTGGTTTACGAGCTAAACAGTGCCCCTTATCAATATTTCAGAGCCTGATGGAGCAGCCGCCCTTTGTAACCAAAGGTCATATTAAGAACTGGAAAGTTGAGTGTCTAGAAGAAAGTCAACTGTCGCAATGCTGTCAGCTACAAAGATTTCAAAAAAAGGTATTTCTAATGGTGGATTTAGAAACTTCAAAAGCTATACTGTGTTAGTTATTGTTTAATTGCAATAAGAGAAAGACATTCATGCCAATGTAGGTTTAGGAATTTCTTTTGTTAAAGTACATAGATTACATAAATATTTGTGAAAATAGAAAATATGCACACCCAAGGTACATGGATCTGGAATTTGAACATTAGAAATGAAAACCATCTCTTCCTTTCACTGTATTAACTAATGCACTAGCCTGTGTATGTGTTTGTGCTTGGTTGCTAAGTCACCTAACTTTCTACAACACAAATTTCCTAATGAGTTATGCATTTTCTGTTCCTCAAAGACTTTAATATGTCCTAATGTCCACTGTGGTTTTACATCCAAAAGGTTGAACTCAAGTTCAGCATCTGGCTTAATTTAATTGGCCTAGACTCTAAGGTTTTTGGTTCCAATTCTTATAAAATCAGACTTAGCATTGTATATAAATTAGATGGGGGCTTCCCTGGTGGTGCAGTGATAAAAAATCCACCTGCCAAGTAGAAGACTTGGGTCCAAGCCCTGAGTAAGGAAGATCCCCTGAAGAAGGAAATGGCAACCCACTCCAATATTCTTACCTGGAAAACCTAATGGACAGAGGAGCCTGGTGGGCTATAGTCCATGGAGTCACAAAGAGTTGAACAGGAATGAGCACATATGTGCATAGATTAGGTACCTTATGTCAAAACTTCACTTCTGTTAATGGTGCTAAAGGAGTTACAAGTTACCAAAAAAAAAAAAACTAAATAAAACCATGCAGGAATGGTTGGAACTTCATTTGTCTACAGATTACTAGAAAAGAGAGTACAATTAACAGCTTTAATAGGGAAGCAATTATTAGCTTCTCTACTGAAACTAGCAATATAGATTAAGGATAGAAAAGAGATTATTGGTCCATCAATTTCAAACAATTGAGCTAAATTTATTTTACTTAATGAGGGACAGTATTGTGATCTCCAGAGTAAACAGCCTAATTCTGAAAATACCTATGGATGAACTGTTATCTTGCCTCAGTTTTTAAGGATTACCAAAAAAGCATTGGAAACTAGTGAGACATAAATACCATCACTGACCAGGATTAGAACATCTGACCATTCATTATGGTAGAGGAAAGACATATAAAGTTACAAATAAACTTGGGGGGTGGGGGGACATATTGAAAAAACTACAGCAATTTAACCTCCATAGATGACATTATGATAAAATGGTGACCTTGACCTTTAAGAAATATTTCTCTTTTGATAAGATAGGAAAATTAAACTAGATTCATGTGACAGTCAGTTTTTGAGCACTAATCGTGGACTGGGCTATAAACCTAGAACTAAAGTAGCAAAAATAGCAACGATAAACAAACAAAAAACCTCCTTTCTGGTATCAAGGAGAGAAAATCTAGAAATTTTCTGTCTTCTAGCTCTAAAATTCTTCTAATTCATGTGTTCAGGGCAATGGTGATATTAGAGGAGACAGTATTATAAATAATATCCAAGAATCAGGGGTGCCCAGATTTGCCCTAGTGCAAGCTTTCTTCTGGTGTAAGACTCTGAAATCTATTTGCACTAAAGAAATTTCAAACTGGAAGTGAATTTACACTTTCTATTAATGGAACTAATGCCTGCAACTGCCATGTTAGGCTTTGGCGAATGCTGAATTATGAGATGTAGAATACATTTATAGGCCTAAAATGTCCTTTGTTCAATTTCTTAAACCCAAATGGAAGTTGGGTCTTACTGCTTTCCAGTCAGCAGCATGACATGGAAGACTGAAGCAATGAAGGCTAACGGTCATAAGTGAGTTCATTGACCCATGTTGCCGCTTGATTGGTGGTTTTGGCAGATACGAGAGAGAAAGTGAAAGTCTCTCAGTCCTGTCCAACTCCTTGAGACCCCATGGACTATTTAGTCCATGAAATTCTCCAGGCCAGAATACTGGAGTGGGTAGCCTTTCCCTTCTCCAAGGGATTTTCCCAGCCAGGGATCAAACCCAGGTCTCCCACATTGCTGGCGGATTCTTTACCAGCTGAGGCACCAGGGGAGCCCAAGAACACTGGAGTGGGTAGCCTATCCCTGCTCCTGCAGATCTTCCAGACCCAGGAATTGAACCGGGGTCTCCTGCATTGCAGGCAGAGTCTTTACCAACCGAGTTATGAGGGAAGCCCAGGAGAGAAAAGCCACGGGTATCTACAAAAACTTGTACTGTTTCTCAAAAAAAAAAAAAAAGAATGAAAAGAAAGAGGCACATAAATTAATAAAGAAAACAGAAAATATTGTCCAATCACTTTCTTAGAGCTCAAAGTCAGATTAGTAAATACTTGGGGGAAAACAAAATAAACAACTCATAGTGGAGGCACGGTGGGATAGGAAAAGATATGGCCTACAAGAACTTTCACCGTCTAATCCCTGTCAAACTTCTGACTTCAACATCAGCCCTCTCCTCCCGACTGCTGGATACGCTGATTTATTTACTGGTCCCCGTATGTAGCATACACATCCTCCCCTTCACTCTCTGTTTAACGAACTCCTGTTCATCTCTAGCTGGTAATCAAGTCTTTTCATCTAATGACATCATCCCCTAACCCCCACAGAAAGGGATAGTTCTTCCTTCACCATGATTTCCATAGTGAAATCTTGCACAGCTTTTAGACAACCATGATGTATTATTTTTTTCTTTTATCTTTACTGTCTTCCTGATAAACTGAATTCACTGAATGTGAAGCAGATGGTGCTTCATCTTTGTGCTGTAAAATATATTACTTGATAGGTGCTCAAAAATAAATATCAACATGAAAATTAAAAGTAATATAAAACACTTAAAAAACATTTCATAGTTTGCAACTAGCAATAAGAATTAACAATAAAGAAAATGTTAAAAATAATGGTTTATTGTCTTCTTTAATGCCAATGATAATTATCTTCTTAAAAAGTCCCTTCTCAATTACTGAATGATTTGTAAGCAACTAAATTAATAAACCATATACTATGTGTTAGGATTAATGTCCAAAAATGGCCTTTATTTCTCCAAACCTTCCTATATCCCCTCATCCTTTGCAACATGACTTGGCAAATTTTCCCTTTGAATCTGGACTGACTCTGTAACTTGCTTTAGCTTTTAGATGCTCACTTCTGCTGTCTCTCTTGAGGTCCTGCCCACAATAAGGAACCAGATGGCAAACCCTCTTGACCACATGCATGCATGCTAAGTCACTTCAGTCATGTCTGACTCTTTGCGACCCCATAGACTGTAGCCCGCCAGGTTCTCGATCCATGGGATTCTCCAAGCAAGAATACTGGAGTTGGTTGCCATGCCCTCCTCCAGGAGATCTTTCCGACCCAGGGATTCAACCCATGTCTACCTCAACTTGACCGGCGGGTTCTTGACCACTAACACCACCTGGGAAGCCCACAAAAGACCATATAATGCTGAGCAGAGTCACATAGATCCAACCTGGTCTTCTCAGAGCAGCCAGCTCCCAGAAATCTGACCACAGATGCATGACAAGCCCAGGCCAGTTAGTGAAACCATCGAATTAATGTAGACATGCATGAAATAATAACTTTCTATGGTTTGAAGATACTAAGTTTGAGAGTGATTTATTATTCAACAGTAGTAACTGACACAAAACAATACAGAATTTTGAGTGGAGAAGGAAAAGATCCTCCTACTTTAGAATAAAGACAAGACAAATGAACTAAAATCAAAATTATAAATGCTTAAATACTTTACATAGAATAACAGATACAAGAATCAATCAAAACCAGGATCTAAACTAGGTTAAAAATCATATAATTCTTCTTTTTCATGGGGAAGTTCTTGTCAGATTATTTTTTAAAAAACAGTTATCATTACCTCAGGATCTTATACTCACATAAAAATAATTAAGCGTCATAATAAAAGAACTTTATTCTTAGGAACATAAACATCATAGCAGGATCTATTTTTTATATTGGTATCTGGCATCCAATTTTCTTGTAAAGTTATATTTAGACTCACAAATGTGATTGAAAATATATCTCCTCATTTGAGTGTCTGGCGTTTCTATCACTAAAAGTGAAAAACTGAAACATTGGCTTTGTGCTACTGATGCATTCAGTTTTTTCTTTTTAATCTCTTGGATGAGTGACTTATTGAGGTCAATATCCATGATTTATAAAGCTATTTCATTATTTGTAGTATTAAACTATTTGAAGATGAACAATCCTCCTATTAAAACACTACAGTCTATAAATAAATGTGCAGAAGAATCTGTTTATCTTATACATAAAGGTCACCATGCCTGTGTGTGTGCTAAGTTGCTTCAGTCATATCTGACTCTTTGTGACCCTATGGACTGTAATTCACCCAGTTCCTCTGTCCATGGATTCTCCAGGCAAGAATACTGGAGTGGGCTGCCACGCCCTCCTCCAGGGTATCTTTCCAACCCAGGGATCCATACTTTCTGTGGCTCCTGCATTGCAGGCAGATTCTTTACCACTGGGCCACTGGGGAAACCCAAAGGTCACCATACATGTAACAAAAAACATAGTTTTATTTTGGATCATCCTTTTTATCGTACAGACTGAAAAAAAAAAAAAAAATCACATGTTCCTGGTACTATATGAGGACTTTAATATTAATTTGATTAATTCACTATGTGATTCTTTTTGTTTTTAAAATGAATCATGAGGTATCTTTTCCTAAAGAAGACAGAGACTCGGGGCTTTTAACAAAGGTTTTAAAATGGAAAGCTTTAAGGTATAAGGATTTCAAGCTTGATGTTTATGTTTGATAACATATGTGTAGCATATGGAATTTGGAAAATTCAGAACCAGGTGTGAAACAAAATAATGTATGACTGTAGAAAATTTTACTCTGCATTTAAGGTATTCTCAAAGCTCCAAGTACAGGATCACAGAGCATATAGCTTAAGACCGGAATGACCTCACATACAGATGGAATCTCAAAAAGCCAAATTTATGGAAACTGAAAGTAGAATGGTGGTTACCACAGCCTGGGAAGTGGGGGAATTGGGGAGAGGCTGTTTAAGACACAAATTTTCAACTAGGTTGAATATGTTCTGGAGATCTATTACACAGCATTGCAATTATAAGCAACAATTCTGTTTTATAAACTTCAAAGTTGCTAAGAGACTGGATCTCAATTGTTCTTATTATCAAAAAGAGAAAGAAAGAAAATGATAATTATGTGATGTGATAAAGCTGTTAGCTAACTCTGTGGTGATAATCACATTGCAGTATATAAACGTATCAAATCAACACATGGTACACCTTAAACTTTCACAATGGTGAAGAAAAACTGAAATCATCGGTTCAGCTCCAAATTGTTCACTGCAACTTAGACTTAAAGTTTCTAAGTAGTTATCCACCAAATCTATCAATTTGAATACACAGTGGATCAAAACAAACCAATCCCTCACCTCCTTCTTCAAGCTTTAATTCTATAAGCACCATCATAATGTATTCCTTTAGTCAAATTAGAAGCCTGGGCAGTAGCTTTGATTGTTTGTCTTTTTTTTTTTTTTTTGATTGTTTGTCTTTTTCTCATAATCCTCTCTCCTCAGCTTCCTGTGTTTTAAGACCTACTGTGTGGACCTCATAAATACTTCTTGAACTTGTTTGCTTCACAGTTTTATTCATCTAATTTAAAGTAACACATCACACACAGACTCAAGCTACAGCTCTTGACAAAACTGTCACTGGAATTTTATTATTACCACCAATTCTTTAATCTCATCGTCTCTGGACTCAGAGATTAGGGGTTTTAAGGTGATCCACCAGGCCCTGCTGTGTTCCAAATGGTGATAAACTCAACTGGTCCAGGTGTGCTGGGTTACTTCCAGATTCCCTTGTCTGCCTCCCCTTGGAGATGTTGCAAATTCAGTCCCCTCTTCTTGGAACACTCTCACATACTTCTCCCTTCAGTGAATAGATCCTACTTGTTTTCAAACATCATTTCATCTAGAAAGTCTTCCACAAGATTGGGTAAGGACTCTCATGTTATTCCCAGAGCACCATGCGTTTATCGTACATCCAATCCCCCAGCCTATTGCATCACTTTTCAACTATTATCTCCTGTGTATCAAACTATACACAGAGAATACAGCCTCTTCATCTCATCCAGTTTAGTAATAGTTTAGAAATATTCTGATGCCTAGTAGAGTTCTTGGCTCATAATGAAAGAAATATTTCTTGACTAAATATAATAATGAATAAATGATTGCATAATAACTTTATGTGGATAACTTGGGCTTCTCTGTTGATTATGTACATCTCCAAAGTGGATTTGTTAAGTTAAATATTTTTCTTAAAAACCTGCACAAGAGCAAGTATGGTGAGTGAAGCAAAGAGGCACACTGTTACAAGACAAAGAATATTTGAATCAAATCAGAGTAGAAGAAATCCAGTTTTGAACTAGATTTGCACCTGTAAACCATCACCACAATCAAGATAGTTAATGTACCCCAAACTTACTGAATTGCTTGTAGTATTTAAAATAGTATATAGTTTATTGTATGCTGTTTATGATTCAATAAAACTTTAAAAATAGAGTCAAATTGATTAGAGGAAAATATTGAAAAATTATAATTTTAAGCATAAAATATGAATATGTGATATATGGCAGAAAGTGAAAAAGAACTAAAGAGCCTCTTGATGAAAGTGAAAGAGGAGAGTGAAAGAGTTGGCTGAAAGCTCAACATTCAGAAAACTAAGATCGTGGCATCTGGTCCCATCACTTCATGGGAAATAGATGAGGAAAACAGTGGAAACAGTGGAAACAGTGACTGACTTTATTTTGGGGGGCTCCAAAATCACTGAAGATGGTGATTGCAGCCATGAAATTAAAAGACATTTACTCCTTGGAAGGAAAGTTATGACCAACCTAGACAGCATATTGAAAAGCGGAGACATTACTTTGTCAACAAAGGTCTGTCTAGTCAAGGCTATGGTTTTTCCAGTGGTCATGTATGGATGTGAGAGTTGGACTATAAAGAAAGCTGAGGGCAGAAGAATTGATGCTTTTGAGCTGTGGTGTTGAAGAAGACTCTTGACAGTCCCTTGAACTGCAAGGAGATCCAATCAGTCCATCCTAAAAGAAATCAGTCCTGAATATTCATTGGAAGGACTGATCCTAAAGCTGAAACTCCAATACTTTGGCCACCTCATGAGAAGGGCTGACTCATTTGAAAAGACCCTGATGCTGGGAAAGATTGAGGGCAGGAGAAGAAGGGGACTACAGAGGAAGAGATGGTTGGATGGCATCACCGACTCAATGGACATGGGTTTGGGTGGACTCTGGGAGTTGGTGATGGACAGGGAGGCCTGGCCTGCTGCGGTTCATAGGGTTGCAAAGAGTTGGACACGACTGAGCAACTGAACTGAACTGAACTGACTGAATATATGCATGCACCTGTAGATGGTAGCTTTTGCTGTAAGACAATGGAGAGATAATCAGATGGCAAGAGCAGAGCAGGAGATAAAGTCATTACAAACACCCATCAGCTGGATTGGTTTCCTGCTGTGCCACTTTCTGCCATATACTCTTCTATCCAGTCTCTCCTTTGAAACATCACATGAACATAGAGAGCCTTCAATATTTTTCTCTGCTACCAAAGAATATGCTGTAAGCTATCCATTTGATCAATTATGCTAAAATTTTAATCAATAAGAAAATAATAAAGTTGCAATTAAACTTTTGAAACTGGAGCGAACTCTACAGTTTGGTCCACACTCCACACAGAGGAACTATCTGAGATCCAGAAAATGGTCTGGGCATTTTTGTTTTGTTTTTTAATTTATTTATTCATTTTAATTGGAGGTTAATTACTTGACAATATTTTGGTGGTTTTTGCCATACATTGACATGTATCAGCCATGGGTGTACATGCATTCCCCATCCCCAAACCCCCCTTCTACCTCCCTCCCCAACCCATCCCTCTGGGTTGGTCCCAGAGCACCGGCTTTGAGTGCCCTGTTTCATGCGTCAAACTTGGATTGGTCATCTGTTTCACACTTGGTAACATACATGTTTCAATGCTATTCTGTCAAATGCAGGAGAGTGTGTGGGGAAAAAGGGAACCCTCTTACACTATTGGTGGGACAGCAAATTAGTATAGCCGCTATGGAGAACAGCGTGGAGACTCCTCAAAAAATGGCCTGAGCTTTAAAAGGCCATAGAGCAGGCAGTTGGGATTGGCATTCCAATCAGCCATTTCAAAATTCACAAGTAGAACACACTATCTGAATTACTCTTTGAGTAGCTTTTTAGGTATAATTTATTTTTTAATCAAATTCTATTATCAATCGCCTTCCTTCAATAGAGAATATAAATGACATTGCATGAGGAATTTATTCTATCCACTTAGGTTAAAATTAAGAAATTCTCCTTGCTACATATACCCGTTTTAACCACTGCCTTATAGTTTCTCTCATTTTTATTATTTTTATTACTCTCTCATTTTTCACTAATAAAATTAACTTTTGATGAACTTTCATTCTTCTTTAAATACCTAAATCACTAAATTAACGTGGTAGGCAATTGGCCAATATAAATCTAAATAATAAAATTTTTGATTAAGTCTATGAAATCTATTTTTATTTCAACTTTTAGACAAAAGCAGTCACTGAGGGTAACCTCAGTATTACATTTTCTGTCAGTACTCTGAAAACTTATTTATAGCCAACTACTTCTCTTAGGCCTGGGGGTTGAGATTATGGTCCATTTAAAGATATAAAGTTTACAATGGTTTGCTATAAAGTTGCAATATATATGCTTTCCATCACTAGGCAGTATTCTGCTATGATAACAGAGTAACTGCTTGGGAAAAAATTTTATATTAGTCATTGCTTTGAATCTTTCATTTTCATGAGGTAAGCCATATTTTATAAGACTGAAAGGCATTTAAGAATGAAAATGCTGTTGGGTGCTATTCTGACTGATTTTGTTTCTCTATAAAATCATAAAAGTTTTTAAAATGTTATTTTCCTTTTGTCTTTTCCCTTTTTCTGTTGTTACTGTTATCTCTTTTGACAGGTAGTGAGAAAAAATGTAAAGAGAAAAAATTGATTTTTTGTTCCCAGTAACCCAAAGAGATTCATGAGGCATTCTGTAAACAGTATTTGTGCCATGAGTCTAATGAAATTACAGCCCTAGGTAGGTAATTAAGTGTCAGGTTTTTTACACAAAACAGCTACTGTATTTATGGCCTTTAATTATAACATTATGGCTATTATCTTTCAATTAAGTTATGCAAAAAAAAATGACACAGCAAGTTTAGTAGTATTGAGAAGCACAAAATGTGGTTTCTGTTAACCTCTAGAAATGACCACTTGCAGCACCATTCCAACTCATAGCATCCCACTCACAGCATGAAAACATTAATGATTATCACAAGGTTGTAAATATTCACTTAAGACAATTTACTCAGTTTAGACAATGATTCATGAATTCACATCATCTGCTTGCCTCCAATGAGTAAAGTACAAAATCTATCTGTTTTAGTTATAATAGACCTTAAAACAGTAACTCACATATAACCAAAATATTTGATGTATCCTTACCAAACACACACTTCCCATTAATCAGGATTCCACTTGGAAACCATAAGCATAACTAGTCAGACAACTAGTAGGACATCTGTGAATATGTTATATAGGGTTAGCTTAATAAATTTTCATAAAACAAACACACTCAGGAAGCCAGTGCCTTGATCAAGAAACAGAACATTATTGCAATTCCAGACACACACCTCCCCTTCTAGGTTCTACTTTCACCCATAGGCAATCCACTATCCTAACCTCTAAGACCTTGGTAAGTTTTGTGTGTGGTTCACCTTCTGATTAATGGACTAGTATTGTATGTTCACTTTTGTATTTAGTTTCTTTTGCTCAATGTTGACAATACATGTCTTAATGTGTGTAGTTCTAATTGAGGGTTTTAATTATGCAGGGCTTGTAAGAGTTGAAAATCAGTTCATATACACATATATATATATATAAAATAAATATATTTTGTTCTATAAGAGTTAGTCCTGTACCAATGTAAACAAACCTGCCAATTGGCAAATAGAAATTTATTGCATTTTTTACTGTGTACCATTGTTTGCCTAAAATGTTTTCCCTTTGACTTTTGATTAGCTAGTGAGAACTATATAGAAAAATGAAGCATGAAGGAAAAATCAGAAATTATTGGTTTATCATCCTCCATAAATATCTAAAATAATTACATTTCAAATTTGTAACATTCCTTGGTTTGCATTATATCTGGGTGCATCATTATAAAAGGTTTCATATTTAACATTTATTTGCATGATGCTTGAGAGATCATAAAACATTTGCTATATTTTTTTCATCTATATTCTGTAGAACTCAACTAGTAAAAGCAGTTACTTTTTAATCACCTCTTAAGTGTCTTGTGCAACACTAACTATGGTGTCATATTTTTAAAAAAGCAAACGCCAGCAATCACAAAATAATACTTTCTATCACAGTTGTAGTGCCTAAGGAAAAGAGTTTTCAGGGCTGAATATGACTAAGGCACCCTTGGAAGTAAAGGAATAAAGAGAGAGAGTTAATCAAATCAGAAGAATACAATACTTCTTTTAAAAAAAAAAAAAAAACAATAGTTGGGTTACCCCGGTGGCTCAGATGGTAAAGAATCCACCTGCAATGCTGGAGACCTGGGTTTGATCCTTGGGTTGGGAAGATCTCCAGGAGAAGGGAATGGTTACCCACTCCAGTGTTCTGGCCTGGAGAATTCCAAGGACTGTATAGTCCAAGGGGTTGCAAAGAGTCAGATATGACTGAGCAACTTTCACCTCACACTTCACCTAATTCTCTTTCACCATTTTAGATGTATCACTTTCAAGCACTGGCTTTTCTCATGTCTGACTCTTCCCTCATAACACCCAAAATAGAACTTTGAGGCTGAATTTAACCATAATATGGGCAGAAGGAGACCTGTTAAGTTAGACAACCATAGAAAAACATCTTTCAGACAGATATTTAAGCCTGAAGATAAATTTCTCAAAGATAAGTGTCCCTAGATGGTAAGATATTTGTGGAATCCCTTTGGCTGGTTGTGGAAAACCACATTTACATCAAGAAAGTTAGTCCTGGCCTAATACTGGTCCACAGAGGTGGAAAGACCTTCTCAGAAGAAGATCTCAAAGAATTTAGGTTGTGAACACCTAGGAGCATGGGGATAACTGGTATGTTTCATCCTTGGGGATGAGAATTATGAGTCCTTGCACAGACCATAGGAAGTTTGTAAGAAAAGAAGGGCCAAAAGTGAGAAAGACAGGACCAAAGTCTGCAAGACCTTAAACAGGGAAAGAAGGGAATGATTTAGGTGACTGGGCATAAAGTCACCCAGTCACTGACTATGGAAATGCACAACGCAGGGGCTTGGCAACAGAGTAAAATCCCAACACTCAGCTGCTAGTGGATAGATATTCAAAGTTTCAAAATTTTTAATCTGAGTTATTCTGCACTCAGTCTAGGATCTCTAATACTTCCACTGACTTGGGATATAATTGGCCTGGGGTCTGCATTTCTGCTGAAACAAGGCTTAGAGGATTTGACAGCCAACATTGGAGGGATACAAGCCTAATACTGTGTCGCTCGATTGTCCTTTCCCCACCTCCCTCTTTATAAACTTAGAAAGTTGAGTAAAATCATCTCTATTTCCTTGGTCTGCAAGAATTTTTTTTTCATTTTTCTGTCATTTTTTTCACGTCTTCTTTTTGAAGATTAGCACTTTTTAAGGTCAACCCCACTATAAGATTCTGAAAGATTCAGACTCATTGAAATAGAAGAATTAATCTCGCCATAAATATAGACAGAGGTCGACAGAGTGTCTAAGGCCAAAAAGAAAAAGCGAAGGAAGCTGTGATGAGAAAATTATACCCGACCTCACCTTTCCTTCCTTTGGTTTGGTTTTTATTGGATGCTATTATTTCTGGGGGAACCATTCACATTTGCTGCAGGTAAATGCTTATGTTCTGAATTTATTAAGACAGGCAGCAGAAGGTCAAGGTTTAGACCAAGGGTAACTAAAACAGGGAACCAAAGCATTTGAGAAAGATTATCAAGGCAAACTTTAAGATATAGACACGTGTTGGAGAGGGAAATCATTGAAAGCACTTACAGAAAGATGTAGCAGGACTGATTTTATGCTCATAAGACAGGGAAAACATTGGACCTTTTTTTTTCCTTCCACTTCTAAAGTTGTCCTGAGTTGATACAAACAATTTTAAAGAGAGAAAGTCCTTAAAATTATAATACATTACATGTATTATTGCAAATAATAACCCTAACCTTAACCCTAATAATGTTTTATTTCTATGCTTAATCTGTCTTTGAGGGAGGAGGGAATATCCTTTTTACAAAATACAAATTCAGTCTCTAAACTGGACTCTTAGGAGTCAGGTAGATAACTGATCCAGACAAATGATATCATTTTTTCTTTTCCCAAATGTGAATGGTCAATATTTTTTATTTGAAATCCATTCCAATGGGTTTAAGGAAGCAGAGACATCCTTTAGAAAAAAAGAAAAAAAAATAAAAGAAATTAAAAACTATAGACTACAACTTCCTTTATAGAAGGTATATTCTGTTAGCCCAGATCAAATACCTTTGCAGTGTTTTGCTTCTTAATTAATATTAAAAGTACTAAATGAGAATGCTCTTTCAAATTAATTTAATCCTATATATAATATGTAACTATTTTACTAGATTCCAGGATGCTTGAAGTACAAAAGCTCACAGATAGCTTTTAATTAAAAGTCAAATAGGCTTTTATGAGTTCATAATTTAAGTGAGATGCTCTTACAAATGTGTATATAAGTACTTAACCTGGTTATTAGCTTGCTAAAAGAATGTATTTCCTATGTGTATGTAAATTGAAGGGCTATAGTTGGAGAAAAGCAAAATTGCTTTTTCTTTAATTAAATGTTTATTTAGATAATTGTAGATTCACAAGAAGTTGTAAGTAACAATATACAGTGATCTCATGTGTCTCTTGAGCAACTGGGTCTTGATTCTCCTGGAACACATGTTACAAGAACTCATTAGAATGCACCAGAGAATTCACAAATGATGAGACAGAAAGGTGAGTATTTATCCTTCAGCATCTGCTACAGTGAAAAAGTTGGCTTAAAACTCAACATTCAGAAAACTAAGATCATGGCAATTGGTCCCATCACTTCATGGCAAGTAGATGGGGAAACAGTGGAAACAGTGACAGACTTTATTGGGGCGGGGGGGAAGGCTCCAAAATCACTGGAGATAGTGACTGCAACCATGAAATTAAAAGCCACTTGCTCCTTGGAAGAGAAGTTATGACCAACCTAGACAGCATATTAAAGAGCAGAGACATTTCTTTGCCAACAAAGGTCTGTCTAGTCAAGTTCAGTTCAGTTCAGTCGCTCAGTCGTGTCCGACTCTTTGCAACCCCATGAACCGCAGCACGCCAGGCCTCCCTGTCCATCACCAACTCCCGGAGTCTACCCAAACCCATGTCCATTGTGTCAGTGATGCCATCCAACCACCTCATCCTCTGTCGTCCCCTTCTCCTCCTGCCCTCAATCTTTCCAGTATCAGGGTCTTTTCAAATGAGTCAGCTCTCCGCATGAGGTGGCCAAAGTATTGGAGTTTCAGCTTTAACATCAGTCCTTCCAATGAACACCCAGGACTGATCTCCTTTAGGATGGACTGGTTGGATCTCCTTGCAGTCCAAGGGACTCTCAAGAGTCTTCTCCAACACCACAGTTCAAAAGCATCAATTCTTTGGCGCTCAGCTTTCTTTATAGTCTAACTCTCACATCCATACATGGCCACTGGAAAAACCATAGCCTTGACTAGATGGATCTTTGTTGGCAAAGTAATGTCTCTGCCTTTTAATATGCTGTTTAGGTTAGTCATAACTTTCCTTCCAAGGAGCAAGCATCTTTTAATTTCATGGCTGCAGTCACCATCTGCAGTGATTTTGGAGCCCCAAAAAATAAAGTCTGACACTGTTTCACTGTTTCCCTGGCTATTTCCCATGAAGTGATGGGACCAGATGCCATGATCTTAGTTTTCGGAATGTTGAGCTTTAAGCCAACTTTTTCACTCTCTTCTTTCACTTTCACCAAGAGGCTCTTTAGTTCTTCACTTTCTGCCATAAGGGTTGTGTCATCTGCATATCTGAGGTTATTAATATTTCTCCTGTCTAGTCAAAGCTATGGTTTTTCCAGTAGTCATGTATGGATGTAAGAGTTGGACTAGAAAGAAAGATGACCACTGAAGAATTAATGCTTGGAACTGCGTTGTTGGAGAAGACTCTTGAGAGTCCCTTGCACAGCAAGGAGACCCAACCAGTCCATCCTAAAGGAAATCAGTCCTGAATATTCATTGGAAAGACTGATTCTGAAGCTGAAGCTCCAATACTTTGGCCACCTGATGAAGAGAACTGACTCACTGGAACAGACTCTGATGCTGGGACTGATTGATGATGGGAGGAGAAGGGGGTGACAGAGGATGAGATGGTTGGATCACATCACCGACTCAATGGACATGAGTTTGAATAAACTCTGGGAGATGGTGATGTACAGGGAGGCCTGGTGTGCTGCAGTCCATGGGGTCACAAAGAGTCAGACAAGACTAAGTGACTGAACTAAACTTTACTGTACCCACTAAAGTTTAGTGATGGTCAAGAGCTGGCCCATGGGCTCATGAACAGCTCAAGATACCTGCCTGGGTCACTGGTTGGCTGGATCCTAGAGAGCCCAGGACCCATTAGAGAAAGTCAGGGACAGGGAGACTTTGACAAGTGGTATAGGTGAGACAAGATGCCGTTGAGTTATCTGTAAGATGGTAGATAGAGCAAAGAGTGAGGATATGATGGACTCAGTAGAAAGGAGGCACACAGGAAATCTGCTAGCCTGAGTTGGACAGATTAGACGAAAGAATCACTAATTAATTATAAGCAAAATCCACTTAGATGAAGTGTCTAATTAAAATTCACTTACTTACTTCCCCCTGGAGAAGACTGAGCAACTAACAAACACTTCTGGAAACAAATATGGATGAAACAATTTTAAGTAAGGAGGCATGAAAATCTGTCTTTTTTAATGTCGTAATTTGTAAAATGGTTTTTGTAAAGACTGATGGATTTGTTTTAAGATGAAGAAGATAATAGATTACATTTTAAAATATTCATTGAAGTCAAACAAAATGATTAGATAGTCCAGTCCCTGAATAGTTTAAATGATTTGGCTTTATATTTTTATCCAACAAATAATTATTAGGGGACCCAAAATATACAATTATCAAACCAAGTAAAATCAAATTTAAAGGGATCAGAATATTAGTTGGTCATGAGTTTCAAGACTTCCTAGACATGTACCACATCATATAAGTGGAACTGGTGCTGAATTTTACTTTGATGGGAATAGTGTTGGTTGTGGAAAGATCAAAATTCAAGTAACACCGTTAAGTATTGGTTCCAATGTCTGAAGCTTATTTTTATTTTGAGTTCCCATGCAGTGAATGCATGCTTAGTTGCACAGTTGCACAATTCTTTGAAACCCCATGGGCTATAGCCCACCATGCTCCTCTGCCCATGGAATTACCCAAATAAGAATACTGGAGTGAGTTGCCATTTCCTTCTCCAGGGGATCTTCCAGACCCTGGGATCGAACCCATGTCTCTTGTGTCTCCTGCATTGGCGGGTAGATTCTTTGCCACTGAGCCACCTGGGAAGCCCTCAAGTTCCCAAAGTGAAGGTAGAAAACCCAACTGCCTGAATGAGGCAAAGTTTCTTGATTTTTTTTTTTTTTACGGAGGAACTTTCATTAATATTTCAAGGAAATATACATAAATAGTCCTAATAATTATGGAAAAATAGGTAACTTGAATACTATTATGATTTCCTTAAAATAAAGAGGATCCAAACAAACTATTTGGGCTTCCCTGGTAGCTCAGCTGGTAAAGAATCCACCTGCAATGCAGGAGACACTGGTTTGATTCCTGGTTGGGAAGATCCATTGGAGAAGAGATAGGCTACCCACTCCAGTATTCTTGGGCTTCCCTGTTGGCTTAGATGGTAAAGAACCCTCCAGCAATGCAGGAAACCTAGGTTGGGAAGATACCCTGGAGACAGGAATGGCTACACACTCCAGTATTCTGGCCTGGAGAATTCCATGGACAGAGGAGCCTGGCAGACTACAGTTCATGGGGTCGCAAAGAGTCAGACACGACT
Source organism: Cervus canadensis (assembly GCF_019320065.1). Classification (NCBI taxonomy): domain Eukaryota; kingdom Metazoa; phylum Chordata; class Mammalia; order Artiodactyla; family Cervidae; genus Cervus; species Cervus canadensis. The sequence goes on along the minus strand of NC_057401.1, from coordinate 66,665,557 downwards.
GAGCAACTTTCACTTTCACTTCTCTTTCAAACAATCTCAGATGAAATGCTTCCCCTGTGGATGAGTCCTAGTGAAAATTTCAGTGTACTTAATATATTGTTCTACATATACTTTTTTAATGGGCTCCCCTTGGTCTCCAAGCCAAGCTAGAGCAATACGTGAACCATGAACTTCCAGATGTTCAAGCTGGTTTTAGAAAAGGCAGAGGAACCAGAGATCAAATTGCCAACATCTGCTGGATCATTGAAAAAGCAAGAGAGTTCCAGAAAAACATCTATTTCTGCTTTATTGACTGTGCCAAACCCTTTGACTCTGTGGATCACAATAAACTGTGGAAAATTCTGAAAGAGATGGGAATACCAGACCACCAGACCTGCCTCTTGAGAAACCTATAGGCAGGTCAGGAAGCAACAGCTAGAACTGGACATGGACCAATAGACCGGTTCCAAATAGGAAAAGGAGTACATCAGGGCTGTATATTGTCACCTTGCTTATTTAACTTATATGCAGAGTACATCATGAGAAACGCTGGGCTGGAAGAAGCACAAGATTTCCGGCTGGAATCAAGATTTCCAGGAGAAATATCAATAACCTCAGATATGCAGATGACACCACCCTTATGGCAGAAAGTGAAGAGGAACTAAAAAGCCTCTTGATGAAAGTGAAGGAAGAGAGTGAAAAAGTTGGTTTAAAGCTTAACATTCAGAAAACTAAGATCATGGCATCTGGTCCCAACACTTCATGGCAAATAGATGGGGAAACTGTGGAAACAGTGGCTGACTTCGTTTTATGGGGCTCCAAAATCACTGCAGATGGTGATTGCAGCCATGAAATTAAAAGACGCTTGCTCCTTGGAAGGAAAGTTATGACCAACCTGGATAGCATATTTAAAAGCACAGACATTACTTTGCCAACAAAGGTCCGTCTAGTCAAGGCGATGGTTTTTCCAGTGGTCATGTATGGATGTGAGAATTGGACAGTGAAGAAAACTGAGCACTGAAAAACTGTTGCTTTTGAATTGTGGTGCTGGAGAAGACTCCTGAGAGTCCCTTGGACTGCAAGGAGATCCAACCAGTCCATCCTAAAGCAGATCAGTCCTGGGTGCTCATTGGAAGGACTGATGCTGAAGCTGAAACTCCAATACTTGGGCCACCTCATGAGAAGAGTTGACTCATTAGAAAAGACCCTGATGCTGAGAGAGACTGGGGGCAGGAGGAGAAGGGGACGACAGAGGATGAGATGGCTGGATGGCATCACCAACTTGATGGACATGAGTTTGAGTTGGTGATGGACAGGGAGGCCTGGCGTGCTGCAACTCATGGGGTCACAAAGAGTCGGACATAACTGAGCGACCGAACTGAACTGAATGGCTCAGCAGTGAAGAATCTTCCTTCTATGCAGGAGCCACAGGAGACACAGGTACTATCCCTGGGTCGGGAAGATCCCCTGGAGGAGAGCATGGCAACCTACTCCAGTATTCCTGCCTGGAGAACCCCATGGACAGAAGAGCCTGGAGGGCTATAGTCCATAGGGTCGCAAAGAGTCAGACATGACTGAAGCTACTTAGCAAGCACAAATACTTGTTACTGGTGTGCAATTTTCCACATAAGGCTTCTAACACATATACATAGAATACATGCATACTTAATCAGGAACAAGTGAAGTAATCTTTCTTGCCAGCCAAAGGAATAAAGTGTATCAGGCTCATAAATAACAATGTAATTATTTGGTATTCTGATATTTGCATACTGTGATAATAATTTTTACTCTCAATAGAAACCTTTCATTTTCTGGGGTTTGAAAAATAATTATAATAACTTAAATCAAATGTTAATGTTATACCTTGACATTTACAAAGCATTTCTTAGTGGATTGCTTTATTTAAATTTTGTGGAGGAAATTGACTGGAAACTTTAAGTGACTCCATTTTAATGCAATAAATTATTTTAGTTTTTTACTAAAATGCAGGATATACATGGAAGTACCATCCATTGCCCCAGGACTCATGGCAGTAGTAACTTTATAGCAATTAAACTGCTACAGTAATTTCCAAAGCTAAAGAAATTTACTAGCATCAAATCCTGTATAAATTCTACTCCAGTGGAGGCTGTATTTCAATCTGTGAACAGTTTTAGCAGTTTTTTGCTGACTACACACATGATCTGGAAGATTGTTTATTGCATATAAAATACCACTTTTTAGTAGTTTCCACTGTTAGAGTCAAAAATTTCATATATTTTCTTTCTATATCCTTTTGGTGACATGGATGAAGCATTACTTCTTTGTATTCAGGAAGACATTCATTTTTCCTAAATGTTTCTATGTTTCCTCCTACCTACATTGCAACAATATCTAAAATGTAAATAGTTCATCAAAACTCTGATACATTGTCAATCAAAGTCAGGAAAGCAGGCATGTTTTAATCAACAAAGTTTTTTTTTTTTTTCATTTATTTTTATTAGTTGGAGTTTCAAGAGAAAGAGAGGGAAGGAAAGAGAGAGTTTCTTTTAGGATTTGTTGCACACAACTTTTTTAAAGCACAACTTGTTTCAGACACTCCTGAATTAATGGTTATATAAGGAAACAGATTAGTCTAACAAATACAAAGATAATACTTTTTAAAATGTAGTTGCTATTTGTACACTAAATGTCTCCAGTGCTAATATTAATGAAAAGAATTAATTTTGTATTCATGAACTTGAAATATGGCTATTAAAAGCATGTATTTATGTCATAATATTTCTCTAAAATTAAAAAGTTATCTAACTCATTAAATCTAATGTATTGGTATAATGGCTATTTACATGTATGTTGTAATTGAGAGGAAAATAAAAGATCAGAAGAAAGAGAGAAATGAGTGTTTTACTTTCTTCCATGTCTATCATTCCCTTAACCCATTTTATTGTTTTATATCATTTCCTTTTTTTCTATAGTGTTCACTGTAATACTAGATTTGCTTCATTAAAATCCCCTGTGATTCTTTCTCTCTTTATGTATACATATGTGTTCATGTGTGTCGTTTCTGTGCCCTTGTGTCAAATGGGGTGGGAGGAAAGAGACAGAAAGAGAGACAAAGTTTTTACCTTAGTATTGAATATCTACATACGTAGTATCTAGACACTGAATGCTCATTCTGAAATAATGAGACCAGTACAAGGAAGGAATTCTCTCCTCTCTCACGATTTAGTAGCAGATTTGAAAGTAACAGGAGTGCAAGGAAGTTTTATGGTACAAAATTTGGCCATTTCCATTTATTGTCTGATAATTCCATTTTATATATTATAACTTCAGTTCAGTTCAGTTCACTCACTCAGTTGTGTACAACTCTTTGTGACCCCATGAATCACAGCACGCCAGGCCTCCCTGTCCATCACCAACTCCTAGAGTTTACTAAAACCCATGTCCATCAAGTCAGTGATAGACATCCTCCATCGTCCCCTTCTCCTCCTGCCCCCAATCCCTCCCAGCATCAGGGTCTTTTCCAATGAGTCAACTCTTCGCATGAGGTGGCCAAAGTATTGGAGTTTCAGCTTCAGCATCAGTCCTTCCAATGAACATCCAGGACTGATCTCCTTTAGAATGGACTGGTTGGATCTCCTTGCAGTCCAAGGGACTCTCAAAGGTCTTCTCCAACACCACAGTTCAAAAGCATCAATTTTTTGGCGCTCAGCTTTCTTCACCGTCCAATTCTCACATCCATACATGACCACTGGAAAAACCATAGCCTTGACTAGACGGACCTTTGTTGGCAAAGTAATGTCTCTGCTTTTAAATATGCTATCCAGGTTGGTCATAACTTTCCTTCCAAGGAGCAAGCGTCTTTTAATTTCATGGCTGCAATCACCATCTTCAGTGATTTTGGAGCCCAAAAAAAAAAGTCTGACACTTTTTCCACTGTCTCCGCATCTATTTCCCATGAGGTGATGGGACCAGATGCCATGATCTTATTTTTCTGAATGTTAAGCTTTAAACCAACTTTTTCACTCTCCTCCTTCACTTTCATCAAGAGGCTTTTTAGTTCCTCTTCACTTTCTGCCATAAGGGTGGTGTCATCTGCATATCTGAGGTTATTGATATTTATCCCAGCAATCTTGATACCAGCTTGTGCTTCTTCCAATCCAGCATTTCCTATGATGTACTCTGCATATAAGTTAATTAAGCAGGGTGACAATATACAGCCTTGACGTACTCCTTTTCCTATTTGGAACCAGTCTGTTGGTCCATGTCCAGTTCTAGCTGTTGCTTCCTGACCTGCATACAGGTTTCTCAAGAGACAGGTCAGGTGGTCCTGTATTCCCATCTCTTTAAGAATTTTCCACAGTTAATTGTAATTATTGTCTGATAATTCCATTTTATATATTATAACTTTACTTAATCTATCAATACTTCAATAATGTAAAATCCCCTCATATGCATTGGTATCAGTCCTACCACCAGGTTCTCAAAAATATATAATTTGGTGAGGGCAGCACATACACAAAATAATTGTGTTCCCAAGAACAACTTGACATTGACCATGAGAGTGGAAGAGAATATAATCCCTGCAATATGGGTGAAAGGAATGTAAGAATACTGATTTGCCTAACAGTCTCCTTGGCATGGAACTGGGTTGATGAATTAAGGAGACTATTAAATTGATGCTAGGCTTGTTCAGCTTATATGCATTTTGGTAAAAGACCAAGTAGGAATATCAGACAGACAAGTATATGCATGCAAATGAGAATCAGATGAAAACCTTCACTCAGAAGCCTCCTATACACAGTCTTAGACATAGTAAAAAGTGTAGGAGCTCAGAGTGGTACTGCTTTCCATGGATCTAGTGATGAAGCGAATAATCCAGTTTATTATACCAACACATTTCTCTGCTTCTAAGACTAATCTTTTCTCTTATTTTGACATCTTCAAAATCATTTCATAAGTATTGTACACATATACCTACATGTATTTGTATGTATGCACATATAGTATATCTTACCTTCCATGTCTCTATAAAATCAAAGAAATATAGTTACATATTTTACATTTCAAGTTATATAACTTTAAAAGCTGATTAGAGGAAACAGAGCTCAGAAAATATCTGGGGTTAAGCTTTTAACTTGACAAAGGTCATCCCACTGCCCATGTTATTTTGACAAGTAGAATTCAAATGTTGCAAGAAAAAGGTAGAAATGTGGCCTAAGAAGTGAACAGATTGAAGCCTTTTTATTTAGCAACTCATTCAAAGCTATCATGACAGCTCCCTAATTGAAACAAGTGCTAGTGGTAAAGAACCCACCTGCCAGTGCAGGAGATGTAAGAGACACGGGTTTGATCCCTGAGTTGGGAAGACTCCCTTAAGAAGGGAAAGGCTACCCACTCCAGTCTTCTTTCCTGGAGAATCCCATGGACAGAGGAGCCTGGCAGGCTACAGCCCATAAAGTTGCAAAGAGTTGGACACAACTGAAGTGATTTAACACACACCTTCTCCATTTAACACACACACACACACAAACAAGATGAACAGTCTGAAGATTCATTATAAGGGGTTTTGAAGGAATGAGGAGGCTGGAGGATAAGAAAATATATTTTGTTGCACTCCAGTTTCTAGTTTTGGTAATAAGGTGAATGATGTTATTAAATGATAACAGGGAATGTGAGAAGAACCAGATGAAAAACTGGGAGGGGAGTGCAATTCAATCTGATTTTTTTTTAATTCAAATGGAAAATGAAGGTTGGTATTTCTAATAATCTGCAGTAGATTTAGATCTAGGTTGCAACATATAATTGTACATACTCTATTCTTTTGGAGAAAGTGCACAAAGTTCACCTATGCCGTCTGAACAAATTTTAGAAATATTTGTGTACATATCCTTTAATTATAGAACTATAAACAGATTTTTATCAGTGCAATCCTGTCTGAAAGGACTTCCCTGGCAGTCCAGTGGTTAAGAATCTGCCTTGCAATGCAGGGGATGTGGGTTCAACCCCTGGTCTGGAAACTAAGGCCCCACATGCTGCTGGGCAGCTAAGTCTGCCCTCCACAACTCCTGAGCCCACACGCAGCATAACTCAACAAAGATCCCCTGTGCCACAACTAAGACCCAACACCACCAAATAAATAAATAAATAAAATTTAAAGTCTAGATCGGTACTATCTGTTGTTTTCAAATGTCTTATTCCTTACATTCCAGATTCGATACACTCCAATCTGATAAAGCTATCCTTTAATCAGAACATCTGGCCCATTTGTATTCAACTAACTTTCTGTTTGGATATGAATTCAGCTCCCTTTCCTTTAGTCTTGCCTTTCTATGTTTGCCACGCTTTTCAGAGGTTACCCTGAAGTTGTAATATACATCCTTGACTATCAATGTTTAAGACTTTTACTATTTCCATGGCAGGTAATGATCCTGAAACATTGCAATTTCATTTGTCCTCTTGACTTACAAGCTACTTTTGTCAAGTGATTTAATTCTCTTTATCTTAATCCCATAAGTCACTGTCAATATTATTTATATTTATTGATACATTTTTGATGCTCTTCCTTTCAAGTTACACCTTCTGCTTTCATTCAGCACTCTTGTGCTTCCCCCACAAAAATATATTTACTTAGTAAAGTTGTGCAAGTAACAAATCCTCTTCACTTTTGTTTTCCTGAAAATATTTTCTTTTAATCTTCATTTTTTTAATGGTATTTTGATGGCTTTGGCATTCAGAGTTGACAGATATCTGCTTTCCTCCCTTTGAAGGTGTCATTCTGCTGTCTTCAGCTTCCTGGCCTGATGTAAGGAAGTCAGTTGTAGTCCTCATGCTGTTCATTTTGAAGACTCCTTGTCTTTTTTCTCCAGATTCTTTTAAGATTTCTTAAAGCAAACATGTGGGCAAAACCTGGGTATGTGCATTCTGGTTAGTAGTTACTTTGGGGTAAAGTAAAACAAAGCTTTTTAGTTAATTCATAACACGACTTTATCCTGTTTTCAATAAATTACAGAGAGGAACCCAAAGTCATGATACACTGACAAATGTAAAAGACACCCCTGATCTACTAGGCTGACTTCTAACAGCATTTAAGTTGACTGCTCTTCCCTGGCCACCAGACCATATACATTTTCTTCTTTTCTGTATCTTATTTGTGAAAGGAATTTAAGCATAACTGTGGATTATTTATGTCAACAAATCTTCTCTCAAGTAGAATGTACTCAATGTTTTCTCAAATCAAATCAAATGTTTGTCTTTAAACCTTCTTTACTACAACTTCTAATCATTTTTATAATTAAATTACTTTGATTAAATATGAGCCATTCACATATGTCTTCTAGATTAATTTTAACTTAAGTTCCAGATTACAAAGCAAGGTATGAAATATTGAAGCTCTTGAAGGATATTTGACTGGGAAGGAATGGGACTCTGAGTATGCTGGTGATCTGGCTTTTCTCTGCATCCTCAGGACACATGTGTTGTGTATGTGTGTGTTGTGTCGGTGAGCAGGCACATGTATGTGATTGCGTGTAGCTTCATCTAACACTTTAAGTTTTTTCTGAGAATTCCACCATAAGCTTTATCTTCTCTGGTATAACGGATGCCTAAGAGCTAGGCTAGACTGTCTATGTACAGTATGGTTACTGCAACATGTGTTTGACTTAAATGTAGAGAGCAGACATTTATGAAATTTAATTTACTGACATTTGTATAGTGTATATATGTTGTTCAAATATTAGGAAAATGATTAAATTACAGAGCACAGGACCACTGAGTTGACTCAAATGTAAATTTTAAAGATCTACCATTCATTCTACTTATATTTCATGCTAGACTTATAATGAATAATATGTCTAATAAGCAAATATTGAACTAATGTGTAATAGCAGTATTATCATGCACCTAACACCTACATCTAAACAATTTTTCTTCTGAATTCTTGGCAACTAATGCCTGGTAGTCTCTGACTCTTGCGATCTGCCAGTATCAGCTTCCTGACAGCATCCAGAATTTTCCCAAGAGTGATTATTTTCTAGTCATTGATTTTATCACAATAACTAGGATTAGTACATTTGGCATGCCAATCTCTAGTTGAGAGTGGCCCACACTGATTTTCTTTCATTTTTAAATGACTTTATCTCTCATTATGTCTGTCATATTGGGCCCATATTCTACTGTTGTTTTTTGGTTTGTTTTTTTTTTTACTGTTTTTATTTCTATTTTTTGGTCACACTGAAAGACATGTTCCCTTACAGGGATCAAAAGCACATCCCTTTTATTGGAAGCATGGAGTCTTAACTGCTAGACTGTCAGGGAAGTCTGCTATATTCTAAACTGATGTAACATAAATGCTTTTTCTGATCTATTCTTTTGTGTGTATGTTCAGTCACTAAAGGAATGGAAACCCACTTCATTATTCTTGCCTGGGAAATCCCATGGACAGAGGAACTTGGCAGGCTATAGTTCCTGGGGTTGCAAAAGAGCTGGACAAGACTTAGGGACTGAGTGGGTTGCCATTTCCTTCTTCCAAGGATCTTCTGGATTCAGGGATCTAACCTGTGTCTCCTGCATCTCTTCCATTGCCAGGCAGATTCTTTACTGCTGAGCCGCTGTGGCAGCTCTATCTATTCTTTTAATTTACCATATATATTGTAGTTTTCCCCTAAATAATCAGCTTATTGTTAGAATTAAAACAAAGTTTTATTAAACTTTAGGGGTACAAGGCTTGGCAGAGCAAGGATTTTATCCCCAGAGGATGGGGGATTTTTTCTAGGTCTAGAAACTTTGTACTTTATGCCATAAATATTTCTTTTTAGGTGAGAATAAAAAATCTAATCTATGTTTCTAAAATTTGTATCCCTGACAAGAGGTATTTTTAATATAAAACAGTAAATGTAAATTTTTAGAGTACAACTTATTCATTATTTTAAAATGACCTAATTTGTTTTTCTATCTCTGCTCAGTTTTTTATAGCCTGTGTGCCTGGCTCAATTAAATAGTTATATTAATCTTGTTAACTGAACTCAGGTGGGCTGCTTGCTGAACATTTCCCAAGACCAACTCCGAAGATTCTGCTTGGTCACAACAGTGTTCAAAGGGAAGCCAGCTCAGATAATCATTAAAGTAGGAAGTCAGATTCTTCATTGATTTTTCCATCGTGTGCAGATCTGCTACTTCTCCTAATCTTACTTTGGATGTTTATTTGTCTATGTGCTCTACCTGCTGCAAATGTGCTAAGAAGGAAGAAGAAGGTAGAGAGATTTAGCCACTTAATTTTTCATTCTGATTCCTTTTAATCCATGAAAAGAATCAACGGTTAGGCAAGGCATTGTGTACATTCATTAGAGAGAAATCAGGAATTCAGTTAAAGGTTATCTAGTGATCTCATTTTGGTAATTAAGGAAAAGGGGGAACAGAATCAGGTAAACAGGAAATGGGCACAGACTGCTTACAAATCCCCACTTGTCAAACATCATTCCGACAAAAGTCCATATAGTCAAAGCAATGGTTTTTCCAGTAGTTATGTACAGATGTGAGAGTTGGACCATAAAAAAAGGCTGAGCGTCAAAGACTTGATGTTTTAGAATTTTGGTACTGGATAAGGCTCTTGAGAGTCCCTGGGACAGCAAGGAGATCAAAACCATCAATCCTTGAGGAAATCAGTCCTGAATATTCATTGGAAGGACTGATGCTGAAGCTGAAGCCCCAGTACTTTGGCCACCTGATGCGAAGAGCTGACTCATTGGAAAAGACCCTGATGCTGGGAAAGATTGAAGGCAGGAGGAGAAGGGGATGACAGAGGATGGTCAGATGGCATCATCAACTCAATGGGCATGAGTTTGAGCAAACTCTGGGAGATAGTGAAGGACAGGGAAACCTGGAGACCTGCAGTCCATGGGGTCACAAGAGTCAGACACAACTGAATAACTGAACAACAAAGGGGCAATGGTCCATCTTCTGTAACTTTCTCATGTTGGCATGGGCTGCTTCATTCTTAGAGTAGAATATGTAGATTTGGGTCTGTGGCATCACTCTGCTGATAATTTTAGCTGCCCACTTACATATACAAGCAAAGTAAGCGACAATTATCTTGATACCCACAAAGACATAGATTATTATGAGCAATAAGTAGGCTTGGGCTGTAAAGAACCTGCTGGCCAATGCAGGAGACACAAGAGATGAGGGTTTGATCCCTGGGTCAGGAAGATCCCCTGGAGAAGAAAATGGCAACCCACTCCAGCATTGTTGCCTGGAGAATCCCATGGACAGAAGAGCCTGGTGGGCTACGATCCATGGGGTCACAGAGTCGGACACAACTGAAGCGACTTAACATAGGCACAATATTAATCCCGTTGTCTTAAGGCCAGTTCTTGGAATTATGTTAGCCTTGGATTTATGTCAAGGTCATAGTCTGTTCAGCATACATTTAGCATTTCCCCGCCCCCCCCCACCCCCGGTGACAGTTATAGCATCTGTAAAAATGACTCGAATATGTCTCAGAAGCTGAATGATTCTGTGACCATCATCTTAATCAGTACAGCTCTTCTGCGACTCAGGGAGCCCTGAGAGACTTCAGCTTTTCCCCAAACGAGGCTGGGAACGTGGAGGGGCTTTTGTCCTTGGGCAGGGGGCATGGTGCAGGGTTCGGCCAGTCTCAACCTCAGTAACACTTTGGGTGTGGCCATCAGTTTAGAAGCAGGGACTACCTCATGAACTTGATTTAGTCACTAGGAATCGTCAGCAGGTGAAATTTTTTTTCCATTTACTTTTATTAGTTGGAGGCTAATTACTTTACAATATTGTAGTGGTTTTTGTCATACATTGACATGAATCAGCCATGGATTTACATGTATTCCCCATCCCGATGCCCCCTCCCACCTCCCTCTCCACCCGATTCCTCTGGGTCTTCCCAGTGCACCAGGCCCGAGCACTTGTCTCATGCATCCAGCCTGGGCTGGTGATCTGTTTCACCCTAGATAATATACATGTTTCGATGCTGTTCTCTCGAAACATCCCACCCTCGCCTTCTCCCACAGAGCAGGTGAATTCTTTCCTGCTGAGCCACTGGGAAGCAAAGCTATTAGTTAACTTTAAACTTAGAAGAATGTTGGCACTTCAACTATGTTAAAAACAAAAAAAATGATCAGGAGATGATGAATACAATCAAAAATATAAGTATGTGTGTAGTCACCATTATACAGTTACTGATTATCTTACCAAAAAGTTAAGGGCTATTTTATATAGTGATTACATATTCAGAAAGATGCTGCCTTTTCCATTTGTTCCTATAACATTCAGAATGTTTTCTCCCTGCTGTGTACTCCTCAAGCCCTGAGTTTACCCTTGTCATGCAAGAGTCACTGAAACTGAAAAAAAAAAAAAAAAATGTGTTATTAGCTGGACTGTAATTTATGTGAGGCCAGAGATCATTCAGTATTCAATAATCCATCCCTTGATGCATATCTCACACATTAGGACATTGTTTCTTTAACAAACAGATTAAAGAGAAGCATTTCAGAGAGTGCAATAAAACCCTCTGATGACTCTGTGCCTTCCCATAACTCTATAAATTATAGTAATAAACTCACCTCCTGCTCTAACTCATGGTCAGTCATTCATGGGTGGGTAGGCTAATGCTCACCATTAAGGCCACTCCTGCAATTTCCAGGCTGGGGCAGCCTTGAACTAGGTTCTGAATATCCTACTTTAATGAGGCAAAGTTCAGTTACAGGCGTTACATGGCCATAATGACTTAAAAGAAATTTTAATTTTGCATTATTTATTCAATGTTTACATTACTCTCCAAAGTCTGTGTAATAGTCTTTCAAAATATACTTTATATTTAGACTATGGATTCACGTTAGCTTAAGATCTGTTCTTCAAGTAGATTGAAAATAATATTCAAACTCAATTTTTTTACCCTTGCTTTATTTGTTTTGGGATGAAACAAGATGTGTCATAATCTTCCAGAAATTGTATGAGATTAGAAAGAACAAAATGCACAATGTATAATATTCATGATGACTTAAAATCTGAGTTTCAAAACTGATTTGAATGTCAAAATGACAGAGATTTTGAACAAATATGACATCGTTTTCTAGTTTTAGCAATTGAATTGTCCTTAGCTGAATTTTATAATACTCCACACACAACAATCTTACAAGTGTTAAGGTGTTCCCTTTGTGATTTATTTTGCTAGATAATTGGAACTGCCAGCTCTAACAATAATTATTATTTCAGCTGTGAAAAGCAATGTTCGAAAGGCAGCTTCATTGGACTACATAATCTCTTCAAGTGTAGGTTTATATTTGCTTCACCTTTGTAATCGCTGCTGAAATCTGGAATTTTCCAATAGTTCTTGTGAATGTGTGCAAGTCTGGACATATATCTGCTGAAGCTAACACTGTATGACCACAGGGAATAACAGCCCTTTAAAGCAGAAGTATTCCTCTTAGCAGGAGAAAAAAAAAAAAATGGGTCGGTTGGTAATTTCAGAACTTCTAATTGCCTACACTTGAATAATTTAATGATTTGAAAGTTCAATCCTAAATTACCATGACTTATCAAATGACTGGCCCTTCACATGAAATTAGTCAAAGTTTCAGTGCCACTCCTCTGAGTCTGTGGTTACAACCAGGAATTCTTGGTCATTCAGGGGACCTACGGGTATCCATAAACAGATACCTCTGGGAAGAGAGTTTTATTAGCAGGCAGCCTAGTCACCTTCTTTAATCAATGAGCCTGGATTGTGTGTGAACATCAAATGCTTTCTCATCTTTGTAATGTAAGAGCTAAGCAGACAGTCTTATATTAGAACTTGGAAAATTCTTCAAGAGATGAGAGTACCAGACCACTTTACCTGCCTCCTGAGAAATCTGTGTGCAGGTCAAGAAGCAGCAGTTAGAACCAGAAATGGAAAACAGACTGGTTCCAAATTGGGAAAGGAATACATGAAGGCTGTATATTGTCACCCTGTTTATTTAAACTATATGCAGAATACATCATGTGAAATGCCAGGCTGGATGAAGCACAAACTGGAATCAAGATTGTGGGGAGAAATATCAATAACCTCAGATACGCAAATGATAGCACCCTTATGGCAGAAAGCGAAGAAGAACTAAAGAGCCTCCTGATGAAAGTGAAAGAGAGTGAAAAAGCTGGCTTAAAAACTCAACATTCAATAAAAGATCCAGTCCCATCACTCCATGGCAAATAGATGGGGAAACAATGGAAAAAGTGAGAAACTTTATTTTCTTGGGCTCCAAAATCACTGCAGATGGTGACTACGGCCATGAAATTAAAAAATGCTTGCTCCTTGGAAGAAAAGCTATGACCAACCTAGACAGCATATTAAAAAGCAGAGACAAAGGTCCATCTAAGCAAAGCTATGGTTTTTCCAGTAGTCATGTATGGATGACAGTTAGACTATAAAGAAAACTGAGTGCCAAAGAATTGATATTTAGAATTGTGGTGTTGGAGAAGACTCTTAAGAGCCCCTTGGACTACATGGAGATCAAACCAGTCAATCCTTGAGGAAATCAGACCTGAATATTCATTGAAGGACTGTTGGTGAAACTGATGGTCCAAAACTTTGGCCACCTGATGGGAAGAACTGACTGACTGGAAAAGACCCTGATGCTGGGAAAGATTGAAGACAGGGGAAGAAGAGGATGACAAAGGATGAGATGGTTGGATGACATCACCGATTCAATAGACATGAGTTTGAGCAAGCTCAGGTGTGGGTGATGGACAGGGAAGCCTGGGGTGCTGCAGTCCATGGGGTCGAAAAGATTTGGACACGACTGAGCGACTGAACTGAACTGAAGCAGATCGTCTGTGCCTCCTTTGGGAAGGACTACTCCCCCGACTCCATCCCTTTATGTGTCAGGGCTTCCCAAGAATAGGAAATTTCCACCAGATCCTGTCATCCATACCAGCAAGGGTGACAGCACAAACTTAAAGAGAGTCACCAAAATAAATAAGGCAAATGTAAAGGGTGAGTTCTAAAATTGTTTTGAATCTACTTGCAGACTCCATCTTGAGCTAACATGATTTCATAACCTAAGTATAAAGTATGTTTTGATAGACCATTTAGACTTCTCAGTGTAACATAAACATTTAATAAATAATCCAAAACTAAAATTTCCTTTAAGTCATTATGGCTATTTTCCTCATTAAAGTAAAATATTTAGAAGAATGGCTTCCCAGGTGCCTCAGTGGTAAAGAATCCACCCGCCAGTGCAGGAGGCTCGGGGTTGATTCCTGGGTAAAGAAGATCCCTCGGAGAAGAGAATGGCGACTCACTCCAGCATTCTTGCCTAGAGAATTCCATGGACACAGGAGTCTGGCAGGCTACAGTCCATGGGTTCGCAAAGAGTGGGACACAATTGAGCAACTAACACTCTCACTTTCCATATGGTCAATAATGATACACATTCCATGCACAATTAAAACTGAAAATCGTGTAAGTTTTGATGGAAAGGCTTTCTGTATGATAATTTTATCACATTTACAGGGACTGCTGCAAATCTTCAATATTGTTACTGATTTTTTGACTACTGGTTCCAAAAGAGATTCAGAGAGTCATAATATTATTTTTGGCTTTTTCTCTTTCTCTTTCATTACGGTCAATTTTCATTTATACATTTGAAGGTATATTTACTGGGTTCATACAGTTTTGGAACTGATTTATCTTCCTTGGAGCATGATAATTAAACACTGAACTATTTCTCTTATAGCCTCTGTTTGATGTATACTTTGTTTTATATTACTACAGCAATATTTCCATTCTTTTGCAAGCGTTATATTTTTCTGTTCTTTAAATTTTAATCTTTTGAGTAGTTAAAAGTATAATATGTATTATTTAAACAGACAAGTTTTAATTTAGTTTGATATTTGTGCTTCCTTTTATGTGATGACCTGGTTATTTACATTTATTAAACTATAAATATTATTTTAAATCTACCAATTTACTACTTACATTCTATTTGATTCTTATCAGTTCTACATCTTTGTTTCCCTTCTTCTCCTCTTTAGGATTATATATTAATTTTTTGTGAATCAGTTACCCTTTTATTGAGACTTCCCAGGTGGTGCAGTTGTAAAGAATAAGCCTGCCAACGCAGAAGACATGAGAGATGCTGGTTCGATCCCTGGGTCAGGAAGATCCCCTGGAGGAAGAAACTGCAACCCTCTCCAGTATTCTTGCCTGGGAAATCCCATGGACAGAGGAGCCTGTTGGCCTACAGTCCATGGGGTCCCAAAGAGTTGGACATGACTGAATGAGCATATCCTGTTGGAGAGTGCAGATGATCAATCAGAGCAGGGTTGGGGAAGTGTGGTTCAACAGAAAAAAATCAGCAAAGACTTTGATCAGGAAATTCGGAAAAAAAGTGTAATGACTGGTTAAACTAGAAAGTGATTTCTAACATTATTTAGTTTGGTGCAGTTGCTCTGTTGTGTCCACTCTTGGCGACCTCTTGGACTGAAGTATGCCAGGCTTCCTTGTCCATCACCAACTACCAGAGCTTGCTCAAACTCAAGTCCATCGAGTCTGTGATGCCATCCAACCGCCTCATCCTCTGTCATCATCTTTTCCTCCCACCTTCAATCTTTCCCAGCATCAGGGTCTTTTCCAATGAGTCAGTTCTTCCCAGCAGGTGGCCAAAGTTTTGGAGTATCAGCTTCACCAACAGTCCTTCCAATGAATATTCAGGACTGATTTCCTTTATGATGGATTGGTTGGATCTCCTTGCTGTCCAAGGGACTCTCAAGAGTCTTCTCCAACATCACAGTTCAAAAGCATCGATTCTTTGGCACTCAGCTTTCTTTATAGTCCAACTCTCACATCCATACGTGTCTACAGGAAAACCATAGCTTTGTCAGCAAAGTAATGTCTCTGCTTTTTAATATGCTGTCTAGGTTTGTCACAACTCTCCTTCCAAGGAGTGAGCGTCTTTTAATTTCATGGCTGCAATCACTATCTGCAATGATTTTGGAGCCCAAGAAAATTTCCAATGTTTCCCCATCTATTTGCCATGAAGTGATGGGACCAAATGCCACGATCTTGGTTTTTTGAATGTTGAGTTTTAAGCCAACTTTTTCATTCTCCTCTTTCACTTTCATCAAGAGACTCTTTAGTTTTTCTTTGCTTTCTGCCATAAGGGTGATATCATCTGTGTATCTGAGGTTATTGATATTTCTCCCGGCAATCTTAATTCCAGCTCGTGCTTCATCACATGATGTACTCTGCATATAATTTAAATAAGCAGGGTGACAATATACAGCCTTGATGTACTCCTTTCCCAGTTTGGAACCAATCTGTTGTTCCATGTCTAGCCTAACTGTTGCTAACATTATTAGAGTAATTTAAAGTAAAAATAATATGGTAACACATCCTAACTTGAAATTGTCAAATATTAGAATTTTGAGAATGTAAAGCATCCATGAGACTATTTGAAAATGAATATTAGCAGGCACTGCAAAGACATCAGACCACTAAGATAACTGTTTTAGAGGTCAATATAACAGAGCCCACAAAATTAGAAATCACATAATTTGTAATCCAGAAAATTTTGTTCCAGATATTTACCCCAGTAAAAATGTGTACATGTACCTCTAGAGGGACTATACAGAGATTCTTCTAGGAGATTCACATGTAAGATGGGAAGCCATCTAATACCTATATATAAGAGAATTTCTAAATATAATTCTGATTCCATATTGTGGACTATTATTTCCAGGATTTTAAAGGAATGTACAGTCATGGAAGGGCTTCCCTGATAGCTCAGTTGCTAAAGAATCCACCTGCAATGCAGGAGATACTGGTTAGATTCCTGGGTTAGGAAAACCCACTGGAACAAGGATAGGTTACCCACTCCAGTATTCTTGGGCTTCCCTTGTGGCTCAGCTGCTAAAGAATCCACCTGCAGTGCAGGACACCTGGGTTTGACCCCTGGGTTGGGAAGATCTCTTGGAGAAGAGAAAGGCTACCCATTCCAGTATTCTATCCTGGAGAATTCCATGGAATTCAGTCCATGGGGTTGCAAAGAGTCAGACACAACTGAGTGACTTTCATGTTCACGGTCAAGGAAAATTTTCTAAGAATTGATGTAGTGATGGTTGGGGGCACGTGCATACAAATGAATTTCATAGAGCCCTATTTCAATAATAAATGAGTAAAGGAATTTCTGCATTCATTGAGCTGTGCTATATATTTCCCAAAGACATGGAATGGGTAGAAGGGAAACACCTGGAAGATATTCAAGTTGACATAAATCCCAACCGGAGCAGGTATGAATGGCATTGTTAAGGGCTTTGTAGTTCAGTCAGTTCAGTTCACTTGCTCAGTTGTGTCAAGCTGTTTGCGACGCCATGGACTGCAGCACGCCAGGCTTCCCTGTCCATCACCAACTCCCAGAGCTTGCTCAAACTCAAGTCCATTGAGTCTGTGATGCCACCCAACCATATCAACCTCTGTCTTTCCCTTCTCCTCCTGCATTCAATCTTTCCCAGCATCAGGGTCTTTTCCAATGAGTCAGTTCTTCAGTTCTTCACATTAGGTGGCCACAGTATTGGATTTTCAGCTTCAGTATCAGTTCTTCCAATGAATATTCAGTACTGATTTCCTTTAAGATAGACTGGTTGGATCTCCTTTCAGTCCAAGGGACTCTCAAGAGTCCCCTCCAAGACCACAGTTCAAAGGCATCAGTTCTTCAGTGCTCAACTTTCTTTATAGTCCAACTCTCACATCCATACATGACTACTGGAAAAACAATAGCTATGATTAGACAGACCTTTGTAAATTACAAAGGACTTTGTAAGTTGGAGCTAAATTATTCTAGGCTTCTTTTTATGTATAATTAGTTACGTTTTATTTATTTGAAAAGTAAAAATTGTTTCCTATATCAAATGAAGATTGGATATTTTAATACAAGCCACAATAAAAAATATTTATTAAGAAATTTGTATTTGTCAGTCTCTTTTCTACATATTTTAGAAAATGTGCCTCATTTCAATACAACCTCATCAAGTAGCTACTCTGATTATGCTTATTGTACCATTAAAGGAAAGGAAGTAGAGAGATAATAAACAAATTGATCAAGGTCATATCCCTGGTAAGTGACAGAACTTGGATTCCAAATTATGCATTCTGTCTCCAGAACTCTGCTCTTCAACTCTAGGGTATTCTATATGGCACATTAAAATAATACTGGGATAGGGATCCCATCAAATGAACCATCAAGTTTACTTCATTTTAACAAATTAAGGGACATACAAGCAACACATTTTCAAAGAATAACAATTACCTGACCTTGAGTGAGAATAATTTTATAGGTGCATTTTCCTGGGTTGATGAATATGATGGAGGAATTTTACTTGCAGATTGTGCATAACATAAAATTACTCAGTTAAACTGAGCAAACATTTTCACACACTCTGAATTTCTAGTTTACAAAAATAAATAGTTTATTTCCACTCTCATGAAACTTGCATCATAACAAACTTTCCGTTTCCATACATCCAGCAGCAAACAGTTAATATTTAATCTTTTTATTTAGTCATCTGTCGGACACGATTGAGCGACTAAGCACAGTAATGGTTGATTAGTGCCTCCCAAAAAGACATGATAAAATCCTAACTCCCAGGACCTCAGAATGTGACCTTGTTTAAGAAAAGGGTCCTTGCAGATATAAGCAGCAAAATGAAGATGAGTTCATACTGGAGAAGGGTGGACTCTAAATCTATTATTACTACTATAAATGGGAAATTTAGACACACACAAAGAGACAGAGGAGAAGAATTTGTGAAGGTGAAAGCAATGGACTGAGTCTTGCCAACACAACTTAGGAATGTGTGAGACTATCAGAAGCTGGAAGATGAAAGGAAACATCCTCCCCTAGAGGTTACAGAGGGTGTGTGACCCCACTGACACCTCGAAACCTCTAGGACTGTGGAAGAATACATATGTCTTGTTATTTTAAGCCACACAGTTGGAAAGTAATAGACCATCCCAAAGAACTCACCTCTGACCTAATATTTAGAATAGTAGTGTTAGTCACTCAGTCGTGTCCAGCTCTTTGTGACCCCATGGACTGTAACCCACCAGGTTTCTCTGTTCATGGCATTCTCCAGGCAAGAATACTGGAGTGGGTTGCCATTTCCTTCTCCAGGAGATCTTCCCAACCCAGGGATCGAACCCAGGTCTCCTGCACTGCAGGCAGATTCTTTACCATTTGAGCCACCAGGAAAGCCCAATATCCCTTCTTTAAAAATCAGTTTTTCTGAATCACATTGGGAAATGCAATTTCTTAGCTGAATCAACAGTTTGTTATTTGTTAAAGAAATTTTCCTTGTATGATGGAGACTACAGATACATCACAATCCTTGGCTCTTAGTTGTAGATAAAATTATATAAAGCAATTTGTAGTCTGATTCATGAGCCATTTGCAAACAGACTCATAAAGACTTTGTGTCAAGTGATCAACGATGATAAACAGTGCATTTTCCCACACATCAGGAAGAGCAAGTGGCTGACCAAGTAGTAGTCCTCCTTGTTCCTCTGAGGTTTAATGTAGTTTTCTAGAATCCTTGTTGTTGTTTTTGTTCAGTGGCTAAATCATGTCCAACTCTTTGTGACCCTGTGGACTACAGCATGCCAGGCTCCTCTGTCCTCCAATAACTAACTCCTGGAGTTTGCTCAAATTCGTGTCCGCTGAGTCAGTGATGCCATCCAACCATCTCATCCTCTGCCACCCACTTCTCCTTTTGCCTTCAGTCTTTCCCAGCATCAGGGTTTTTCCCACGAAGTCAGCTCTTCTCATCAGGTGGCCAAAGGACGGAAGCTTCATCTTAAGCATCAATCCTCCCAATGCATATTCAGGGTTGATTTCCTTTAGGAGTGACTGGTTTGATCTCCTTGCTGCCCAAGGGACTCTCAAGAGTCTTCTCCAGCACCACAAGTCAAAAGCATCAATTCTTCAGTGCTTAACTTCCTTCATGGCTTGGGATCCATCACTTCAGCTGTGTCCAACTCTTTGTGACCTCATGGACTCTAGCCCACCAGGCTCCTCTGGAGCCTCTGCCTGGATTCTCCAGGTAAGAATACTGGAGTGGGTTGTCATCACCTCCTCCAGGGGATCTTCCTGACCCAGGGGTTGAACCTGAGTCTCCTGCATTGCAGGCAGATTCTTTAGCCACTGAGCCACCGGGAAAGCCCCTGGGATCCTTGGGAACCTATAAAGACAAACAGCAAGTGATAGGGGAAAACTGATAGTTTACTGCCTTTCCATTTTGCTCAGTCTAATAGAGTTACTCTGTGCACTTTAAAGCACTACTCAGAGAACATCAAACAGTTTGGAGTATATTTGGGTTTCAACCATGGTGATAATTATGTTAAGATTTATTCTCTTTTTCCAAATAATGTAGTTAAAAATATCAGAGACTGCTACACTTTCTCCCTTGGAAATATGTACTAGAGATATGAAATACACTACCTCAAGTTTTTTATAAGAGCAGGTTGACTAAAAAAATATATATATATAAATATATATATGCAGAACCTTAAAGTTGAGAGATTTTATTCTGGGGTTATGTTAGGACTCCAGCCCCGAAGATAGCCTGAGAAGGCAGCCCTGAGACTGTTGACTAGAAGGAGATAGAGGAGCAGCCAGTCTATATAAAAGCTTGCAGCCAGGGGCAGGTAACCTTAATATTGAAAGAGTACTGTTAATTAGGAGAAAACTAAATCTCTCACAGAAAGAGATTTAGCAATTTCCTATGTTTGGGAAGATATAAGAATCTGTGCTTGCTGAAATAATTTCATTCATATGCATCTAGCTATCTGGAGCCAATCTTGTTTTCTTTATTGTTCACATATTAATTCCTTGTTTACCTTAAGAGATGGTGAATGTGGTGGATGACCACTTCACACAACCCCCCAGCTCCTCAGCACTACCTGGGAGGAAGTAGCTGATGGATTCCAAATAGCTGGCTTTGTTGCCTCTGAGCTCAGAAATTTGCATTTGGAAAAGGCTTGTTTACTGCTCACTTCTGCTTCATTGAGGTCTACAGAGCAACAGGGAAACTTAATTTCCCTCCCATTCTATCTCATGTCTGGAAACTCTTTTCCAACTTGCACCCAGGCCATGACACAGATGACACCACCCTTATGGCAGAAAGCAAAGAGGAACCTCTTGATGAAGGTGAAAGAGGAAAGTGAAAGAGCTGGCTTAAAACTTAACATTAAAAAACTAAGATCATGGTATCTGGTCCCATCAGTTCAATTCAGTTCAGTCGCTCACTCATGTCCAACTCTTTGTGACCCCATGGACTGCAGCACACCAGGCTTCCCTGTCCATCACCAGCTCCCAGAGCTTCCTCAAATGCATGTATATCGAGTCAGTGATGCCATCCAACCATCTCATCCACTGTCATCCCCTTCTCCCCCTGTTTTCAATCTTCCCCAGCATCAGGGTCTTTTCCAATAAGTCAGTTCTTCACATCAGGTGGCCAAAGCATTGGAACTTCAGCTTAAGCATCAGTCCTTCATCAGTAGAAAATTCTTAAAGAGATGGGAATACCAGACCACCTTACCTGCCTCCTGAGAAATCTGTATGCAAGTCAAGAAGCAACAGTTAGTACCAGACATGGACTGGTTCCAAATTGGGAAAGGAGTATGTCATGGCTGTATATTGTCACCTTGATTATTTAACTTATATGCAGAGTACATCTGGTCCCATCACTTCATGGCAAATAGATGGGAAAAAATGAACACAGTGGCATATTTTATATTCTTGGACTCCAAAGTCACTATGGATGGAGACTGCAGTTGTGAAATTAAGACACTTGCTCCTTGGAAGGAAATCTATGACAAACCTCCACAGCATATTGGAAAGCAGAGACATTACTTTGCCTACAAAGGTCTGCATAGTCAAAGCTATGGTCTTTCCAGTAGTCATGTACAGATGTGAGAGTTAGACATAAAGAAGACTGAGCATCAAAGACTTAATGTTTTAGAATTGTGGTGCCAGATAAGACTCTTGAGAATCCCCTGGACAGCAAGGAAACCAAACTTGTCAATCCTAAAGAAAATCAATCCTGAATATTCACTGGAAGGACCAATGCTAAAGTTGAAGCCCTAATACTTTGGCCACCTGATGTGAAGAACTGACTCATTGGAAAAGACCCTGATGCTGGGGAAGATTGAGGGCAGGAGGAAAAGGGGTCGACAGAAGATGATTGGATGGCATCATTGACTCAATGGGCATGTGTTTGAGCAAACTCTGGGAGACAGTGAAGGACAGGGAAGCCTGGCATGCTGCAGTCTAAGGGGTTGCAAACAATTGGACATGACTGAGCAACTCAACAACAAACACCAACTGGTAGAGCATAAAGCAGAAAATGTTTCGTTTCACAGGGAATATCTACATGAAAAATTCCAAAGTCCCTTTACATAAATCATTCCCAGGCCTAAACTAAAATATTTCACTTGTATTTCAAACTGGTGGTTTTGCCATTCCCAACCTACATCATTTCTTAAATAATGTACTCATATAAAACTTTTCAGCAACTGAGCCAATATCTCTAAATAGCTCAACAATAATTTTGTTGTACATGATATATACTAAATCTGCATATTGTTGTGTTACTCTCTGTGCAAAAGGGCTACTGGCTTGGGATGTATTAACTTGGACATACCAAACTGCACTTTAGCCTTTTAGAAAAGGTTTAAAAAATCAGTCTGAATATACACAACAAGAATTAAATTGTCTAACATATAACTCTTGTAAAAAGCAACTGTCCAAATAATTCTGCCCAAAATTAATTGAAATGTACTATCTATCCTTCCATTTCTATGAGAATGCACTTAATGGGTTCATGATCTGAGATTTACAAGTAGGAAAGTGCGATCTGACCATAGATTTTACCTACCACTATTATGTGAAGCCATTGTTGTTTTAGATAATGATGATTTGAGAAAAAACACTATGACAACTGAATTTTTTAATGGATTATCATTTCAATATCATTTTATAACATTCAACTGTAAGAATGTATTAGATGTTTAGATTCCTGGTTAAATCATCTTAGACATTAATTTATTGGAAGTCAAAAGCTTGGTACATAATATGTAAGGATTAGAGTTAAGATCTTCAGACCTTAAGTGATTGTGCTTAATTTTATATAAAAGAATCTCATTTTAGATGAACTATTAAATCAAAAGTGCCAAGCCTTATGCTAATAATTTATTGATGTGTAGAAATAAAGATAGATTTTGAACAAGAGGCTTAATTAAACTGAGGCTTAGAAAACCAAACTATTTCTTTAGGTCTTCTGGCAAATATCTGTGTGTGCCTGTGCTTGACATAGAATTACATTGCCTGCTCATTTTAACTGCTCAACTAAAAAATTAATGTAGGTTTGTAATTTCCTCTAAAAGGGATTACTCTTGCTGATGTGTGGATGCAGACAACAATCAAAGAAGGCAAAAATGGGTTTTGGGGAGACCAATTAAGAGTCTGTTAGGGGCTTTGTTGGTGGTCGACTGTTTAAGAATCTGCCTTACAATGGATGGGATACAGGTTCAATCCCTAGTCTGGCAATTAATATCCCACATGCCATGAGTCAACTAAGCCCACTTGCAGCAACTACTGAGCCCAAGCATTCTAGAGCCTGTGCTCCACAACTAGAGAAGACCCAGCACAGCAAAAAAATTTTTTTAAGGCTGCTATAGTTGTATATGGGCTTCCCAGGTGGCTCAGTGGTAAGGAATCCACCTCCCAATGCAGGAGATGCGGGTTCAACCCCTAGGTCAGGGAGATGTCCAGAAGGGAATGGCAATCTGCTTCAGTATACTTGCCTGGAAAACTCCATGGACAGAGGAGTCTGGTGGGCTACCTTCCACAGGTTGCAAAGAGTCGGACATGCCTGAGTGACTGAGCGCACATAGTTAACATAGCCAAGGGTGATGGATTGGACCAGGACGCTGGTAGAGGTGAGAAGTGAGAAGAAGTGAAACATACTGGGAAGAAGACTCAAAAGAGATTGATGACCAATAAGGGAGACAGAAGAGCTAAGAAGGATTTGTAGTCTTCTGGCTAGTTCAAGTCAATGGACAGTGATGTCATTCCTTAAAATGAAGGGTACTGAAAGCTTGAATCACCAGCTATTACATGTGTAGTTCTTGACCTTCACTTATAATAAGGGAAAACCAAATTAACAGGAAAATGAATTATCCCATCACTACCAGCAGTCAACACCTACCCACTTGATGAAGGTAAGGAAAGAAACACTAACACACAGTAGGTGAAAATATCAGCTGATAAAGCCTCCTCAAGGAGCAATTTGACAATTCTCAGTAAATTTGAAGATACAAATAAATACATACCTTAAGACGAAGCAATCCAGGGGTGTGTGCTAGAGAAAAAACACATTCGCCTAAGAAAACACATTCAAGCTTCTTCATAGCAGCTCTGTTTGTTGTAGCAAAGCAGGGAACATGCATCATTCCTTCTCAGGAATCACAGTCACAGCATTTTTTAAACAATGCAATATTTATGTAGTAAACAAAGAGAAGTTTGACCTGTATGTACTAGTGTGGATAAATTACTAAAACAGGATACTATATTTAAAAGTTGCAAAGGATAGGTACCTTAGCTTACCGCATATGTAACTTTTCAGAGCAGAAACCAATAGTATAAACTATAAATAGTATAATAGTCATACAAATTACAAAATGATAGCCAGGAACAATTAGCACCATTTTATGGGAGTAATTACCACTAGGGAAGAAAGGCATGGGAAGTTTTACATATGCAATATAAAACATGCCAAAGAATTCAAAATAATCATTTCTGGATTGTGAAAATATCAGTGAATTTTATTTCTTTAATTATATTTTTCATTAACTTTTTGTTTTAAGAATAAATTATATTAATAATTAATAAAATTGTTCTGTAAACATTAGCTAAAATTATTTTTATTAGAATGTAACTATTGCCATCCTTTTGTTACATCAAATCATTTAAACATGGTGTTCTCAAAAGTGAAATATACACTATTTCAAGAACTACACATAATTTTTTAGCACCAATGAATGTAATGCCATGAATGCTTGTGTTCTCCTAAACTAAACATTCAGAAACTATGCACAGATAAAGACTTATTGCTATCATAGTTTTATTTGCTTCTGTTCACCTCCACCAGCTCTGCAAAAATAACCATCAACAGTACTTATCATCTTCAGTCAAATCTGCCTTCCAAATCTGCAATGTATGGGTATAATACAATTTAAAAAGTCAAAGGCAAGAAGTTGTGTATTATCTAAAGTCAGAATTAAAAGTCAAGTTTTGTAATGTATACATTTAGACATTGCCATGGATCCAACAAATCTGGTTATTCATTCTGGCTCTGGTCCTAATATATGATGCAACTTTGCAAAAGTCACTTAATCTTAGCAAGGTAAATTTCCACAGCTAAGACATTGTCTTCATCTCTGCACTGCCTACATGTTTCATGTGTTGTTTTTTGTTTGTTATTTAATTCCTAAGCAAATCTAACAGAAGATACTTTCACCATTATTTGAAACACAGGGAAACATATGCTTACCAGTCTGTCCCACAAGTTGGTTAGTGGCCCAACCAGCACTTCAACCCATGTTTCCTGACCACCTGCCTCCCGTTCTTATGATCAAGACAAAGTATTTAGTCTGTTGATTGCACAGGCATCTGTAAGCTTTGAGTAGAGAAAATACTCAAAGGTCATTCAAAATTAACAACCTTTAAGCACACTACAATACCCTTCATGGATCACAGCCTTGTTATGGCAAAGGGTCTTGTACAACTCAATGAAGCTATGGGCCGTGCCATGCAGGGCCCCCCAAGACGGATGGGTCATAGAGAAGAGTTTTGACAAAACGTGGTTCACTGGAGAAGGAAATGGCAACCTACTCCAGTATTCTTGCTTACGGAACACCCTGGACAGTAAGAAAGGGCAAAGAGATATCATACCAGAAGATGAGCCCCCCAGGTCAGAAGGTGTCCAATATGCTTCTGGAGAAGAGTGGACGGCAATTACTTATAGTTCCAGAAGGAATGAAGTGGCTGGGCCAAAGCAGAAACTACACTCAGCTGTGGATGTCTGGTGGTGAAAGTCTGATGCTGTAAAGAACAATTGTTAGTTTATCAATATTAACAAGCTATTAAATCAAACGTAATCTACTGAAAGCCAAAGAAATTAGCCAAATCACAGCCTGCAATTAGCCAGGGATCTTCACTGGCCTTCCGTGGAGAGTCTTAATATAAAAATAGTGTTTTTGTGTCATGACTATTTTTGTAGTATCATTCATTTTGTCTGACTCAATTCTTCATCCTTTTTTCTCTTTTTAATATTTCCCCCTGTAAATGTGACTTTGAAATTTTGGCTGACGGAGGAGTTACACCGAGGAAATAAAAGATGCTTAATATCTGTAAATCATTTTGCCCTGTAATAAGCCTGGAATCATAAAACTTGCTCTGGGTCACACTTACAAATAAGTAGATCAAAGTATCTGGATGCATAAGTTCTGAGGTGTGAACACTGAGGTTAGTTAGATCAAGGACACTTGATATATAACTGTGCTGAATAGCAAACACCAAGGGAAAAGCCAAACAAAGTGTGTTATGTATTTTAATGGTAGCTCAAATGGTGAAGAGTCTACCTGCAATGCAGGAGACCCGAGTTCGGTCCCTGGATCAGGACGATCTCCTGCAAAAGGAAATGGTTACCCACTCCAATAGTCTTGCCTGGAGAATTCCATGGGTAGTGGAGGCTGGTGGGCTATAGTTCATGGGAACACAAAAAGTTGGACACAACTGAGTGACTAACATTTTAGTGATAATATTATCTTAAGGCTTTCTTTATAGAAGTATATACCACTAGCATTTGTAAAATTATATAACTTCCAACATCACCGTAGCTCATATCTATACTTTGAAAATTTTTAACCTCACATTTTGCCTCAAAGAATCTTTGAATTTTTGAAAATGAAATCAATATAGGTCTCTGAGGAATGGATCTTCATAATTTATGGGTTTGGGGTGGTTTTTTTTTTTCTTTTTTTGACAATTCCTGAGCAAACAAATTCTGCTCCAGGATAGACATGGTGATAAATTTCATTGTTCCAGAAAATATTGGAAATTTAAGCTCTTTGCACTCTGAAGTTCCTTACTGATTTTACTTAACCCTCCGGGATCCAATTTAAAATAAAATTTTCTTTGCTTGTAATCAAGACACAGTTTTGGAGAAGAGGAATCATGGTAGCATCAATGCAAATAATATTTCATTTTCTTTTATTTACCAGTTCTTTTGTAGTTCTCTTATCTATTGCTTGCCTTTATTTTGGGGGCAGGAATGGGACTTCAGGTGCCATTTTCAGGATCTTGGAGAAATTATAACAAAACTAGGAGATCCATCCTGACCCTGCATTGCAATGCAGATTTCTCTGGCCTTTAGTAACTCTCAAGAAGATGAAAAGTCTAAGAAAAGTAAGTACATTTGAGGTGCTCCAGGATTGAAGTTATTTCTAGGTGAGAAGGTTGGTCCTGGTTGATTTCTCTTTACATGGAATTTTATTCTTTGAATTTGGAAGCACACTTTTTCCTAGGCTACATTTTATTTTTATTTACTTAATAAAAACTATATAGGCACTGTTCTAAGGACTTTAGGACTATAAGAGAGGAAAAATTTTTATTATCATGTGCTTAAGATAGATACTATTATAACCCCATCTTCCCAGGTGGGGCTAGCAGTAAAGAACCTGCCTGCCAATGCAGGAGACATAAAGAGATGCGGGTTCAATCCCTGGGTCAGGAATATCCCCTGGAGGGGGGCATGGCACCCACTCCAGTATCCTTGCCGGGAAAAATCTCATGAACAGAGGATCCTTGTGGGTTACAGTCTATAGGATTGCCAAAGTTGGACATGACTGAAGAGTCTCAGCACAAGTGCATGCATTACAACTCCATTTTACAGATTAAATATGTAGGAAACAGAAAGGTTGATGATCGCCCCTGGTTTGTATGGTGAGTTAGAACAAAGTCCAGGCAGTCTGCCTTTAGAACTTGTGCCCATAACTACTTGTGGTCCTAAAATAAGGATGGCTCTTCCATGAGTTTTTTGGTGTACAGCCTTGTCTACCATTATATGTTTGTGGTGATTTAGTCACTGTGTTATGTCCAACTCTTGTGACCCCATGAACCAAAGTCTGCCAGGCTCATCTGTCCATGGGATTTAGCAGGCAAGAATACTGGAGTGGGTTGCCATTTCCTTCTCCAGAGGATCTCCCCAACCCAGGGATTGAACACATCTCCTTCACTGGTAGACCATCTCCCGCTGGCTCAGTCAGTAAAGAATCCAGCTGCAATGCAGGAGACTGTCTGCTAATGCAGGAGAAGGGTTTAATCCCTGGGTTGGGAAGATCCCCTGGAGAAGGAAATGGCAACTCACTTCAGTATTCTTGCCTGGGAAATCCCATGGACAGATTAGCCTGGTGGGCTATAGTGCATGGGGTCACAAGGGGCATGACTTAGCAACTAATCCACCACAAAACATTGTCTACCATATTGGAAGGGTGTAAAATAAAATAAAGTACTCTCCAAGTTTTAAGAATTTAAAAATTTCACCTAATTTTGCCCCATTTGTAAAAGGCATTCCTTATTCACTAGGAACAGGGTCATGTGCCCCCTTGTCTTTCTGTAGGATAATACTGTCAGCCTTGACTACCCTCCTCCCATCCTTCATCATGATCAGAGCATGGGAAATAATGATGCCTGTGTGTCTACAATGTGTTCAAAATTAATCACATTAGATTTATGCCTGCTACCCAGTATTAGTTCTATTCTCTTTATTTTTCTGCTAGTCAAGTCCCCCTCCATCTATCATAACTCACTCTTGTTGAAACACAATTGTAAATGCCAATGCTTGGTTCCTTCTTGATTCAGAAAAATGATTAATTTTTTCCTAACAAGAGCCAGTAGCACATCTGACCTCACCTTTTATTGCTATTCTTAGCACTGATCCTGGTGAAGACAATGAACTGTGTAGAGAAGGGCTTTCCTTTCAGATCCATACACCCTGACCCAAACCAAGCTTCTCAGGAAACACAACACTCAATCTTTTTAATATTTAATTTTCATTTATTTTTATGGGAGTACAATTTTATAATGTACAGCTCTACAACAACGGGAATCTCCTGTAAGTATATATATATTCCCTCCCTCTTGATTCCTCTTCCCACCTCCCCATCCCACCCGTCTAGGTCATCACAGAGCATAGAGCTGAGCTTCCTGTGTTACACAGTGGCTTCCCACTTGCTATCTCTTTTACACATGGTAGCATATATTTGTCAAGGCTACAGTCTCAATTCGTCCCACCCTCTTCTTCCACCACTGGCTCACACATGTCCTTTCTCTACCTTTGCCTCTCTATTCCTGCCCTGCAAACAGGCTCATCTGCACCATCTTTCTAGTTTCCACACATATGCATTAGTAAACAATATTTGATTTTTCTCTTTCTGACTTACTTCACTCTGTATGACAGAACTGAGGTCAATTCACATCATTAGAACTGACTTAGCTTCTTTCCTTTATATGGTTGAGTAATATTTCATTGTATATCATGTCCAACTCTTTGCAACCGAATGGACTGTAGCCTGCCAGGCTTCTCAGTTCATGGAATTCTCTGGGCAAAAATACTGGAGTGGGTTGCCATTCCCTTCTCCAAGGGATCTTCCCAACCCTGGGATCGAACACAGAACTCCTGAATACACAGGGAAGCCCTGTGTATATGTCCCACTATCTACTTTACCTATTCATCTTTTGATGTACTTTCATGTTGCTTCCACGCCCTGGCTATTGTAAATTGTGTTTCAATGAAAATTTGGGTTCATGTGTCCTTTTTAATTTATTTTTAATTGGAAGAAAATTGTTTTACAAGGAACATAGTCTTCTTTTTCCTTATCATCCCATCTTATCATTGACCCTGCCAGGACCACCAGCTAATCCAAGACACTGCTATCATGAATATATAAATAGTCATGAGACCTACATCCCTTCGAATCCAAATAGAACTCTCCTTCTGACTTTCTCATTTCTCATCAGGTTATATATACCCAAAGTTAGAGAATGCTGAGCCGTTTGGAAGCATTGGTTCTTTCTCTTGATGTGTATTTAGTTGCTAACTCATGAAGAATATTAATTTAAAATCTCTGTCTACCATATTTCCAGATGTTACCAGGCCTCTCCTGCACTGTTGTAACAGTTTTCACCTGACTTGGTTCAAATTCTCCTATCCTTATCCAACTGCTGCTAAGTCACATCAGTCGTGTCCAACTCTGTGTGACCCCATAGACAGCAGCCCACCAGGCTCCCATCCCTGGGATTCTCCAGGCTCCACCGTCCCTGGGATTCTCCAGGCAAGAATACTGGAGTGGGCTGCCATTTTCTTCTCCAGTGCATGAAAGTGAAAAGTGAAAGTGAAGTCGCCCAGTCGTGTCCAACTCTTTGCGACCCCATGGACTGTAGCCCACCAGGCTCCTCCGTCCACGGGATTTTCCAAGCAAGGGTACTGGAGTGGGGTGCCATTGTCTTCTCCATCCTTATCCAACTATTTAGTACTTTAATGAACATCGTTGACATGTACTCTGTGCTTCGCTGTTGTTCAGTTGGCAAGTTGTGTCTCACTCTTTGTGACCCCATGGACTGAAACACGCCAGGCTTCCCTGTCCCTCACCATCTCCTGGAGTTTGTCCAAGTTCACGCTCATTGCATCGCCAATGCCATCCAACCATCTCCTCCTCTGTTGCCATCTTTTCCTCTTGCCTTCAATCTTTCCCAGCATCAGGGTCTTTTCCACTGAGCTGACTGTTCCAATCAGGTGGCCAAATTACTGGAGCATCAGTGTCAGTCCTTCCAATGAGCATTCAGGGTTAATTTCCTTTAAGATGGACTGGTTTGATCTCCTTGCTGTCCAAGGGTCTCTCAGGAGTCTTCTCTGTGCTTACATCAAAACAAAGTTCTGGTAAAACTGTTGCCTAATATATTGTTCCTCTTCTTAGAAAACTTAGTCACCTAATTGTGTGTGTGTGTGTATATGTGTGTGTGTTATGTTCATCCTTAACATTGCAGCCACATTAAACTTCTTGAAACATAGATTTGATTATTATATCCTGCTGTTTAAAATGTTAACCCCAAAAAAAAAATGTTAACCCAAATATATATATTCAATTAATTCTTGACAATGAGTGGCAAAAATATGCAATGGGGAAAGGATGATCTTCACTATAAATGGTGTTGGGAAAATTGGACAGCTACATGCAAAAGAATGAAAGTGGACCCCTAGGTTACATCATATACAAATAAACTCAAAATGGATTAGACTTCAACTTAAGACCTGAAAGCATAAAACTTCTAAAAGAAACCATAGGGGAAAAATTCTTTTGTCATTGGGCTTTGCAAAAGTACCAGCAAGGAAGACAAAAATAAGCAAGGGGGCTTACATTAAACTGAAAAGTTTTTTGCTTTTTTTTGTTTTTTTTGTTTTTTTTTTTTTTTCAGAGTAAAGCAGTAAATGATGTGAAAAGCAATCTGCAAAATTGGAGGAAATATTAGCAAACAATATATTCTTATTGGGGTTAATATCTAAAATATAAGGAACTCATCCAACTCAGTAATCAAATCAAGCTAATTTCAAAATGGAGAAAAGGATATGAATAGACATTTTTCAAAAAAAAAAAACATACGAATTGTCAACATGTACATGAAAAGATGCTCATAATCAGTAATCATTAGGAAACTGCAAATCAAAGCAAAGAAATATCACCTCACATCTACTGGAATAGCTATTGTCAAAAGCTGAAAGCAATTATTGATTAAGATGTGGAGAAAAGGTGATCCTTCTATGCTGTTGATGGGAATGTAAATCAGTTCAGCCACTATGGAAAACAGTATGGAGGTTTCCAAAAAAATTAAAAATAGAACTACCAAGTGATTCAGTAAATCCCACTTCTGGGTATATATCCAAAGGAGTAAAATCACTGTCTCAAAGAGATACATGCACTCCTGTGTTCGTTGCAACATTAGTCACAGGAGCCAAAATAAGAGTGAAGTAACTCAGGAAGAGAAAAACAAATATCATATATAAATGCAGATATATAGAATCTAGATAAGTGGTACAGATGAACCTATTTGCAAAAGGGAAATAGAGACACAGATGTAGAGAACAAACACCAAGGTGGGAAAAGGGGACAGGATGAATTTGGAATTGGGATTTGGAATTTGGGATTGACATATATACACTATCATGTATAAAATAGATAACTCATGAGAACCTACTATATAGCACAGGGAACTCAATGCTCTGTGGTGACTTAAATGAGAAGGAAATCTAAAGAGGGGATATATGTATTTGCTGCTGTTTAATAGCTAAGTTGTGTTTGACTCTTTGCAACCCCATGGACTGCAGCACGCCAGGCTTCCCTGTCCTTCGCTATTTCATGGAGCTTGCTCAAACTCATGTCCATTGAGTTGGTGTTACCATCCAACCATCTCATCCTCTGTTGCCCCTTTCTCCTCCTGCCCTCAATCTTTCCCAGCATCAGGGTCTCCTTGGACTGCAAGATCAAACCAGTCAACTAAAGGAAATCCACCATGAATATTCATTAGAAGGACTGAAGAATATTTTGGCCACCTGATGCTAAGAGCTGACTCATTGGAAAAAGACCCTGATGCTGGTATATATGTATATGTGTAGCTAATTCACATTGCTGAATAGCAGAAACTAACACAACATCCTGAAGTAACTATAATCCAATAAAAATTTTTTAAAGAATGTATCAAAAAATTGATATGTATAGATACAATGCAATATTATTAAGCCTTAAAACCAAAGGAAATCCTGTCATTTACAATGACATGGGTAAACGTGGAGGACATTGTTAAGTGAAATAAGCCAGACAGTGAAAGATAAAAACTGCATGATCTCACTTATAAGTAGATTCAAAAAAAAAAAAAAAAAGTCAAATTCATTGTAAGAGAATAAGATATTGATTATCAGGGGCTGGGAAGTAGCAAAAATGTGTATATGCTGGTGAAAGTATACAAACTTCCAGTTACAAGATGAATAACTTCTGGAGACCTAGGGACAGCACGTGACTATAGTTGTGCTGTGCTGCGCTTGGTCACTAAGATGGGTCCAACTCCTTGTGACCTGAGCCTGCCAGGCTCCTCCATCCATGGGGACTCTCCAGGCAACAACACTGGAATGAGTTGCCATGTCCTCCTCCAGGCAATCTTCCCAACCCAGGAATCAAACCCAGGTCTCCCTCATTGAGGACAGATTCTTTACCATCTGAGCCACCAGGGAAGCCCAAGAATACTGGAGTGGGTAGCCTATCCCTTCTCCAGGGGATTTTCTTGACCCAGGAATTGAATTGGGGTCTCCTACTTTGCAGGCAGACTTTTACCAGGTGAGCTACCAGGGAAGCCTGGGACTATAGTTAATACTACTCTATTGTATACTTGCAATTTGCTAAGGGAATAGATCTCAGGTGTCCTCATCTCACACACACACACACACAAGGGTGGCTGTGTGAGATGATGGATGTGTTAAATAGCTTGATTATTGTTATCACTATATAACATATACATATGTCAAAACATCACACTGCACCACCTAAATATACACAATTTTTGCTTATCAATCATTCTTCAATAAAGCTAGAAGGAAATAGTCCTTATGGCAAATAATACTCAAACTAGAGATTTTCCTTGTTCCAGAATGCTCTTTAACTTCCCTGATTCCATACATGTGAGCCCATAATGGTTTCTCTTTTTATAAAGCTAAATGCTTTTCTCACTGCACCAGAGACTTCTCTGTCAAACTGCCATGCTGCTGCATTCACACCCTTCAAACACCATCACCCACAAAAAAGACTCTCTTGCCTTCATCCTTCCAACTGCAGTGAGCTCCATTCCCTTCGTTATGGTCATAATACCATCTCTTAAGGCTATAAAACTTGCCTTTGCATATCTGACTATAGTTTGCATTTTCACATTTAAGGCAAGTAGAACACATGTGGGCTTCCCAGGTGATTCAGTGGTAAAAAAAAAAAAAAAACCTGCCTGCCATGCAGGAGACACAGGTTCAATCTCTAGGTCAGGAAGGTACCCTGGAGGAGGAAATGGCCATGCACTCCAGTATTCTTGCCTGAAAAATTCCATGGACAGAAGAGCCTGGTGGGTTACAGTCCATGGGGTTGCAAAAGAGTCGGACATGACTGACAAAACCTCAGGAGTTTCCCAGGTGAAACCGGAAACCAGCCTCTGTCCAGAGGGCAAGGAGACTAAAGAAAGAGGCAGATCACTCCAGGCTGGTAGGTGGCAATCTCGAGTGATCTCAAAAACCAAGCTTGTCTTGGCCTGTGCAAGAGGAGTGGATCTCCAGAACTAACCACTAGATTCTTAAGATTTTATCTTGAGCCCTTAACTGGGTTCAGTCATGTATGCTATTCAGGTGATCTACACAATGTCTTACTCTTTCAAGGTTATGTCCTTAGAACAGCTTCTATTATAGGAACATTGGGCAGAATGGATATTCCAAGGACAAGGGAGGGAGTGTGGAACCTCCAGAACTTCCTGGGTCCAGCTGTGGGCCAACTGGTGGTCACATCGTCTGAATGATCTTCTCCATCAAAAGGAAAGGGGGATTGGAACTGGTTCATGAAGGTTCAGAAAATCTGGCTTTGTCTCTTGATTTCCCTGTAATCTGGGCAATTATTAAACCTCTCTATTTATATCTGCCTCAGCTGCCCCATCTGAAATGGTTATTCAGAAAGTGTTTGACAGCAGTTAGGTTCTCAAGGAAGTCTCTTTCTTCCGTGCAGCTGGCTTACTTTGTCTCAAATTACATGCTTCTAAGGGGCTTCCCCAGAGGCTCAGTGGTAAAGAATCCGCCTGCCAATGCAGGAGATGCAGGTTTCACCCCTGAGTCAGGAAGATCCCCTGGTTGAGGGCAAGGCAACCCAATCCCATATTCTTGCCTGGGAAATCCCAAGGACAGAGGAGCCCAGTGGACTACAGTCCATGGGGTTACAAAGAGTTGTACACGACTGAAATGACTGAGTACGTATATGCTTCTTTAAACTCAGCCACTGCTTCAGTAAGGTTTGAATGCCCTGGAGTTCTTCACAGTGTATTTTGAATGTACTGATCATTCAACACCACATTATCAATTTAAACTGAACTTAATATTAACCTTAAGAATGTATGTATGAAACCAGATTAATTACTTCAGTAGCAGAGATTTTGTACATCTTAACACGGCAAGGAGAAGAAAGTTTCAGGCTGGGGAAACCTAGTTTTTTAACTTTTCAAGTCCTACCAAAAGAACTCCAGACTGTAAAACCAGTGCAACTTGAAGTCATGATGACAGGCACAGACCTTGGGCTTTATGGTCCCTGCCTTTATGATCCTTCTCCTGCCGTTCCCAGAAGGGGTAGGTCTCTTTGGCATTACTCAGAGTAATGCTTTGACTTCTACTTCCTGCACTTGGGGAGCACAGGGGACCCATAGACGACAAGGGAAGCAGCAGGAGGAAGCTAAACTGGTCTGAGGAGCAGCTGTGAGGCTACGGCATGGAGAGCTGGCTTGGATTCTGTTCAGTGGGCTGGAAGAGGCTGGAGGTGAAAGGCAGACTCCCGGAGACCTGGAATGACCGAGAAGCCAGCATCCAGACTACAGGAGCATCTCTCCAGGGAAAATGAGAGGCTGCAGAGAGAGGCAGGGAGATGGCAACATCACAGAGTTCACCAAGGAGCAAGAAGAAAGTCGGTTCCCAACTCTGCCTGTTCACGAGGGACCTGCCACTCTTCACAGCCCTGACCGGTTCCTGGAAAAGTCAGAAACCGACCTGCAGGCTTGTGGGGTGGAGGATAGAGGACACTGGCATGTGGAAGAGCAGAGAAGAGACCAGTGACACCCTTCTCAGGGCTGGAGCCCAGGCTCGGATGACTAGAACCGGCAAAGGAACAACCACGTGTGGAATCAAGTTCCTGGCTGTCAACATCTCGGAAGGATCATTCTAACTGTGACATGTGACTGTGTTTATGATGTAAGGTGACCATTGAACATTTTCCACCAATGAGGAAGCAGACAGATGAGGGACGGGCGCTACATGCATCTTCATCCTCTGATGGGAGAAGATTTCACCACTGAATAAATATAGCAATTAAGGTGCACTTGGATTGTATCTCTGATCCTAATTGTTCAATATGCCACTTACATCCCGTGCCAGGGCTCCATGTGCCTGAGAGCAGCTATGGTTTCATCACCTGTCCTTACACCATGCCCACATAGTCCCACGGAATGGGCCACACACTCAGATAATAAGCAGTGGAAGAGGGGAACGAAATAAACTCTTCCAGGTTGTAAGGGCACACCATTCATCTCATGCAGCTTCGTATTACTTATCTGCCTCCGAGGGCTGCACGCAAAATCAAAGGCTGTAGAATTAGAATGATTTACTGCGTCCCTCTTCCCCATTTCAGTAAAAGACATTTTATGTTGGAACAACTCAAAAGGGAAAAATCAAGGACCCACAATTTAATGACACAGCTTTAAGTGTCCTGACGTAAATAATGCCAGGCTCAGTCACTCTGCGGTCTGTGGCCTGAGGGAAGAAATGTTGTTTTCAGAGAAAGGAAGTGGAGTGGAGGGTACAGGAGATCCTTTTAATGTCCAGAGAACCT
The DNA here is from genome assembly GCF_019320065.1 of Cervus canadensis. Classification (NCBI taxonomy): domain Eukaryota; kingdom Metazoa; phylum Chordata; class Mammalia; order Artiodactyla; family Cervidae; genus Cervus; species Cervus canadensis. The sequence continues at coordinate 66,628,818 of NC_057401.1, read as the reverse complement.
GGTTCCACCAGGGATATAGGGAATATGCAGGGACAGAGCTACTTGGTGCCCTGGTGAGGGACCCCCCCCTTAAATCGCCCCCTCTTGTGTTTTTGTGTGACACTTTTTGGGAATGTTGTCAGCGGCTTATCATTTGGGGTCTCCTTAATCACTGAAATCCAATTTCCTACAAAGGCTCTACTCTCCTTCCTATAAAATCCTCTTGCTTTCTACCCAAGCTGCTCTTAAAATTCTATGGGAATGTTGACTTGCATTAGGTGTTTAAAATCCCAAGAAAAACTTATGCTTATGCTTGAAATGCTTATGTAATCAGATATAAAAGCCAATGCATGATTCTAAGAGAAAATCAGGTCAGGGTTCCTGGCATAGACTTGTGGTTATGGGACTAGTTTCCCATCCCCACTTCCACTTCCCACACCCTGCATGGTACTCACACACCCACAAAGGTGCACAAATATGCATGCACATGCACGTACACACATGTTCGAACGTAGGCTGAAAGCACTAGGATTGCACAATACATGTTAGGTAATTCACACTAATCTTTCATTTCTGGATTGCATGGGGTTGATCACAATATTTTCCGTAACACCTTGAGAAATTGACAAGTGTGTATATTTTTCTTAACAATCATAATTGCAAGCCCATATTAAGACATACCCATTTAAAAGGATTTGCTTCTAGCTTCTGTGTAATTTTACGAGTTCGTTTGTTTGTTTGTTGCAAAGCAGAAATAGAGACATGGACATAGAGAACGAACATAAGGACACCAAATGGGAAAAGGCATGGGAGGCTGGATTGAGGGGTTGGGATTGATGTATATACACTGCTACGTGGATGTATCCGGACAGAACCTACTGTGTAGCACAGGGAACTCTACTCAACGCTCGGTGGTGACAAAGAGGGGATACATGTGTACGAAGAGCTGATTCATTTTTCTACACAGCAGAAACTAATACAACTTTGTAAAGCAACTAAACTCCAATAAAATTTATATATATACATATATATATATACCATCTCTTTTAGAATAAACAACTGAAGGCATAATTACAAAGATACTATTAACCATGTTTCTGAGAATAACAGGCCCGTTGTATTTGTTGATTGGGGGGGTCAGATGAGTAGTCCCTTGCTAATTTAAACCAGTCCTTCATGACCAGTACCAGAGTTTGGAGGAAACTGTCACAAGAATGGGTTTTTAAAGACTAATTTGACTGTAAATCTGCAGACTCCTTACAGCCAAGAGGGTATATAGCACAATCTTCCCATTTTGGGAGGGGAGAAAAAAAAAAACAAGGCTCAGACACTGAGGTTTCTTAGTTCAACTGGACTGATTCTAGGCCTCTGGCCCTCTTCTCCATGACTGATGAGTCAGTAATATTTATAAAACCAGATTAGACACACATTTAGACGGATTCATACACATTGCTGTGCTCTGCATAACTGTTAATTGTTTTATGAGCATTTTTGATGTACATACGTTTTAATCCAAGAATCTGGGGAGTAAATTGTGAAAACAATTGTTTTCTACACATGTGATCAGAGATTCCCTGTGTAATCTGCTACCAAGATGGTAACCTGGGGTTTATAAAGCTTGTATCTTTTTTTTCAACTTACTCAATCGAATATGCATAGTGAAATGTCAAGCAGACGTTAAAACAGAAACACCTCTTCTCTGAAATTTTTCAAATATTCTATCTGCAAAGTGGAAGAGGTTTCATTGTTATGGAGCCAAATGTCTTAGTTATAAATACAGGACTAAAAGAATTTTAACTGTACAGTGGCTGTAAATGAATGATGCTTAAAAACCAGTTGGCTGTTTGCATTGAAGGTAAATAGAAAAATGTCGGTGATTGCTTTGTGAAAATTACGAAGAAATGCAAGATAAAATTATCTAAGAGCACTAAAACAAAAAATAAATATCAATATAATAAGTATAGACACATGAATAGAGATAACTGTTTCATAGCTGTTTGATCAATTATGCACTGGCTTAGAGTGACTTGTGTAAACTATTAATGGCTAAGGGTTTAAAAGGATATTGTATTAACTCTGGTTTCCTATAGATGATGTAAAGCTTCCCAACCTTTTTGGTACCAGGGACCATTTCTGTGGAAGACAATTTTTCCACAGACCAGGGTGACTGGGGGGATGGTTTGGGGATGGTTCAAGCATATTACATTTACTGTGCACTTTATTTCTAATCTGGGCTTCCAAGGTGGCTCGGGGGTAAAAAATCTGCCTGCCAATGCAGAAGACGTGGGTTTGATCCCTGGGATTGGAAGATTCCCTGGCGGAGGAAAGGACCACTCACTCCAGTATGCTTGCCTGGGCAATCCCAAGGACAGAGGAGCCTGGGGGACTACAGTGCATGGGGCCATAAAGAGTAGGACATGACTGAGCATGCACGCATTTATTTCTAATCTAACGCTATCCTCGATCTGACAAGGAGGTACAAGGAGGTACCAGTCTACATCCCGGAGGTTGGGAACATCTACTGTAAAGAACCACAAATGTTGTGAGTTTAAACAATACAAATTTACTCTTTTACAGTCTTTGGGGCCAAAAGTCTGATATCAGTTTACGGAATGAAGGCAGGGTTTTGGGAAGACTTGTTCTATCTAGAGGTTCCAGAGGAGAATCTATTCCTTGCTTCTTCTGTTTCTAGAGGTTGACCACACTCCCTGACTCCTGGCTGCGTCACTGCAATTTGTTTCCATAGTTATATTGCCTTCTTCACCACTGTAGTCAAGTCTCCCTCTGGTTCTCTATTTTAAGAACACTTGGGATTGCATTTAGGCACTGAAATAAATTCAGCAGAATCATCCTATCTCCAAATACTTAAATGCATTTGCAAAGTTCTTTTTTGGTGTGTCAGGTAACATTTACAGTTCCCTGCAGTTAGCATGTGAGTAGCTTGGGGGCGATTATTTATCTCACCACAGAAATTTTGGAATTATTTCTAATGTACAGTTTGGACAATGCAGTTGTTATTGTTGTGTAGTCACTACGTTGTGTCCAAACTCTTTGCAGCTCCATGGGCTGTAGCCCACGAGACTCCTCTGCCCATGGGGTTTCCCAGGCAAAAGTAGTGGAGTGGGTTGCGATTTCCTTCTCTAATGGATGGTCCTGACCCAGGGATTGATCTCCTGTATTGGCAGGCAGATTCTTTACCACTGAGCCACCAGGGAAGCCCTGAAAATGCAATTAGAATTCCCTAAAAATCTCTGAGATAGTAGAAAGTTGAACCTTCTATGTTTCCATCCATCCTCATTAGCACCTGTAATGCTAGAATAGGCTGCCTTAGGTGTATGTCAATAATTTATTGAACCTGTGCCATCACCAGAAACAACTTTTATCCAGGAAAAGAGTAGATTATTTGTCTGTGAATCTCTTCCTAGACAAGCCCTTGTGGGGAACTTTTAAACTACACTAAGAGAATGCTAACATTGATCTTTGAAACTATTCATTAGTGAACTCATTATTGGCAAGTACTCATCCCCTGTTTGAAACAATAAGTCCTAAATTCTGGGCCAAAGTACCCAAGTGATAATAAGGATTGAAAACTGAACTAGATTTTTGGATAACTAGATCAATGGCAGAAGGCCATGATTATTCTGTTTTGTTTTGTTTAATTAAAGCACCAACTGATTATAAGCTTTGACTGTGTGGATGGGTAAGAGATAAAAGATGTTTATTTCATAGACTTGTTTACTTTAAAGTGAAGTGAGTATTTAAATATTTGGAAAATTATGTATCAAGTTAAGATTATGATAACTAGACATGATAATTCCAAGAGAAAAAATAATTTTAATAGTACTTATTTTGCATCAGTTTGCTAAATCTCTTCACTCTCTCAGTTCAGTTCAGTTCAGTCTCTCAGTCGTATCTGACTCTTTGTGATCCCATGGACAACAGCACGCCATCTGTTGATGAACAACCCTGTCCATCACCAACTCCTAGAGTTTACTCAAACTCATATCCATTGAGTTGGTGATGCCATCCAACCATCTCATCCTCTGTTGTCCCCTAATCCTGCCTTCAATCTTTCCCAGAATCAGGGTCTTTTCCAATGAGTCAGTTCTTCACATCAAGTGGCCAAAGTATTGGAGTTTCAGCTTCAGCATCAGTCCTTCCAATGAACACTCAGGACAAATCTCTTTTAGGATGGACTTGTTGAATCTCCTTGCAGTGCAAGGGACTCTCAAGAGTCTTCTCCAACACCACAGTTCAAAAGCATCAATTCTTTGATGCTTAGCTTCCTTTTTAGTCCAACTCTCACATCCATACATGACCACTGGAAAAACCATAGCTTTGACTAGGCGGACCTTTGTTGGCAAAGTAATGTCTCTGCTTTTTAATATGCTATCTAGTTTGGTCATAACTTTCCTTCCAAGGACTAAACATCTTTTAATTTCATGGCTGCAGTCACCATCTGCAGTGATTTTGGAGCCCAAAAAAATGAAGTCAGCCACTCTTTCCACTGTTTCCCCATCTATTTTCCATGAAGTGATGAGACCAGGTGCCATGATCTTAGTTTTCTGAATGTTGAGCTCTAAGCCAACTTTTTCACTCTCCTCTTTCACTTTCATCAAGAGGCTCTTTAGTTCTTCTTCACTTTCTGCCATAAGGGTGGTGTTATCTGCATATCAGAGGTTATTGATATTTCTCCCAGCAATCTTGATTCCAGCTTGTGCTTCATCTAGCCCAGCGTTTCTCATGATGTACTCTGAATATAATTAAATAAGCAGGTGACAATATACAGACTTGATGTACTCCTTTTCCTATTTGGAATCAGACTGTTGTTCCAAGTCCAATTCTAACTGTTGCTGCCTGACCTGCATACAGATTTCTCAGGAGGCAGGTCAGGTGGTCTGCTATTCGCATCTCTTTCAGAATTTTCCACAGTTTATTGTGATCCACACAGTCAAAGGCTTTGGCAAGTAGCTAAAGCAGAAATAGATGTTTTTCTGGAACTCTCTCGCTTTTTCAATGATTCAGTGGATGTTGGCAATTTGATCTCTGGTTCCTCTGCCTTTTCTAAAACCAGCTTTAACATCTGGAAATTCACTCTTCACATATTGCTGAGGTCTGGATTGGACAAGTTTAAGCATTACTTTACCAGTGTGTGAGATGAGTGCAATTGTGTAGTACTTTGAGCATTTTTTGGCATTGCACTTCTTTGGGATTGGAATGAAAACTGACCTTTTCCAGTCCTGTGGCCACTGCTGCATTTTCCAAATTTGCTGGCATATTGAGTGCCACACTTTCACAGCATCATCTTTTAGGATTTGAAATAGCTCAACTGGAATTCCATCACTTCCACTAGCTTTGTTTGTAGTGATGCTTCCTAAGGCCCACTTGACTTCACATTCCAGGATGTTTGGCTCTAGGTGAGCAGTCACACCATCATGATTATCTGGGTCGTCAAGATTTTTTTGGACAGTTCTTCTGTGTATTCTTGCCACCTCTTCTTAATATCTTCTGCTTCTGTTAGGTCCATACCGTTTCTATCCTTTATTGAGCCCATTTCTTTGCATGAAATGTCCCCTTGGTATCTCCAATTTTCTTAAAGAGATCTCCAGTCTTTCCCATTCTGTTGTTTTCCTCTATTTCTTTATACTGATCGCTGAGGAAAGCTTTTTTAATCTCTCCTTGCTATTCTTTGGATCTCTGCATTCAAATGGGTATGTCTTTCCTTTTCTCCTTTGCTTTCTGCTTCTCTTCTTTTCACAGCTATTTGTAAGGCCTCCTCAGACAGCCATTTTGCTTTTTTATATTTCCTTTTCTTGGGGATGGTCTTGATCCCTGTCTCCTGTACAATGCCACGAACCTCTGTCCATAGTTTATCAGGCACTCTGTCTATCAAATCTAGTCCCTTAAATCTATTTCTCACTTCCACTGTATAATCGTTAGGGATTTGATTTAGGTCATACCTGAACGGTCTAGTGGTTTTCCCTACTTTCTTCAATTTCAGTCTGAATCTGGCAATAAGGAGTTCATGATCTGAGCCACAGTCTCTCACATGTTCACAAATTTTGCAAGACACATTGAACTTTTCACATTAGAAAGAAGCTGCAGATTCTGTATAACATTATTTTTGAAGGTATCTATGCACGGTCCTGTTACAACCCCTGCAAAATAACTACATTATTGGAACTGGGAGGCTGATCTACCAAATACTCGTGGTTGGTTTTTGAAGGGGGGAAGAGAAAACAGAGCCAGAAAGAGGAGGGAAGGAAGAGAGGGAGGAGGGAGGGAAGAGAGGGAAAGAGAAAAGAGAGGGAGAAAGAGACGCTGCTTATCGTGTAATTAACTAAATTGGAATCTTCCAAGAACACAGTCACCTGACTTTCAAGAAATGATGGCATCTTTAATGACTTTAGGCAGCCAAATCCCCAAAGAAGAGAGCCTTTTACTATGAGAATGGTAGACAAGTCTCTCTGCTAATTAAATAGAGGCATGTTTCTCATATTATCCATATGCCAAGTTAATTTTGAAGGTGAATCCAATTAAAACATTGAGGTGAATCATTTCTGTGCATTTACAATATGAAAGCTAGCTCTATTAACTGTGATAAAACAGAAATATATAATCAAAGGTAAAGATGATGACTCGGATCACTTACAAGTTAAAGAAAAAAAGATAACACATTTCTTCACAATTAGAGCTTTCCCCAAGCACACTAACTTTATCAAATTTGTAGGCACAACATTAATTTGGAGACAAACTTTAATGAGTCATTTTTTGGCCTACATCTCTATTATTAAATGTTTAGTTTTAATTAATTGCAAATGGGAAGTTCCAAGTTACAACAGAATAACGTGAAATTTATATCACAGCAAAGGTACCACTATGGTCTCAGTGCTTAAAACAACCATTATCAAAAAAAGATTCATGTATAAAAGTTGTGCTTCAAAAGAATAAAATATGGAGTAATCTTGAAAATATATAGACCAGCTTAGCAAAATGTGAAATAATCTTAAGATAAAATGTACATGCAAAAAATAATTATGAACTCCTACCATGTTATAAGTAGATTTATACCCTACTTACTGTTTTCCTTCAGTGAATCACCACAAACAACTAAATTCTACACTTAATTAAAGCTGAATTTATTGTGCCTTATTTTAGAAATGGAAAATGGGGCATTTTTTCTAGAAATCAAAAACTTCATAATAAAGATAAGCTGAATTATATGCGTTTTTCCTTTTATTTCTCCTACTTACATTGACGAATGTTGCGAACATATGTCAACATATATTCTGATCTAATTTCCTTCCCTAAGACCCTAATATAACCTTCCTTTTATCCTACAGAAATTAGGGTCCCCGTGGTTCTTGAGTGATTAAATTAATTGTTGGTAAAGTACTCAGACAATAAAAAGCCTATAAGTGCTAACTATTAATTAGTATTTCTATTATAAGTACGACCTTGAAAGATGAAAATTGTAGCTCACACAATTAAATGTTGGCTATACTTAGCAGCTATAAATATGTGAAGAATCATTTAGATTGAACAAAGAGAAAATATTTTCTAAATTCATTCCATCTTCAGCTTGAGAGGAAGCAAACTGTCCTACATGTACAATATGCTTCTGGTATCCTACATGTGTATACACATATATATAATTTTAGTCATGATCACTAATATTCTGGTTGTCTAAGGAGTGGGGTTAAATAGACGTGCTATAGTTAGCCCAGCTTGTGGTAAAAGTGGGTAGGAAAAGGGTATAAATTGTAACAGATATTAATACAAACTCACCTCTACAAAAATATTATTTCATAATTTTCTGTAATGGAGCTTAAGTTCTGTTTGGACCTTTGTAGTGTGAAGGAGACATAATTTTAGAGGATTTAGATTCTTCTCATCCTCCCAAAATTCTGGAAGACCTAACAAATAACTAAGAAGCAGCATGCTGGGTGTTGTAGGTATATTTTTGTTTCTAATCCTTCAGTCTTGGCACTGTTTGTTATTATCTGATTTATGAAGGCCTCTTCTGAGCATGCGTCTTCCTACTGAAAGTATCTTATTCTTGACAAGAGGACACAGGGCTTTGCTGCTCTAGAAATCAAAAAACCTCTTTTAGTCAACCATTCTTTGTAACAATCCCAAGAGATTGTGTTTCGAGAAAATTGAGAAAAATACTATAAAACACAAAAATAGTGCAAAAATTCTATGTACCAACGATCTCAAATTTATATTTGTTCACATTTTTCTGTATTATCTTTTTAAAGTTTTTTTATATAAAATATTATAAATAAAGTTCACTTCATTTAGTCACCAGCCACTAGTTTCATTTGCTTTTCACTTTGCAGATTCAAAACCAGGCCAAACCTATATGCTCACACACACAAATATAAAGTAACAAACATTTATCATTCTTTTTGTTTGCGCATGGTATAAATGCTATCCTACTATTTGAAACATTCTACAATTGACCTGTTTTTACTTAGTATACTACTGTTATATACACTGGATTACCCTGCTTTTTCCAGTAGTCATGTATAGATGTGAGAATTGGACTATAAAGAAAGCTGAGCACTGAAGAGTTGATGCTTTTGAACTGTGGTATTGGAGAAGACTCTTGAGAGTCCCTTGTAAAGTGTAAGATTTAAAGAAAAGCTTGATATATTTGAGTTAAACCAAATAGAACTTCTGTATGTGGAACTGATTATAAAACTGCTTGTGGAAACAATTAAAAAAAACGACCATTAACATGGAAAATGATGCAGATATCTAAATGCTCCTCTCTTAATATGAAGGAAGACTGAATGGGTAGTTAACAGAAATGAATGTATAAACAGAATCCTAAAGGAAATCAGTTCTGAATATTCATTGGAAGGACTGATGCTGAAGCTGAAACTCTAATCCTTTGGCTACCTGATGCAAAGAACTGTGACTCATCGGAAAAGACCCTGATGCTGGGAAGGATTGAAGGCAGGAGGAGAAAGAGACTACAGAGGATGAGATGGTTGGATGGCATCACCAACTCGATGGACATGAGTTTGACTAAGCTTTGGGAGTTGGTGATGGACAGGGAGGCCTGGCGTGCAGCAGTCCATGGGATCGCAGAGTCGGACATGACTGAGCAGCAAAACTGAACTGACCCTGGATTACATTTGACACTTGAATAGTATGGATTTGAATTGTGTGGGTCCACTTATACGTAGGCTTTCTTCAGTAGTATATACCACAGTACTACACCATCTGTGTTGGTTGAACCCACAGATGCCAAATCATGGACACACAGGGCAGATATAAAGTATATGAGGATTTTGAACTACATGGAGAGTGTGTGTACGTGCATGCATGCTTAGTCATGTCTAACTCTTTGCGACCCCATGGACTGCAGCCCACCAGCCTTATGGGATTCTCCTTACAGGAATACAGAAGTGGGTTGCCAGGGGATCTTCCTGATCAAAGGATTGAACCTTTGTCTCTTGCATCTCCTGCATTGGCAGGTGGCTTCTTCACCACTGAGCCCCCTGGAAAGCCCTGCATGCGGGGTGGACACTTCAAACAGCCTGTTGAGTTCTTAAAATGTCAACTGTATGTTTACATTCATTTCTGTTAACTACCCATTCAGTCTTCCCTCATATTAAGAGAGGAGCATTTAGATATCTGCATCATTTTCCATGTTAATGGTCATTTTTTTTATTGTTTCCACAAGCAATTTTATAATCAGTTCCACATACAGAAGTTCTATTTGGTTTAACTCAAATATATCAAGTTTTCTCTTTAAGCTTACACTTTACATTTTGCATTTAGGAAGTCTTTTTCAGCCTTAATGTAAAAAACAAAGAAAGATATTTTCTTTTGTTTTATTTGTGATTTTTTTAAAATGTTAGCTATAATTACGGTTTGGATTTTTTTGTAGGTTATGTGGTAATGTAGTCTACTTTTTTCTATGTACAGAGCAAATTATTCCAATGCTAGTTGTTTAATAGCTGATCTCTTCCCACTGTTTTGTAAAACTCCCTCTGGCATATGTGAGGTTCACATATATCCATGGATTTATTTCTTGTTTATATTTTATTAATACATCTGTCTATATCTTTTTGAAATCCACTGTATTTCAGCCATTAGAATTTCACACTTAACCTTGACATTTGAAATAAAAACCTACAAGCCCCCTAAATACCCATATTCTTTGCAATTTACAATTAATTTTCAAATTTACAAGTCCTAAAGTATAACCTACTGTGATTTGGCTAAAAATTGCATTTAACTTATAAACTCATCTCTAAAAAAATTTATATCTTTAAAACGGTGCATCTTCTTAGCTTGTTTAAAGACTTCATATTTTTTCAGCATAAATCACACGCACATATGATTTACACACATTTTAAGCAATTACCTAGTTTTTGTGGCTCTTAGAAAGAGTCTTGAAAAGAAAACCATTACTGCATTTTTTCTGGGGTAAAAATAGTCATGATTCTTGCTTGCTATCCTGTTTTCATATATTATTTGTTGCTTATCATTTTTAGTATTTTGTAGATTTTCTTGGTTTTTAGGATTTTCTTGATCTCATGTCACTTATAATTTTATTTAAATATTTTGCTTCATGTGGCCTAACTTTTTATTGTCTAATACCTCAGATGTGTGCTGGGCTAAGTGGCCTCAGTCGTGTCTGACTCTTGGTGACCCAGTGGACCATAGCCCACCAGGCTCCTCTGTCCATGGGATTCTCCATGCAAGAAGGAAGCTGTGGTACATATACACCATGGAATATTACTCAGCCATTAAAAAGAATTCATTTGAATCAGTTCTAATGATATGGATGAAACTGGAGCCCATTACACAGAGTGAAGTAAGCCAGAAAGATAAAGACCAATACAATATACTAACGCATAGATATGGAATTTAGAAAGATGGTAATGATAACCCTATATGCAAAACAGAAAAAGAGACACAGATGTACAGAACAGAATTTTGGACTCTGTGGGAGAAGGCGAGGGTGGGATGTTTCGAGAGAACAGCATCGAAACATGTATATTATCTAGGGTGAAACAGATCACCAGCCCAGGTTGGATGCATGAGACAAGTGCTCGGGCCTGGTGCACTGGGAAGACCCAGAGGGATCGGGTGAAGAGGGAGGTGGGAGGGGGGATCGGAACGAGGAACACATGTAAATCTATGGCTGATTCATGTCAATGTATGACAAAAACCACTACAATATTGTAAAGTAATTAGCCTCCAACTAATAAAAATAAATGAAAAAAAAAAAAAAAGAATACTGGAGTGAGTTGTCATATCCTTCTCCAGGAGATCTTCCCAACCCAGGGAGCGAACCTCTGTCTCTTAGGTCTCCTGCATTGGCAGGTGGGTTCTTTCCCACTAGTGCTACCTGTATCACTACAGGTAGTGAAGCCCTGGGAAGCCCCAGTATCTCCAATATTAATTTTAAATAATAGCTTTATGTTTAATAACATAAAATTAGCAGTACGATTAAATGTATGTATAGTATCATTACAAAATATATAGTATTAAACACAATTTTCTGTTTCCAACATTAACGGAAATGTTTATAGTTTTCTGTACAGTTGCTTAAAACTGTTTTATGAAAATGAATTAATTCATGCATGCACATGTTTACCATAGAATGCCGGTGTCTTGAGAATATAATACCAATATGCTTTTGAAAACTATTAGAATTATTTACATTTATCCTTCTTATTGTATGTATACATGTGGCTGTAACAGAACTTCCCAGGAGACACAGTAGTAAAGAATCCACCTGCCAATGCAGGAGACACAAGAGACATAGGTTTGATCCCTGGGTCAAGAAGATCCCCTGGAGTTGAAAATGGCAACGCACTACAGTATTCTTGCATGAAAAGCCCCACGGACAGAGGAGCCTAACTGGCAACAGTACCTGGGGTCGCAAAGAGTCGGACATGAATGAGCACATGTGCGCACACACACACACGGCTGTAATACACAGTTTTTATTATACACCTACGTAATGAGCTACTTAATCAAACATCCTGAGTGTTTTTGCATTTTTACATTTATTTTATAGATACCTAAAATTAAATGGAGGTGATTCAAGATGGTAGCATCAGTTCAGTTCAGTCACTCAGTGGTGTCCAACTTGTTGCAACCCCATGGACTGAAGCTCACCAGGCTTCCCTGTCCATCACCAACTCCCAAAGTCTGCTCAAACTCATGTCCATCGAGTCAGTGATGCCATCCAACCATCTCATCCCCTATCTTCTTCTCCTCCTGCCTTCAATCTTTCCAAGCATCAAGGTCTTTTCCAATGAGTCAGTATTTCCATCAGGTGACCAAAGTATTGGAGTTTCAGCTTCAGCATCAGTCCTTCCAGTGAATATTCAGGACTGATTTTCTTTCAGATCGACTGGTTAGATCTCCTTGCAGTCCAAGGGACTCTCAAGAGTCTTCTCCAACACCACAGTTCAAAAGCATCAATTCTTCAGTGCTCAGCCTTTTTTATGGTCTAACTCTCACATCCATACATAACTACTGGAAAAACCATAGCCTTGACTATATGAACATTTGTTGGCAAAGTAATGTCTCTGCTTTTTAACATGTTGTCTAGGTTGGTCATAACTTTTCTTACAAGGAGCAAGCATCTTTTAATTTCATGACTGCAGTCACCATCGACAGTGATTTTGGAGCCCAAAAAAATAGTCAGCCACTGTTTCCACTGTTTCCCCATCTATTCGCCATGAAAGGATAGGACCAGATACCATGATCTTAGTTTTCTGAATGTTCATCTTTAAGCCAACTTTTTAACTGTCCTCTTTCACCGTCCTCTTTCACCTTCATCAAGAGGCTCTTTAGTTCTTCTTCACTTTCTGCCATAAAGTTGGTGTCATCTGCATATCTGAAGTTATGTTATTTCTCCCTGCAATCTTGATTCCAGCTTGTGCTTCATCCAGTCCAAGTTGTTCATCCAGTGTTTCTCATGATGTACTCTGCATATGAGTTAAATAAGCAGGGTGACAGTATACAGCCTTGATGTACTCCTTTCCCAATTTGGAACCAGTCTGTGGTTCCATGTCCAGTTCTAACTCTTGCTTCTTGACCTGCATGCAGGTTTCTCAGGAGGCAGGTAAGGTAGTCTGGTATTCCAATCTCTTTAAGAATTTTCCACAGTTTGTTGTGATCCACACAGTCAAAGGCTTCAGTGTAGTCAATGAAGCAGAAGCCGATGTTTCTCTGGAATCCTCTTGCTTTTTCTATGATCCAATGGATGTTGGCAATTTGATCTCTGGTTCCTCTGGCTTTTCTAAATCCAACTTGAACACCTGGAAGTCCTTGCCTCACATACTGTTAAAGAAAACTGTTAGAGCTAGTAAACAAAGTCAGGAAAATTGCAAGGTACGAAATTAATATCTAAAAAGCCTGTTGTGTTTTTATACACTAAAAATAAATTATCAAACAAAGAAATTAAGAAATCAATTCCACTTAAAATTGCATCAGTAAGAATAAAATACCTAGGAATAAATTTAACCAAGGAGGTTAAAGACCTGTGCTCTGAGAGCCACAACACTGATGGAAAAAAATTAAGATGATTCAAGTAAATGCAAAAATTCTGTCTTCATGGATTGGAAAAAAAAACTAATATTGTTAAAATATCCATCTTACCCAAAGCAATCCAGCAGTTCAGTGCAATCCCTATCAAAATTCCAGTGACATTTTTTCCAAAATAGAAGAAACAATCCTAACATTTGTACAGAGCACAAAAGATCTCAAAGAGCCAAAGCACATCTTGAGAAAGAAAAATAAGCTGGAGGCATCACTATTCCTTATTTCAAATTGTAACACAAATCTATAGTAATCAAAACAACATGGTATTGGCATAAAAACAGACACACAGATTAATGGAGCAGAATAGAACACTGAAAATAGAGCCCTGCATGTATGATCAATTAATATATGACAAAGGAGGCAAGAATACATAATGGGAAAAGGACAGTTTCTTCAAAAATGATTTTGGGAAAACTGGACAGCCGCATGCAAAAGAATAAAACCAGACCACTCTCTTATACCATATAGAAAAATTAGTTCAAAATAGATTAAAGACTTGAACGTAAGATCCAAAAATATAAACCTTGAAAAAATATAGGCAGAAAACTCCTTGACATTGTTTTTGATGGTATTTCCTGGATCTAACTCTGAAACCAGTGGCAACAAAAGAAAAGATTAAACAAATGGGACTACATCAAACTAAAAAGTTGCTGCACAGAATAGAAATCATCAACAGAATGAAAAAGCAACCCACAGAATGGAAGAAGTTATTTGCAAATTATATATCCAAAAAGGAGGTAATATCCAAAATATACAAAGAACTCAAACAACTCAATAACAAATCAAACAATCTGATTTGAAAAATGGAAAGAGGATCTGAAAAGACATTTTTCCAAAGAAGATATGCAGATAGCCAAGAGGCAGATGAAAAGATGCTCGACACCAGAGAAGCCCAAATCAAAATCACAATGAGGTATCAACTCACACTTGTCAGAATGGTTATTTTCAAAAGGAAAAGAAATAACAAGTGTTGATGGGGATGTGGAGCAAAGGGAACCTTCATGCATTATTGGTGGGAATGTAAATTGGTGAAGTCACTATGGAAGACAGCTTGGAGGTGACTCAAAACATTAAAAATAGAACTACCATATAACCCAGTAATTACACTTCTGAGTATTTATCTGAAGAAAACAAATACACTAATTCAAAAAGATATATGTACCTCTACAAAAGCCAAGACATGAAAACAACCTAAGAACCCATTAACAGATGATTGGATAAAGATGTGGTATGTATATTTAAACACTGGAATACTACTCAGCCAATAATAAAAAAAAATGAAATCTTGCCACTTGCAACAACACAGATGGACTTTCAGGTATCATGCCGAGTGAAGTAAGTCAGGCAGAGGAAGATAAGTACCATACGTCTGACTTATGTGTGGATCTAAAACGAAAAAACAAACAGAACTCATAGAAATAGATAGTAGATTGGTGGATGCCAAAAGGAGCATCAATTCAGGGTGGGCAAAATTGAATGAAAGGGTTCAAGAGGTACAAACATCCAGTTATATAACATCATAGGGAGGTAATATATAGCATGGTGACTATAGCAGATAATACCGTATTGCGAATTTGTAAGTCGCTAAGAAAGTCAACCTCAAAAAATTCTCACAAAGAAAATAATGTGTAACTTTGTGTGGTGACAAGTTTGTCACCACAAGCAGAAGCACTGTGGTGATCTTTTCCAATATATACAAATGTCAGATCATCATGGTGCACATTTGAAACTAATATAATGTTGCATGTCAACTGCACTTCCATAAAAACATAGAAAAAGCATTAAATTAAGTTCAGTGTTAATATTACTCAAAATGCATGTCAATGTCTATTTAGCACATTTCAGTGATTTAGTTCAATTGTACATATTCCCGAAAGTGTGGTGCCTTAGGCTTTGTTCCAGATCATGTAAGATTTAACACACAAACAAATATACTGCCTGTCTAAAATTTGTGCTAAAATGACATAGTTTTCAAATGGCCTAGTTATAGAACTACACTGATAATAAAGAGATAAAGAGAGCTTTTTGAGTCTTAAAAACTTATGTCATCAAGCTTCTCAATTTTATGCTTCAATAATGGAAATGTGATACCTTTTGAATTCTGATTTCTCTTTCCTCAAGTATATAAGCAATAAATATGCTCACAAAGAGTTGCATTTTTAAAGCAAAGTGTGTGTAAGTGTGTTTTTAAAATTTCATTTTTAAAACAACGTATGTGACATTCATAAAATTGACATACATTTCAATGCTGAACACTGAATAGCTAGATGTATTTTGGGCTATAAAACATCAGTGTCTTAAATACTCTAAATTGCCTTGAGATGTGTCAATGGTCTTGAGAATATCATCTACCATGCTAAACCAATTGATGTCTAGGGACTAAAGCTCTGCTTCAAATTATTCTTTGAATATAAATAAGATGATATTGGTCAAAATAAGATTTCTATGCACATGAATTTATAACTGACTTCTAAGATTTTTAATAGTGACAATAACATGGAAATATATAGCATGCTAGAAAGGGTTTTCTGCTCCTATGTGTAAGGCAATGGTAAAATGTTTTACCAAGACAAGTTTAATATTATCTGAAATGATAATATATGGCAAAAATTTTATTATTCAATTAGTATTTAAATAACACAAGTTCAAATGACATTGGTTTGTCCAAATGTGTTTTTTCATCTGTATCTTTTTTTTCCCTTTTATGTCCTCTAGCAAACCCACAACCAGTCACAATATTAATCATCTTAAGACAATTTTCTATAATTTTATACCTGTGTTTATTTGCTCCCACTCTTACTTCCACCAAAAACACTTTTCTCAGTCCCAAAACTTCCCAGACAGCCTCTGCCCAAATGTCATATCATCCTCTGAAAATTCATTACATTTACTAATATTTATTAAGCAACTTTACCAGAAGTACTTACATGTAAACTACTTGAGGTCAAGTTTCAGTGAGTAGGCAATATGTATATTTTATTTTAATTTAGAAAATTATAATATTAAGTAAGTACTCTTTCCCCCAAGATATTCAGGCTTCTTTCGGTTCCATCACTAGGTCCTTTTGTTCTCACTGGGTGGGCTTCCAGGATTTCAACTTACTCTCTTGGAGATGGACCTCCAAGTCACTCATGACATTTCCTGAGAGTCCCAGATCCACATATTTGCCTGGTTGTTGGAGAATTCCACACGAACATCCCAGGAACAACACAAACTTAACAAGCATCAGTCTGAGATCACTATTCATTACCCATATAATTACTATAGTTGATGGTACATGCCACTATGGTTTTGATAACCAAAGTCAAATACTTAGAAGTCATTCTTAAAGTCTTCACTTTCCCAACCTTCCCATTCACCTCCAAAACCTCTGGTTTTCCTTCACATCTAATTATGTCATTGTTGTTGTTGTTCAGTCACTAAGTCATGTCCAAATCTTCATGACCCCATGGACTGCAGCCCACCAGGCTCCTCTGTCCATGGAATTCTCCAGGAAAGAATACTGGGGTGGGTAGCCATTCTCCTCTCCAGGGGATCTTCCCAACCCAGGGATCAAACCTGGGTCCCCGGCATTGCAGGCAGATTCTTTACCATCCGAACCACCAGGGAAGTCCAATAATTATCTCCTATGTATTCTTTTTACTTCAGCATCACTACTGTTACTGCTTGGTTGGGGAACACACTGTGTGTTTCTAAGGTGACTGTTAACTCTTTTCTTCATTTTATTTCCATTTCATTTTATTTTCACTTCATTCTACTCCAATCCATCCTACAGACTACTTTCATTTCAATTCATTTCTAAGATGCCAATCTGTTAAGAGGTCTGCATCACATTCTCCAATATTTAACCTCTACTATGCATGATTCTCCAAATCTGATTTCTTGTTTTTGCTAAATATTTTCTCAAAAACATATAAAAGCAGTAATTTTCTCAATGTTTTTTTAATATAATTTGACAGAATTTAGAGTATGGGATAAAAATCATGTTCTCTTTCAACGGTATGGAGTCAAGATCATTAATGTTATTGATTAATGACAATTCCTCGTATAGTAAATGTCACAAAGATGAGTTCCTAAAGTTGAAATTATCTCACAAATCCTCAACAACTGTAACTCTGTTACCCTTCTCAAGTTGGGGATAAAGGCACAAAGGGTTCATATCAACCGAACAAATGACTAAAATCTCTAAGGTTTCACACCTGACATCACTACTTAGAGCATTGGTACAGAAAACTTTCCTCCAAGTATTACCTGTCAAGGGACCTCTTACTAGAAAAATCTCATTAATGACCTCATTAAGTTCTGACTTTGTTCGTTGTGGCTCCAAGAGGAAGTCACCAGTGTAATTTACTTGACAACTATACAGATGTACTTAGACTAGACCTAGAGTAAGAAATGTGGGGTAATTTTTACGAGGCTGTTCATTTGGGGTTCATTTTAATGTATTCTTGCTAAAAATATTTCAAGTCATTTATTTATTGAAGACATTTCTCTTTTAGCAGTATATACAATAGCAGTTACCTTTCCAATCCTGATAAAAACTGAGTATACAGCCACATGACTCTAAGTCATTTCAAACAACAAAGATGCATACCGAGAAGAATGTAAAAGAAATTATTATAACCTTGAAGTAATAAAGAACTGTATATATTTATTCGTCTCCTGTTTGCAAAAGATGATAACTACAAGGAAATAAAAAAGAGGAGAATATACAGTGAAAATCAGAATATCTGCATAGCAGCACTGCCAAGGTCAGCGAGGGATGAAGGACCCGTGGGAGGATCCCTGGCTTGTGGAATCTAATGGACTCTCCGAGAAAAGAGCACTCGAGTAGGTGGCCTCATGTGAAGGACAGAAGCAAAGACTTTCTGTTTGAAACTGGGTGTGTCTGCACAGAATGCCCCAGGCGCTACCCAGAACCCATCTGGATGGTGCAGCGTGTTTAGGGAGGTGGGAAAGAGTGCAGAAACCGCTGGGCCGGCCCGGGGGGCAAGACGCAGAGCAGGAAGGCCCCCCTGTGGTGGTGCGTGGCATTGCAGGTCTCATCTGGGGCCACGGAGGCTCGGCTCCCTTCCTTCCCACACTCAATACACACTTACTGAAACGTGGTTTATGTGCCAAGCCTTAGTCTGTGGGTGACATGAATAGAGCAGACAAATATCTCTTTCTATATGATCTCTCTCCCTCCCCTAAACACACACACACACACACACACAGAGTCACTTACACTGTGTCTTAATGAACAACTTGAAATCTTTCAGCGAGCATTCCTAATATTATTTGTTGTTGTTGTTTAGTTGCTGTCATGTCCCACTCTTTGGGACCCCATGGGCTATAGTCCACCAGGCTCTTCTATCCATGGAATTTTCCAGGCACGAATACTGGAGAATGTTGCTATTTCCTTTTTATTATTCTTTAAATATCTGTTTCAATAAGAACTCCTCTCATTCAATACAAAATGGAACAGGAGATCTATGAATATACTGTAAGGGGAAAAATGACATTGAATAGAAAAAAAAATCAAGGCATTTTTTAGGGGGAAAACATACTTTGTTGTGGAGCCAAGAAGAGTGATTAATCAATTCCTCGTGGAGTCAAAAAATATAATAAAAATGACCTCTGTAAGTAGACTTCAAGACAAAAGCTCAAGTAGGAAATTATAAAACAATGTAAGGTGATTTTAAAATAAGCAGACAGAGCTGAGGGAAAAAGAAGTCTAATCGAAATATAAAGCCATCAGAAAACTTTTGGCCACTTTGGAAGCAGTGACAAGGAGAATGGGTATATCAGTTTAAAAAAGATATGGCAGGAGAAACTAAGAAAATGAGAGAAATGCAACAGAATGCACGAAAAAAAAACATTCAATATATGCTTAACAGATACCCTTTAAACAAAATAAACAAAACCAAAAAAGGCACAATTCAAAGAAAGTTTCAGGAAAAAAAAAATTAAAGAAGTCAACCCACTCCAGTACTCTTGCCTGGGAAGTCCTGTGGACAGAGGAGCCTAGCGGGCTACAGTCCATGGGGTCACACAAAGAGCTGGACACAGCTTAGTGACTAAGTAGCAACATTAACTCTACAGGTGGAAGGATACTTCAGTATTGGTCACAAAATCTATGCACAGCAATCACACCTTACATGATAGTTACCAAATTTAAAAAGTAAAACAAAAATCACTATGAATCTCCAGGCAATAAAATAAAAGCAAATAAACGTTAAAAATCTGCAAAAGGATAAAAATCAGACTGATTCCAGGCTTCTCTGCACTAATCACACAACAGCACAAAGAAGTGGAGTATTTATAGTGGCTATAGTTTTTAAAAAATGTTAAGTTTCATGAATTTTCTATATCTTTAAATTGAGGCTAGATATCTTAAAGTATATGACAAAAGGCGAATAGTTGCAGGCATGCATTAACCCAGAAACTGTGGTTACCAGGAGTAGTTTTGTTTAAAAAAAAAAAAAAGGACAACGTTCCCCAAGCAAGGAGTAAGTAAAAAATACTTTTTCAAAGAACTGGCAGCAAATTCAGATCTACTTAACTGTAAAAGGCGTTACTGAGAGAATTATTAATATAAAACAGAAAGGAGCTGTTGTAAAGCACAACAACGTAAATGAAGCAAAGTAACTAAAAGAGTTTTAGAAGGAAAAAGGTGTGAGGGAGTGAGCAGTTAAGATTGTGGCTCTCCAACCTGAAAACAGAAACCAAACCAAACAAACCGACTAAAAGGAAGCTACACTGAGTTCAAGCCCAACTAACGAAATCATTCTAATCCTCAGACCTATATTCTAGAAAAGTGCAGAGGCTTTGTGTCATTAATAAGGGGAAACAGGCTTCAATATTTAATGTTTCTATAAATTTGCATGTATATGAAACCCCGTTTATTGGAATATTGAATCCACAAATTTTTGGCTGACATATTTCATCATTCCTTAATAATCTTGCTCCATATCACCTGTTGTACAAATTTTTCCTAACTCCCCTTAAAGATAACAGTAGTCACTTTTTCCACTCTGAATGTGTATGTAATTTTATTTTGCATACTGTACTGTGTTTTAAAGTACACTTAAACATTTCTCCCTTGTTAAATTCATTCATTCTATTCTATACCAGACACTGACTCCAATCCTTCAGGCAGAGCAGTAAAAAGCCCACCTCCCTTCATCCCGAAAGGCATATATTACTGATCATGAGGGCCTTTCAGTAGCATCCGTGTGATATTGCTCTCAGCATCTGCAATACCAGCTCATTCATGTGAAAAAGGCAGAAGGGGTGAACACAGGGAAGCTTATCACTTAGTAACATAAATGTCAGCTCTTGTTCATCATTCTGTTATGTGTTTATGAAACAGAGGGCATCTACTTAGCACTTAATCTACTAATATATATATATATATAATCTATTTAGCATTTATTTTCACCTTATCATATGTCACATAGTAAATTCTTTAAATAAATCTGTACTGTAGTGAAGAAGGTAAGATATATATGTGTATATATATATATGTATATGTGTATTGCCTGTCTTCTTATATTTTTATATTTTTTTCCAAAATACGTATGATGTGAGTTGAGAATAAAGAATAAGTGTGAAGCAATTAAATGATAAAGGCAAGCTAAGTTCTGTAGCATACTGATGGAAATACAATGTAGTTGCAAACAGTCTTAAGGTACAATTTTTTCACTCAAACTTGCATACTTAATTATTTAGGGATTTTCTGTGGATTGGCAGTGTGCTTGTTGCACCTCTCCCTCCTGTGTGCCATTTAAACATTTCATCCTTTCTCAGCCCCTTGAGGACAGAGGTTCTTGGAAAGGGGACATTTCTTTGCTTGCCAGCAGTTCTGGTTAAAGGTTAGGAGGTAGAGACATTTAATGTACTGACCAAAATATGACTAGGGAATTGCTTGTGAATTTCAATTCATTCTACTCTCATATCTCATTATCTTGGATAATTAGAGTTGGCTGTCTTTTGTGATCAAGGAGAGTTGATTTGGTTGCCTTGTTGGTAAAGCTATGATGGAGAATGAGATAGATATTAACAGAATTTGAAACTTGTTATATAAGTTATATATACAGTACAAACTTATTATGTCAGTTGTATATGTTTATTAATATCTGGAAACATTTTGTGGTCCTTTACATATATTCTTGAATATACCAATAGTGTTTAACTCTCCATGTTGTGTAGGAAACTGTGCTTCACAGAATGAAGGACTGGGAATAACAAATTGCTCAGTGAAATGAAAGACAAAGGAAACTGAACTATCATTTATTCAGCGCACTTACATTTTATTCGGCTCCTCCTGGATACCAAGTATTCTTCTTTAACATATGGAAATGGCCATGGACAAGAGACAAAGGCTCTTCAGTTATGAAACTGGCATTCTGGTGGAAACAACACATGTACATTAGTGAAGCCTCCCCTAGATTAGCATTTGAATGAAGAGCAGAAGTCTGGGTGAGATGAGGAAGAAGACAGAGCTTTTGTTATCTGCATCATAACAACACTTTGAGTAGTTAAAAATTACAATTACCTAAATATTAATGAATACTAGGAGAACACGTGGTAGTGGTAGCTAATCAAATATATAATAAAATATAATTACAGAATTAGCTTTTTGGACAATGAAATGCTTCCTATAACTATATAAAAATATACAAAGACAAAAAATACCTATTCATCAGATATGTCCTTTTATAAAATGTTAATCAGGGAACAAAATGTAGCAGTGATCAAATTATTTAGGTTTTAGTCCATTTTTATGAACATGATAAAGAAAACAAATTTTTTAAAGGACAGATGAACTTATATCAAATATGGCTATAGCAAAATTCATTATGCCTGTTAGAACAAAATCCAAAACAAATAAATATTGCTTGTGAATAAAATTGTGCTTTCTACTTAGATAACCACAGCTAACAATCCTGGAACTCTTAACATGGCCCAAGGATCATTCCATGTTACATGTATCCATCTCCTTCGATCTTTGTAAATCTAAGATTAGGTATTATCTTGTTCCCATTTTATGTGAGAAAATCGAGGGTTGATTAATGTTTGTAACTTGCTCATGGGATAACAGCTACTAGTGGAACAGAGTTATTAATGGAAACAATCTGACCCAAGACCTGCTTGTCCACCATTAAAGATTGCCTAGAGGTAATGCAGTATTGGACTTCCTGAGTGGTGCTAGTGGTAAAGAACCTGCCTGCCATGGCAGGAGATGTAAGAGACACAGGTTCCATCCCTGGGTGGCGAAGATCCCCTGGAGAAGGGAAACGGCTTCCCACTCCAGTATTCTGGCCTGGAGAATCCCATGGACAAAGGAGCCTGGTGGGTTAAGGTCCACAGGGTTGTAAAGAGTCTGAAACAATTGAAGCAACTTAGCTCACACACACAATGCAATTTTATATCCCAGCGAACATCAGCAATCCCATCACTAACATGTCCCACTTAACTCTCAAAATTGTATCAATCTGAGCAATATATGTTATGTTTACTAAAACTAGGGTTCTATCTGCAAACACATGGATTGATAAAGAACATGTGTCTGTGGGAGGTGGACTTGGTCTTAATTATTGAGGATTCAGTTCAGTTCAGTTCAGTTGCTCAGTCGTGTCCGACTCTCTGTGACCCCGTGAACCGCAGCACACCAGGCCTCCCTGTCCATCACCAACTGCCAGAGTATACCCAAACCCATGTCCATTGAGTCGGTGATGCCATCCAACCATCTCATCGTCTGTCATCCCCTTCTTCTCCTGCCCTCAATTTTTCTCAGCATCAGGGTCTTTTCAAACGAGTCAGCTCTTCACATCAGGTGGCCAAAGTATTGGAGTTTCAGCTTCAACATCAGTCCTTCCAATGAACACCCAGGACTGATCTCCTTTAGGATGGACTGGTTGAATCTCCTTGCAGTCCAAAGAACTCAAGAGTCTTCTCCAACACCACACTTCAAAAGCATGAATTCTTTGGTGCTCAGCTTTCTATATAGTCCAACTCTCACATTCATACATGACCACTGGAAAAACCATAGCCTTGACTATGAGCAGCTTTCCACAGTGATTTGGAGGGCTTCCTTGGATGGCTCAGATGGCATAGAACTGACTGCAGTGCAGGAAACCCAGGTTCAGTCCCTGGGTGGGGAAGATCTCCTGGAGAAGGGAATGGATACCCACTCCAGTTTTCTTGCCTGAAGAATTCCATGGATACAGGAAACTGGTGGGCCCATGGGTTGAAAAGAATTTAGGCATGTAGTGAGGAAGCACAAGCTGGAATCAAGATTGCCGGGAGAAATATCAATAACCTCAGATATGCAGATGACACCACCCTTATGGCAGAGAGTGAAGAGGAACTAAAAGCCTCTTGATGAAAGTGAAAGAGGAGAGTGAAAAAGTTGGCTTAAAGCTCAACATTCAGAAAACTAAGATCATGGGATCTGGTCCCATCACTTCATGGCAAATAGATGGGGAAACAGTGGAAACAGTGTCAGACTTTATTTTTTTGGGCTCCAAAATCACTGCAGATGGTGATTGCAGCCATGAGATTAAAAGATCCTTGCTCCTTGGAAGAAAAGCAATGGCAAACCTAGACAGCATATTAAAAAGCAGAGACATCACTGTGCCAACAAAGGTCCAGATAGTCAAAGCTATCTATGGTTTTCCCAGTAGCCAGGTACAGATGTGAAAGTTGGAGCATAAAGAAGGCTGAGCACCAAAGAATTGAGGCTTTCAATTATGGTGCTGGAGAAGATTCTTGAGAGTCCATTAGCCAGCAAGGACATCAAACCAATCAATCCTAAAGGAAATCAACCTTGAATATTCATTGGAAAGGACTGATGCTGAAACTCCAATACTTTGGCCACCTGATGTGAAGAGTCAACTCGTTGAAAAAGACCCTGATGCTGGGAAAGATTGAGGGCAGGAGGAGAAGAGGGTGACGGAGGATGAGACGGTTGGATGGCATCACCGACTCAATGGACATGACTTTGAACAAACTCCGGGAGACAGTGAAGAACAGCGAAGCCTGGCGTGCTGCAGTCCATGGGTTTGCAAAGAGTTGGACATGACTTAGCAACTGAACAACAGCAACGCATGCCTAGAGCCACGCCTCACATGCGGTAGCAGCAACAACAGCAAAAAGATGGCTTAATTAGCAAGCCCTGTCCTTAAAATACCCTCAGTCTAGACTCAATTAAAAAGTGCATCAAAATATAGCACAAGCATATGGTTTTACACTCAATGTTAACTCAGTAAAAATAATTCTGAGTATGCGCACTTGCCTGTGTGGATAGGTGTATGGGTGTGTGTTTCTTTATATGAGATGCAAGAAATTCAGTATTGTCCTATTACTCCTTTTTTCGCCTGGTTTAGTGCAGAATTGTGCTTTAAATCATCTAGGGCATTAGAGGCATTTCAGTCCAATCATCTTAATTATGAATTTTCTCAGCTGAAATTTTAGTTAATAGTGATTGGCAATGACTTTGAGAATCAGGAAGTACTGTTCTTCACTGTGACCAACTGAGTTTGAATGTCTTAATAGCAGATCCATCTGGAATAATGAGGGAGTAACAAGTGCAAAAAGCTCTTTATAAGAATTATTTTTGAAAATAGAGGAATTATTGTCTTTACATCTAGAATCAATACTTTGTATCCTATTATACTGCTGTGTAAAAGTAGAGTGTTTGGGAATGTTTTGTTTGTTCATTTCTTTATTCATTTATGTACATCAGAATAATGAAAGAATTTAGAAGAGCTGAAGCTAATAAGGCTGCAGCAAAAATTATTTCATATAAAAAGAGCAATAAAAATTCAGAGTCAAATCAACATTTAAGAGTTTTGTTTTCTTAAAACTGGCAGTATTGCTTATAACCAACAAATCTATTCTTCATCTCATTGGATACTCTGAAATTGTCACATAGAAATATTATTAGGTGCTTAAATATTTATGATTGCTCTTGACAACTAACCCTTTTATCATTAGCCATCCCTCTTTCCATTTTGCTATTTATATTTATTTGCCACCTTCACTGGACTGGGTACAGTGTTTGTTGCTGAAATTTAAAAAACAAATTTCAGTCTTTCTCTCAAATTATTCACAATGTAGTTGTGGAGGAAAATGGTCAAACTGATCATTGAAATTTGGTGTCAAAAGTCCTTTATCTTAAAGTATGCCAAGTCACTTCCATCCTCCCTGACTCTTTGTGACCTTATGAGTTATAGTCCACCAGGTTCCTCCATCCATGGGATTCTCCAGGCGAGAATACTAGAGTGGATTGCAGCGCCCTCGTCCAGGGGGTCTTCCTGATCCAGGGATGGAACCCACATCTCCTTCATCTCCTGCATTGGCAGGTGGGTTCTTTATCACTAGCGCCACGTGGGAAGCCCATCTTAAAGTATGCATGTGTGATATGTGAACACAAAGAAAAAGCACCTTCAGCGCAGTTAGCTCTTGAAAAGTCTGTAAGTTACCTCCAAGGATGTATGTGCAGTGACACTTTTGTGGACATTTCAATGCATCACTCTGCCTGATGAAGAGAGCTATATACATTTTGAATAAAGATGTTTTATCACCAGTATAATCCAATTTAGGGCTTCCCAGGTGGCTCAGTAGTAAGAATCCACCTGCCAATGCAGGACGTGTGGGTTTCATCCCTGGTCAGGAAGATCCTCTGGAGGAGGAAATGGCAACCCACTCCAGTATTCTTGCCTGGAGAATTTCATGGACAGAGAAGCCTGGCGGGCTACAGTCCATGGGGTCACAAGGAGTTGGACACAGCTGAGTGACTGAGCACAAGCATAATAATCCAATTTTCTGACCTTGGAAGGACTGGTGTATTTATTGTCTTAAACTCTTGTTTAGACACAAACACACTTTATCTAATTACATCATTTTTTAAAAAGCTTTAATATGCCTGTAACTACATGGCATAGCTAATTAATATACTATGAGGTAATTTCGAATATTGTTTCCCTCATTTAGACTAGGATGTTCTGACTAAATTGACATGCATCATAGGTCCCACTTAGGCAGAATAGAGTTCTGATTTAGTAATTGGGGAACTGGAATCTTGTAAATTCACCGATGCAGTGACCACACCAGTACCTTCTAGTGGGTAGTATAGTTGTTTTCACCAAGTAGCAGAAAGGCTATTCTAGGTAGAGATATCACTGCATCCTACCAAATAAATGAAATGATGGGTCAAGAGTCTCTCCCACAAATAATGAAAGACAATACAACTTGATTTCCATATTGAGAATCCAAGAGAGGTTGTGTGTGCCTTCTCATTCAGGGTTCTGATTTATGTCTGACCAACTGCAGAAGTATATTGCAAGTTTCATTGCTTGAAAAAGAAAATGATGAACATCAAGTCAAGAACTTGTGCCTGTCTACAGGTAGTTATAAACTTGGCAGTGATACAATGAGTCTGTCCCCCCAAACCATTCATCACCTGTCTCATCATTAAGATATCTTAGTTTCCATAAGCACTAAATTACATAATCACCTCTCCAGGCATAATTATTAAATGGAGTTAAGCACTGCATAGACAAAGTGGTGGGATCCACAGCTCCAAGAATTTCAGTGGCTTCAAGATGAGGCTGATGTCTGGGTCACGCAGACAGCAGCATGTTTCTAGAAAGAATTAGCAAATTGAGTGGAGAGTGTGATATCTACATATAGATTGCATGGGTTTTTGTAACTCCAAATCGATACATTTTGGTTATTTTACACATCACTTCCTCCTTTCACAACCATTAAATGTCACTAAACTAATCATTCTACAAATCCCTGGAAATCCATAGCTCTCACTGGGACAACAATTTATGTAAACTCATCTTTCAGAAGTTAAAGGTAGTAATAAAATATAAAACCTACACACCTTTGAAATTTTAGGGAGTACATGAACATCATTATTAAAATAGATTTGTGATATTACTGTGCTCAAATGTACACTGCATCATAAAAGTAATGTGGCCCATTTCCTTTTATCATGGGATCACATAAGTTCCTTAGACTTTAAAAATACGATGCTAAAACATGGTAGTTTATAGCCTTTACTTTGCAGGACACCACTAGGTTCTTACATTTCTAATCAAGACTGTCATTTCCTACTGACTTTTGATGATTTCTGAGGAAGAAAATCTTATTTTTCCTCTTGATTTATTCTGCCTCTCTAATACACAACCCTAACTCTGAATTTTTATGAGTCTTCTTTCTGACATACATCGGTGAAGTGGATGGTGAGCTAGTGTTTAGAGAAATAATTTTTTTTCTGTGTGTTTATACAAAATTATTGGGTTCTAAAGATTTCCATTTGGTAAAATACTGAAACATAATGTTCTGCGTAATAATTTGGGGCAGAGAGAGATATTATGGGAAATGGCTGAAATTAAAGACATCAGCCAAGGAATGCTGTAAAATTCTTGTTCTCAGTGTTGTGTGAAACTTCTTACATACCCATGGATAACATCTGGATCTACCAACCCTAATTAAACAAACACAGCAGGAAAAGATTTCCTTATTGCTAACCCGTCTGACACCTGCAAATTCCTCATTAAAGCGTACATACCAATGAGAAGAAGGTTTTAGACACTAGCAGAGCCTACCTCTATGCTTCACTGCCAAACCTCACACAAATCAGTGAAATGAGAAATCTACTTTGTATTTTAATGTAGGCTCTCAACTGTCTTGCTTTACTTTTAAAAGTTAGTGCTAACTTCATTTTGTAATCTTCTAATGTACAAAAATACACCACATTTTGCATACTAATTTGATCATGTAGCTGTTAAATTCAGTGAGTAACTTTTTATTCAGATATACACTATTTTAGGCTTTGAGTTTTAATAAAGTCAGAAATAAGGCCAATTATTTCTTCCCTTAGGAATATGTTATCTCTTCCTCAAGAAAAATAATCCATAGAGAGCCCCACATAACTCTATACTTGAGAATATTTCTTGTGTTTTATTGATAAATAAGATTTGGTAAACACTACATTCTTTATCTTGAAGTTTGTCTTGAATGGCAATATTTCATATTAACATCTCTGAGAATTGCTAAAATTAAGACTTGTTTTTTTGTTGATGATATAACCACTTTCCCCACTAAACTCTGATACAACCTATCACAGAATATTCACTGATTTTTTACTTCATTTCATATATTAATAGTAAAGCTAAATAGCTCCTTATGTGATACCAAGTTCCTATTCACTGGAAGGACTGGCATGCCAGGAGACTATGCTGAGAAATCATAAAAGGGCCACCATCTGATAGCTGGGAAACTGAAATGGAAGGTCTGAATTAAATCAGGCCACGTCTTTCAACTCTTAACCCCTCTTATGGGTCCGACTTAAAAGAAAAATTGAAAATGCCCTTTATTCAAGTGTAATGAAGATTAAGGACAAGAGAAGAAGGGGGTGACAGAAAATGAGATCGTTGGATGGCATCATTGACTCAATGGATATGAGTTTGAGCAAATTCCTGGAGATAGTGAAGGATAGGGAAGCCTGGCATGCTGCAGTCCATGGGGTCGCAAAGAGTGGGACCCAGCTTAGCAACTGAAGAAATTATGCCAAGTGCCTCTCTAAACAACCATTCAGCCCAGTGAAATAGTCCATCAGGATCACTAGAATTCTATCATTTCCATGGGTTTGTTGGGTTGAAAAACTGCAGATGGCTCCTCTGGGGCTGTTTTCTTTACAGGTGACACAATCACCTGTCTTCATAATTCTTGCACTGACCTTTTGGTCATGCTATCACAGTACTTTCTTTAGTGGAGCACCATGGCATTAAAGATTAACATCTAAATTAATTTTTTAATTTGATTATTTTCTCTTCTCTTGGCAACAATGTACAGATTTTAAGTGTATTATTCAGTTTTACAAATTAATGCACATATGAACAATACGCCTATGAAGATTAAAATTTCTTTCTTGCCTTGCCAAGGGGGCCCCAAAGACTACCCTCCCCCCGCTCCCTCACCCCCAGTTTAGTGATTGGCTAGGAGGATGCTAGGACTCAGCAGACAGTTGTGCTCATAACAGTGATTTATTTCAGCAAAAGGTTAAAAGCAAAATCAGCAAAGGGGAAAGGTGAACACAGTGGGGACCAGGGGAAACCTGGTGAGAGCTTTCAAGGGTTTGCAATCAGTGGAGTCACACAAGAGGTACTTCGCCCCCCCCACCCCCACCCAGAGCAAGTTGTGAGGTCACATGTGGAAGGCTGTCCACCAAGGGGGCTCCCTGGCAACTCAGCACCCATGGTTTTCATTGGGGTTCATCATGTAGACACAACCTATCAAGCATGTATGAATATTTCAGAGAAAGAAAAAAGAAAGCAAGCAAACAGGTGTTCAGGCTTCCCTGGTGGTCCAGTGGTTAAGAATCCACCTGCCAATGCAGGGGACACAGGTTTGATCCCTGGTCCAGGAAGATTTCACATGCTGTGAAGCAACGAAGCCCGCACATCACAGCTACTGAAGCCCGCGTGCATAGAGCCTGTGCTCCACAGCAAGAGAAGCCCCCGCAGTGAGAAGCCTGCTCCCCACAACTAGAGAATGCCTCAGTGCAGCAACAAAGACCCGGCACCACCAAAAGTAAGAAATAAAAATAAATAAACTTTTAAAAGAAACACATACAAAAAAAAGATGTTCAGAATCAACCAATTATTTGCATGAACAGTTCAGTCCCGGGAACTATTGTTATCAGAGAGGACTGGGAACCCTCCCAAAATGCAAATCCCCAGAAGCCAGTCAAAAATCAAACTTGCAGGCAGGGCTTGCTAAAGAGCAGAGTCTCAGGTCTGCTACGCTAACTCTTCTTTGCAGGTGTGTCCATTGTGTGCCAATCCATCAAGAAGTCACAGGTCTATTTCCCACCAGAATAAACTAGTTTTGCCTAATCTAGAAATTCATGTAAATGAAATTACATAGAATAACAAAATGTCATTTAACCATTTAATTCTCAGGCATAATCCATAGTTTTAAAAGATTTGGGGTCTGGTTTAGTCTGTGTTTTAAATTGCAGCCTTTTATATATGACGAATTATGGTACTGGAGAAGACTCTTGAGAGTCCCTGGGACTGCAAGGAGATCAAACCAGTCAATCCTAAAGGAGATCAGCCCTGAACTTTCATTGGAGGGACTGACGCTGTAGATGAAGCTCCAAAACTTTGGCCGACCAATGCGAAGAACTAAGTCATTGGCAAAGACCCTGATGCTGGGCAAGATTGAAGGTGGGAGGAGAAGGGGATGACAGAGGGTGAGATGGTTGGATGGCATCACCAGCTCTATGGACATGAGCTTGAGCAAGCTCCAGGAGTTGGTGATGAACAGGGAAGCCTGGCGTGCTGCTGTCCATGGGATCACAAAGAGTCAGACATGACTCAGCCACTGAACACAACACACGTATCTCAGAAAACAGGGCCCTCTGCAGATTTTGGCTCACCATTACATAGCTTGGCCAACTGAAAGGAAAATAAAATCTCCAGTCAAGAGCCCATTGAAAATGTCTCTTAGTCCATTCGAGCCACTGTAACCAAAGGTCACAGACTGGGAGACTTATAAACAACAGAAATAGATTTCTTACAGTTCTGGAGGCTGAAAGCCCAAGATCAAGGGGCCAGGGGGGTCACATTCTTCAGGGTTTCTGACCTCTGCTTGGGTCCTCACTTGGTGCAAGTGGCCACAGAGCTCTGTGGAATCTCTCTTATAAGAGCATTAATCCCATCCACGAGAGCTCTGCTCTCAGGACTAATCCTGTCCCAGAGCTTCCCCCTACACAAACCATCATCTTGGAGGGTTAGGATTTAAACACGGGAATTTGGAGGAGACACAGACATTCAGGTCACAGGACCAGGGAAGAATTCTGACTGGCCTGGGTTGAGTGACAGCTCACTTCCGACCAAGGCCTGGTTCAGCCAGCATGTAGAGCTTGAGCAGAGGTTACCAGGGAGAAGCAGTTTTCAGAAAGACCAGGATCCAGCCGCTAGGAGAGAGGACGCTGAGGGAGACCATCATCCCACTATGACAACAGGATGTTAACATCTTTTAAAATTTATTTACTTTTTATTGAAGGATAATTTCTTTACAGAATTTTGCTATTTTCTGTCAAACTTCAACATGAATCAGCCATAGGTATACATATATCCCCTCCCTTTTGAAACTCTCTCCCATCTTCCTCCCCATCCCACGATTCCTTAAAAATCTAGGAATAAAACCACCATATGACCCAACAATCCCACTCCTAGGCATATACCCTGAGGAAACCAAAACTGAAAGAGACACACGTATCCCATTGTTCATTGCAGCGCTACTTATAATAGCTGGAACATGGAAGCAACCTAGATGTCCATCGGGAGATGAATGGATAAGGAAGTTATACATTCATATATATATACAGATATATACAGAATGGAATATGACTCATTCATAAAAAGAAAGGCATTTGAGTCCGTTCTAATGAGGTGGATGAACCTAGAAGCTATTATACAGAGTGAAGTGAGTCAGAAAGAGAAAGATAAATGCCATATTCTAACACATATATACAGAATCTGGAAAAATGGTACTGAAGAAATTATTTGCAGGACAACAGTGGAGAAACAGACATAGAGAATAGACTTATGGACATTGGGAGAGGGGAGGAGAGGGTGAGATGTGTGGAAAGAGTAACATAGAAACTTACATTATCATATGTAAAATAGATAGCCAAAGGGAATTTGCTTGTAGCTCAGGATGTTAATATTTTTTCAAATTTGCTTGGAATATGATTGCTTTTCAGTGCTGTGCTAGCTTCTGCTATGCAACAATGTGAATCAGCCATAAGGGTACATATATCTCTTTCTTCTTGAGCCTCCCAGCCACCCCCCATCTTCATCCCCCCTCTAGGTCATCACGGAGCACCGACCTGAGCTCCCTGTGCTATTCACAGCTTCTCACTAGCTATCTGTATAGACATGGTAGTGTATATGTGTTAATGCTACACTCCCAATTTGTCCCACCCTCCTTTTCCCCTCCTGGGTCCACAAGTCCATTCTCTATGTCTGTGTCTCCATTCACATTTTAAGATGTCTATGAATTTTCAACTCCAAACCAAAGAATTTTTTATTTATTCAACAATGTTGTCACTCTGCTGAGCACCAGCGACAATTTACAAAAAAAAAAATAGTAGGAGGAAGACTGTATGTGTCCTTCAGCTCAGTTGTGTCCAAATCTTTGCAGCCTCAAGGACTGCAGCCTGCCAGGCTCCTCTGTCCAGGATATTTCCCAGGCAAGAATACTAGCGTGGGTGGCCATTTTCTTCTCCAGGGATCTTCCTGATCTAGGGATCAAAGCAACCGTGTCTTATGTATCCTGCGTTGGCAGATGGGTTCTTCACCACTAGCGCCACCTGGGAAGCCCACACAATCTGGAACAGACAACTCTAGAGGAATGGCAGCTGCAGCCAGCCAGGTGAGCATTCAGTGGGTCCTATAAAGTGGACACAAGGCATTCCGCTGGAGACAATTACATCTTTCACGTTAGAATCACAAATATTCTCCCCATGGCATCTCCGCCTTCTTTAATTTCTTGATAAGGAAATATCTCACAATTATTCGTCAGAAAGTTAAATGTCAGGGTTCAATCCCAGTCCAACCATCACTCTGCCTTTCCAGGCAGGCAAGAGACTGAATAGAAAGTTCTCTGTAATCAAAACAGAAAGTAGACTTCATAAGATACGTGTTACACTTTTTTAAAAATTATGGTCCTATTAGTGATATTTATTCTGTTTGAGCTGCATCATGATTTGAAGATGGCATGTTGAGTGAATCTTTTCCCAAACTGACTTATATATATTTCCATTCTTATCAAAATTCCAGCAAAATATAGATATATTTTGAAAATCCTTACAAGCTTGTTCTGAATTTTATTTTGAAAGGCAGATATAGTAGAAGAGCCTAAACAAGTTTGAAAAAACTTCTCCTTGATTTCAAAGCTTTCTTAAAAGGCACAATAATAAATAGAGTATGCTAATGAGGAAAAGATACACATATCGCTCAGTGTTACAAAGTAGTGTGTCCAGAAATAGACCCACACATTGATTTTTGGCCAAGACCAAAATCAAAAAGCAATTCAATGGAGAAAGAATAGTGTTCTCAAAAAAAAAAAAAAATGGTGCTGACACAAATATCCATATGACCAGAAAAATGAACATTGATCCTTACCTCATACATTATACAAAAATCAACACAAACCATTTTGCAGATATATGTAAAACATAAAACTTTTGAAATAAGCACAGAAGAACATCTACTGTGGGTAGGTGAAGATTTCTTAGCTATATAAAAACCACAATCCATACTTGTAAAATTGTTCCTTTCTTTTAGAATGATGAGACTATAAAGAAAATGTACAGACAAGACAGCCACAGACTGAAGAAAATATTAGCAAATCACGTATCTGGCAAAGGACTTGTACCAAGAATATTCAAAGATCTCTCGGAATTCATAATCAGAAAGCAGTTAGTTGGGAGATTGGGATTGCCATACATACAGCCCTACGTATAAAACTAGTAACGAGTGAGAACTTGCTGCTCAGCTCAGGGAACTCTGCTCAGAGCTTTGCAGGGACCCAAATGGGACGGAAATCCAGAAAAGGGGATCCTGGGAACACGTATAACTGATTCACTTTCTGTACGCCTAAAGCTAACACGACATTGTCAAACAATCACGTGTGCATGAATGCCCAGTCACTCAGTCGTGTCCGACTCTTTGTGACCCTATGGACTGTAGCCCTGCCAGGCTCCTCTGTCCATGGGATTCTCCAGGCAAGAACACTGGAGTGGGTTGCCAAGCCCTCCTCCAGAGGATCTTCCAGACTCAGGGATCAAACCTGCTTCTAGGTGGGTCTCCTTCACGGCAGGCGAAATCTTTACCTCTGAGCCGCCAGGGAAGCCCAAAGCAACCATATCACGGTCGTAAAAAAAAAAAAAAATTGTCTAATAAAAAATGAGTAAAAATACACAAAATACATTCAAATTCATTCGTTACCAAAGAAATTCTAATTAAAACCACAATGTCATGCCAAAATACATCTAGTAGAATGTCTAAGAAGAGCACCAGAGAAATTTTTGATGTAACAAAAATGTCCCACATCTTGGTTATAGTGTGCTTTCATGAGTCAAAATTCTGTCAAAGCACAAACCTTAAACTTTAAAAGGCTGAATTTGACTGTGTCTCAACTGTACCTTGATTTTCTAAAAAAAGAAAAAGAAAACATCACTGACAAGACAGTATTCTTACACAGATGAAATTGTAAAGCAAGCCTTTTATTTGGCTTTTTGAATATGTTCTCCAATTATATGCCAGAAATTATAGCTGTTAAATAAATTGGTTAGCCACAGTAAAGTTATCACAAAAATTATCTTAGTTTTGTCTATGAATGGACAGATGATTGATGGATAGATACGATGTAGATATGGAGATATTTATTCATCTTCAACATATTTTATAAGCCTTTTAAAAGGCTGAATGTTAAGTAATTACTAACAAGTTATAGTCATTTAAACTAGCTTATGTAACAGAAAGTATAATAGAAATGTAACAACTCTAATTTGAAGCAAAACTAAATGAGCTAAATCCAATGCTGTTTCCCTGACACATCTAAAGGAAATGAGTGATATCTCAATATTT
The DNA here is from genome assembly GCF_019320065.1 of Cervus canadensis. Taxonomy (NCBI): domain Eukaryota; kingdom Metazoa; phylum Chordata; class Mammalia; order Artiodactyla; family Cervidae; genus Cervus; species Cervus canadensis. Next base: position 66,593,590 of record NC_057401.1, on the reverse strand, counting down.
TCTAACTAAAGAAGTATTGAATTTAAAAAAAGTGCTTTGGCATGTCATGAAAAGTCTCTGTATTAAATGCAACAATTCCTACAAGTGACTTATGACCTCCATTTATCACCCTTGCAAATTATATATATGTGTGTGTGTGTGTGTGTGTATACACACACATATATATATTTCAGGTTGTTTTTGCTTTTGCTTTTTAAAAAATCATTTAATTTGTAGTTTACTTTTGATAGACATTTTACAGAAGAGTGCAATGAATCACAGAAAGTTTTACCAACATCGATAATTATAATTAGTAATGGAGCCAGGCAGTCTGAATCCAGAATCGTCTCTCTTAAAGAATACAGCTCGTTGCTAAGGAAAACTCACTGTGAATTTTGTTGTAGATACACTTATACAGCTGTGTGTGAATGCTGTTTGATATTTGATCCCCTGGGGCTAGATGTTAAGGCAAATATATATCCAGTCACACTCATTAAGGATATGGTGGGGACAGGTCGTGAGAAAGCATTCCAGGAAAGGTTACCAAGTGGTCCAAAAGGGTGGAGGAGACAGTTCAAAAATCAGTGGACATCTCCAAGAGCCTGGCCTGTGGGAAAGCAATCAGTCTTGAAGTCTGACTGGAAACACAAGAAGACCAGTTGTGTGGGTCAAGCCAAACTCTGCAAAGGGAGAAATCAAACTGGGCCTGGTGTTCTTGAGCTCATCTAATTCTAATTAGCTAAGGCGTAGAGCATAACATGGCACATGTATGTTATTTGTATATGTTTTTGTTGTTGTTTAGCCGCTCAGTCATGTCTGACTCTTCAGCGACCCCATGGACTGCAGCCTGCTAGGCTCCTCTGTCCATGGGATTTCCCAGCAAGAATACCGGAGGGGGTTGCCATTTCCTTCTCTAGGGGATCTTTCCTTATTTATATATGCATACATAATAATATGAAGAATCACTTTTATCACATCTACTATTATTAATATTTCACATTGAGTGAAATAATGCTGATATTCTTAACACTAATTAGTGATTAAGAAACTGAGGCTTCCTTGTCTGCCAAGGTTATCCATTCCAGAAGCGGAGATCAAACTTGGTTCTTTGAACTTCAAATGAAGTGTTCTTTCCCCTGTTCCAAATTGCTTCTTGTTTGATAAATCCTGGAAATACAGACAGCTAATCCTTAACGTAGAATTAATTCATTATTGAGGTGTCTCTGCTGCCACATTTCATTAACTCTGTGTATGAGAGGCACAGAGTGGTAAAATCTTAGAGTGCTGATTCTTTTCAATTTTAACATAGCTAGTGCTTTTTGGGACCTTATATGGATGGCCTGCAGGAGTCAATAGCTTGGAGTGAAGGGTTAACATTTTGATGAAACTAAAAGTTTGGACAATCCAAAGTCTAAGATGCATGCATACTCAGTCACTCAATCGTATCTGACTCTTTGCAACCCCATAGACTGTAGCCAGCCAGGCTCCTCTGTCCATGGGATGTTCCAGTAAGAATAGTGGAGTGGGTTGCTATTTCTTCTTCCAGGAGATCTTCCCAACCCAAGAATGGAACCCGCTTCTCCTGCATTGGCAGCCAACTTCTTTACCACTGAGCCACCTGGGAAGCCCAAAGTCTAACATAGCTGCTTTTATTTTTTCTTTGCTGGGAAATCCAGTATTACCTCAAATAGTTCATCTCTCAATTACATATATGTATGAATTTATAATTAATCAAGGGTATTAAATTAAAAATATATATTTATATATGAGTTACATATATGTGACAGATACTATATTCCTAGTCCTGCTCACCAAATCTGCTCAACTCCAGCCTTCAACATCTTGTCAAATGGAAGTGATTAGGTTATTCCCAATGTCTGATTTCTTAACACCCAAAACATCATGCTGCTCTGCCTTCAGAACATATCCTCCTCTGACCACTTCTCACACCTTGGCAGGCTAGTCCAGTCTGAGCCAAGGCCCATCATCTCTCACATGGCACCCTCTAGAAACCTTCTTTTTCCCCTTTTCTCTACTCTTTACTCACTATAGTCTTATCTCTACTGTCCATGGTAAGTCTCTTCAGTCATGTGCAATCCTATGGACTCTAGTCTGCCAGGCACCTCTGTCTATGGGATTCTCCAGGCAAGAATACTGGAGTGGGCTGCCATTGCCCTCCTCCAGGGAGTCTTCCCAACCCAGGGATCGAACCCTTGTCTCTTACATCTCCTGCATTGGCAGGTGGGCTCTTTACTACTAGTGCCACCTAAGAAGCCACAACCACAAAAGGGAATGTTCTAAATTGTAAAACATTTTACATATTTAATCTGATTGCTTGCAACTGTTGAATGGTCTTCCATTATAGGCAACATCATATTTGAAATAAAATCCAAACACATACTCCTGGCCAATAAAGGTCCACATCTCTACCCTGCTGATCTCTCACTTGTATTTTCTATTACTGTTGACCTCTCTTAAAATACATCAATGGGGCACACCCTTCTCCATCTCAAGGCCTTGATATTTGCTGCAGACTCTGTAATTCACCCTTTCCCCAGCATCTCTCCAGAGCTGGAAATTTCCCCATCCTTTAAATCTGCTCAAATCTTCCCTTTACAGAGAGATTATCAGTAAATAACTTCCAGGGGGGAATACGCTCTCCCAGTTTCTAGGGGATCACTACCCAGTTGTGTGTGACAGTTACTCAGTCGTGTCTGACTCTTCTTGACTCCATGGACTGTAACCCTCCAGGCTCCTCTGTACATGGGATTCCAGGCAAGAATACTAGAGTGGGCTGCCATGCCCTCCTCCAAGGAATCTTCCCAACCCAGGGATCAAACTCGGGTCTCATGCATTGCAGGCAGATTTTTTAGCATCTGAGCCACCAGGGAAGCCCAAAACTTCTAATAACTTCACAGGGCTTCAACAAATCTCAGCCTTAGGAAATTCTTTGTAACAAGTCAAGCATTACATATACCAGCTTGTTGTGTGTGTGCTAAGTCACTCAATCATGTCTGACTTTTTGTGACTCTGTGGATGGTAGCCCACCAGGTTCCACTGTCCATGGGATTCTCCAGGCAAAGATATTGGAGTGGGTTGCTGTGCCCTCCTCCAGGGTATCTTCCTGACCCAGGGATCGATCCCGAGTCTCTCATGTATCCTACATTGGCAGGTAGGTTCTTTACCAGTAGAGCCACCCAGTTACCCTGCTTCATTTTCCTATGTCAATTATCATGGCCTGATATTGCATAAATTTTGCATTTATTTACTGTGTGACCTCTAGAGATTAGGCTCCAAGAGGGCAGCAACTCATCTGTCCTGCTTCTTTTGAAATACCCAGTGACTTGGACAACCACTAGTTTCCCTGGGGGGTTTACACTGGATGCCTGTACTTACTAGCAGCTCCATCCTCTCTTCAGGCACATTCCCCAGCCACCATGAATGTTAGCTGATAATACCTGCCTTCTTGGAGGACTTCCATCACTCTCCCATAAGAGGCTACATACTCCTTATCACATGTGGGACTTGGCCAAGGATGACTGACCCAGAGGACAGAGATCTGCCGGCCTTGCACCAACCAACAGGGATGACAAATATTCAGTGCAGTTTGTGCTCCAGAGTTTCTCCATGGGATTAGAATCAAACCAGGGTCTAGCTGAGTCTCTAGACCTCATTCTTGCCTAGCTTCCTCTCTGCCATGCTACTCTCTTCCCCTTATGCCCTCTCTGAGGACATGCCTTCAATAAATCACTTAAAATTGAATCAGCATCTCAAGCTCTGCTTCTAAGGAAGCTGAGCAAAAACAACATTCAGTAAATTTCTTATGAGAGAAAGATGACTGCCCAGCAAGCCCATTTAATAGGGCAAGCAGTCTTCGTGAGCCAAGATTAATCCCCAGGAACCAGACGATTTGAACATGGAAGTCTTTTTTATATTGGTGTAGCTCAACTTTTCTGAAAGTCTCAAAACGCAACATCTATTTTTTTTAATGGAGAAAAGAAAGAAGAAATAAAAAAGAAATAGATGTCCTAGTCAAATATTCTTGAGAAACATTATATAATTTAATCCTCCCACAAAAATGATTAGGGATTAATACTGGCATATTAAAAGACTTGAAAAAAATTAAACCCCTATAAAACATACACTTTACTGACTTTACCAATAAAGGTCCTATAGTCAAAGCTATGGTTTTTCCAGTAGTCAGGTATGGATGTGAGAGTTAGACCGTAAGGAAAGCTGAGTGCCCAAGAATTGGTGCTTTTGAACTGTGATGTTGGAGGAGACTCTTGAGAGTCCCTTGCACAGCAAGGAGATCAAACCAGTCAATCTTAAAGGAAATCAATCCTGAATAGTCATTGGAAGGACTGATGCGGAAGCTGAAGCTCCAATATTTTGGCCACCTGATGCGAAGAGCTGACTCATTGGAAAAGACCCTGATGCTGGGAAACAATGAAGGCAGGAGGAGAAGGGGATAACAGAGGATGAGATGGTTGGGTGACATCACCGACTCAATGGACATGAGCTTGAGCAAGCTCCGGAAGTTGGTGATGGACAGGGAAGCCTGGCGTGCTGCAGTCCAAGGAGTCACAAAGAGTTGGACACGGCTGAGCGACTGAACTGAACTGAAAACATGCACACAGTAATCCTGGAACCCTCTGCTATAGCAGATGGTGAGAGGAATTAGTTGCAGATGGAACTAAGGTTGCTAATCAGCTGATCATATGATAAGGAGAGTAACATAGATTATCCACATGGACTCAATGTAATCATAAGCGTCCTTGAAAGTCAAAGAGAAAGGGAGATGAGTTCAAAGTCAGAAGATGATTTTCTGCCTGCTACTCTTTTGGCTTTGAAGATTGAGGAAGAGGCCAAGAGTCCTGGAATGACAATGGCCTCTAGAAGCTTGAAAAAGCAATGGGTGGATTCTCCTCTAGAGCCTCCAGAATGAACGCGGACCTGCTGACACTTTGACTTCAGACCAGTGAGACCCACGCTGCCTTTTGACCTCCACAGACATAACATAATAAATTGGTGTTGCTTAAAACCACTTTTGCGGCATCTGTTACAGCAGCAATGTGAAACTAATAGATACAGTAAATAAGTTGACTTTTGCTGTTTTTGTTCAGTCGCTAAGTTGACTCTCTGTGATCCCATGAACTGTAGCTTGCCAGACCCTCTGTCCATGGTATTTCCCAGGCAAGAATACTGGAGTGGGTTACCATTTCCTTTTCCAGAAGGTCTTCCCAACCCAGGGGTCGAACACTAGTCTCCTGCATTGCAAGCAGTTTCTTTACCATTGAGACACCTGGGAAGCCCCAAACAAGCGTATTTATTTTTGTTGATTTTAACATTCATCAAATATAGTGGGAAAAGAGCCATATCTCCTTTAAATGCCTATCAACATTTTTGTTAAACTTAACTATCATTATTATTAAAGAAACAGCACAGCAGAGCAACCAGCATTATTATTGTACCTAAATTCAACTTGATTTTCTGAAAAGTGGAAAGCTTTTTTTTATTATTATATAATGCCTCTATTTCTGTAAACTGTTTACAAATTAATAACAGGAAAAAAACATGATTAAATATTTAAAGGCACAAGGCACAAATCTTGGTTTGGTAAATAATGAAAATAGACTTTTTGTATAATTTTTTAAGCATATGTATTTGAATTCACACCTTTAAAAATGAGTATTTATACAAAAATAATAAAAAATAATTTTTCTCACCATAAAAAACACAAGGAGGACCTTTAAACAAGTATAACAATGCTATTAGCTTTTGAAGACTTAAAACATAAAAAAAAAAAAGCCTCAGTAGCATCTCCCAAAACATCTACTACTTTGCCACTGACACACACACAAAAAAATCTCAATAAATGATGAATAAAGTCAGTTTATCTTCTGTGTCCTGTGTGTTTCCCATTACAGAAACTCATTACTTCTATCCTCTAGCCTGTAAAATATGCAAAAAAAAAAAAAAATTGTCCTTGATCTTCAAATTACCTCCCTTTTTCTACCACCACTGGCATTCTTTTTATTTTTTTTTTTTAATTTATTTTTGGCTGTGCTGGGCTTTTGTTACTGTGCATGGGCTTTCTCTAGTAAGGCTCAACGGGGGATACTGTCTTTTTGCAGGGCATGCGATCTAGGGTGCTGGGAGTCCAGCAGTTGCAGCACAGGCTTAGTTGCCCAGCAGCATGCCGAACCTTCCTGACCAGGGATTGAACCCATGTCCTCTCGGTTGGCAGGCAGATTCCTAATCATTGAACCATGAGGGATGTCCATCACTGACATTTTTGACAAGGCATTGTAAGCTCATTAGCCACCTTTCATGCGCTGTTATCCAGTTTTTATTGTTATCTGATTTTACCCTCCTCGTTTAGCACCAGGGATTCAGGCTTCATATTAATAGGTAGCCATGTAGCATTTGACCTACATTAACATAGCTTCTGGTGAAGTTGAGAGAAGCATTCTGGTCTAGATCATTATGTGTATCTAGAGGTCTTGGGTGATATGAATTAGTGTGCAGGCTAGCATGTTCAAGAGGGCAGGTCCAGAGTGGCAGAGTTGCCTTAGAACTGGACATCACTCTAACTGACTCTGTGGGGAGGCCACTTGGGGAGGTCCTCCAACCCACAGCCCTGGGCCTTCTACAGAAGGGATCAAACATCAACCACCATAGAGAGCTCTCCAACATGCCCACATCGCCAGCCTCCTTCAGACCACACCCCAAGAGACCCCAAGGAAGAGCTTCCTTTGTTATTAGTCAATCTGGAGGAACATGTGCCTAAACGTGCTGCTGTGTCTGGTTCTTTTGCAACCCCATGCATTGTAACCCACCAGGCTCCTCTGTCCATATGATTTCCCAGGCAAGAATACTGGAGTGGGTAGCCAGTTCTTTCTCCAGGAGAACCTCCCAACCTAGGGACTGAACCCAGGTCTCCTGCATTTCCTGCATTGGCAGGCAGATTCTTTACCCCTAGTGCCACCTGGGAACCCCAGAGGAACATGAGTGATCATAAAAAAACTAAGTTTAAGCAGCTATGTTTTGGTCAGGGCTTCTCTGTTGGCTTAGACTGTAAAGAATTTGCCTGCAATGTGGGAGACCTGGCTTTGATCCCTGGATGGGGAAGATCCCTTGAAGAAGGGAATACCAACCCACTCCAATTTTCTTGCCTGGAGAATTCCATGGACAAAGAAGCTTGGCTGACTGCAGTCCATGGGGTTGCAAAGAATCACAAACGACTGAGCAACTAACACACACACACGTTTTGAGCATGTTATTAAATAGCAGAAGATAATCAGAACAAGTTCCCATGTTGCATTTAAGCACCGTTTTTTGTTCTTGTTGTTGTTCTTCTACCTGACTCCATCTTTCATCCTATTAGACAATAAATACTTGTATGACTTTCCTAGGGGGTAAAAAAGAATGTCTCTGGACAGGTTTTTAATCTTGGGTTGTTTTCTGGCAAAGAATTATACATAGGGAATTACACCTCTTATATAATTAAATGTTTAAAAATTATTTTATTAAATGATGGAATTCTATAGTGAGCACTTTCTTTATTTTGCAGCTGAGCTTAATTCAGTATGTTTGTAGCTCTCAGATTGTGCTGGACAGTTGTATTGTGAAATGCATAATACATTTCCTAGTTCTTTATAAAGCTCAGTAACATTGTTATTGCTGTTTAGTTGCCAAGCAGTGTCTGACTCTTTGTGACCCCATGGACTGCAGCATGCCAGCCTTCCTGTCCATCACCATCTCCCAGAATTTGCCCAAGTTCATGTCCACTGAATCAGTGATGCCATCCAACATATATTCTTATGCAATTTGATCCTTAAAACTAAACCAGTTGCTTAGGTACTCACAGCGATTATTCAATTTATTAACTAATGAATTAAATAAAAAGGAGTATTAATTAAAAAACAGAATTACTAGAGTTTGATAAAATCTACTCATCTCTGGGTTTTGTAAGTGTATGCCGTCTCAATCAGTATGAATTTGCACACTACCCTAATTAGCGCGCATGTATACTTGCCCAGTTTTAAAAATTTAAAGTGAAAGTGCGTCTTTATTCCATATATTATTCTTTTAATCAATGTTTCTTTCTGAAATAGTCAAACACTAACTTGCATGAAATTTATATTTTAGAAAACTTTAAACATACTTCCAATTTCATGAGAAAAGCTAAATGCTCAAAGGGGTCAAAAGTATTGATTTTATATAATGGATGATCTCCAAAAAGACTAAAGCACAGCCAGGCATGTAATTTGAAGCATCCTTGCTCAAAATTAAAAGCCACATCTTTGGCATGCTGTACCTTTTTCACAGTGACATTTTCAAAACAAGTTGCAAAGATAAAATGTCCAAGCATTTACTCTATTACTAAGGGTCTTATTACTTCTTTTTAAATCTGAGTTCATATTTTTTAAATAAGTAAGTCTGCTTAGTGTAAAATAATTAATATTGATTAAAAACATCACTGAGTACCTGCATTTTATGACCAGGAAACAAATCAGATTCCATTTTAAGATGGAAAAGTTATAACTTTTATGGACATTCTAAATTTATAAATGGACATACAAAATTAGCTGTTTTTTAAACGTACTGAAATATATAAATTTGAACAATGAGTTCATTCTTTATGGTTTGACTAATAAGACACATTTCTGTAAGTGAGTGAAAATGTGAGACATAGAGGGATTTAATAATAATGAAATTGCATTTTTTTCCTAATTTACATTTACAGTTCCTTACTTACATCTTACTACTTTTGTAGATAACAGCTACTCGATTAGACATCCTTAAAACTGGCAGCACTATTTATAAAAATTTATATGAATATAACTTTTATTTCCAAAAAAATTTTAGAAAGGAGATGGCAAATCAAAAGAAATATTTAAACCACACCAAAAGAAAATGAGATTCCAAGCATAAATTGGAAAGTATAAAGTTTATACTCTAAAAGCTCCTGAAGACAACATAAAAGAGTTTTTTTTGGCAAGTTTCTGAACTACGGAATTGTATTCCTGCTGAGCAGGAGGTAAATTGACCTAAATTTTATAGGCTCTCCATTTCTGTGTAGGAGAGAATGACTTGGGAAAATAAAGTTGGAGAATTGTCGTTCAATTGCTTGGGGTGCCTGGCTTCAATTTGTAGATTTGATTTATTAATATTGATTTTTGTACCAACTTCACAAAACCACATTTATTTTCCACTCAAAATAAAGTATCCTTTTTTTGGTGGGGAGGGCTTTGTATTTTTGCCTTAAGTTTTGCTGATGAACCACTATGAAGAGAATATTGAGCTAATATTTTATGAAATCTACCCTTTGAGGCCCTAGAGAGAAAAAAATGAAAGGAAAGAGTAATTTCCTATCAAGATGCAGGAATTCTAGTGAGGCAGGCATACATAATAACATGCATAATGGCTTCTAAGTAGAACTAAGGGCCGGGAAACTTGCTGGGGTTGCATAAAGGGTGGATTTTAATTCTGATGGTTGGGATCAGTAAAGACTTAATGGGGAAGGTGCATTTGAGACGAAGCTTGATCGGAGCTTCTCTTGCTGTCAGGGTGAAGATGGAGTGGCAGAGCATTCTAAGATGAAAAAAATAACAAAAGAATTTCCCAGTGACCAGGCATGGTGATGTGTGTATGTGTGTGCCATGTTACTTTGGTCATGTATGACTCTTTGCAACCCTACGGACTGTAGCCTGCCAGGCTTCTCTCTGGATTCTCCAGACAAGAATACTGAAGTGGGTTGCCATGCCCGCCTCCAGGGGATCCTCCCAACCCAGAGATTGAATCCCAGTCTCTTAAATCTCTTGCATTGGCAGGCAGATTCCTTACCACTAGTGCATCCTGGGAAGCTCTGGTAGGGCCAGAGTTAGTCAATAATCTCACATGACTGAAATTAAGGGGGAAAATGCAGCAAGAAGGTAGCAGAAAAACAGTGCAGGTAATAGGAGAAAAGGATGTGAATTAAGACAGTGTGACTGTTAAGAGAAAGCAGGAAATAGTATAGACACCACTATCCAGAGTTAGAACCTGCTGGACTTTTCCAAGTGGTTGAAGCTACTATTGTAGGATCTGTGTTGGGAAACTACACAAGCCGGCACACGTCTTATTTATTTATGTATTTATTTGTTTTTGCTATGTGGCACAGCATGTGTATCTTAGTTCCCTGACCAGGGATTGAACCCAGGCCCCTGGCAGTGGAAGTGTGGAGTCCTAACCACTGGATGACTAGGGAATTTCCCAGCACCAACCTTTCGATCTCCTCCAGCTTCTCACAAATTCTTGGGTGCCTTTTCATCATGTCGCATGCATTCAACCTACTTTCCTCCCAAAGTCCCATGTGTGGGGTCTAGAACTCAAACCCACCTATAATATCTATTCTTCAGAACAATGAATAAAAGTAAATCATGTGAAAATTAAAAATGAGGAAAATAAAAGAATGTAAACATCTTTCTTTATTCTTTTATTCTGCTTTAACAATAGAAAAGTTATCTTCTATCCAGGAACTTCCCTTTCTGGCTGGAAGATTGAATCATACCAAAAATGCCAGCAAGTGGGTGATTCATTCTTTCTGTGAGTAGACATCACCACACGGGCCTTTCAGCCATGAGTCTGGTCCCCAGGGCTCAGCTGGTTGAGTAGAGAGCATCTCCTAGATTCACATAATCAACCAGGGATACATCCAAAGTTTCAACCCACCGTGATTAGGAAGATAGCTGTCAGATTTACCAAGAACAAGACAGGAAGCTAAGAGAAGGAATGGAAAAGATAAGTAAAAAAATTGAAGAGAAGATAAAGAAAATGACTGTTGTGTGTGTTTGATGTAGACTCTTGGTAAAGAAGGGCTTTCCTGGTGACTCAATGGCAAAGAATTGCCTGCCATGCAGGAGACTGGAGTTCAGTCCCTGGGTTGGGAAGATTCCTGGGAGAAGGAATCTTCTCCAGAAGAGAAATGGAGAAGGAAACCCACTTCAGTATTCTAGCCTGGGAAATTCTATGAACAAAGGGGCTTGGAGAGCTAGAGTCCATGGGGTCACAAAGAGTCAGCCACGACTGAGCTACTAAACAACAACAAACGACTTGGCACAAAAGCTGGGTTTGCAGACTCTTGTAAACCAGGCCTGTGCAGTGAGTCTCAGAGGTGAAACGCTCTTATTTACCCAGGCAGCTAAAATCTACCTTACATCAGGAGAAAGATACCTGTCTACTGTTGTGTGACAGAGAAGTCTTTTCCTTTCTCTAAATACATACCATGAAATGTTAGGTTCCTAGGTGCTGGAAATCTTTTCTTTTCTTTTTTTTTTTTGTTTTTGGAACTGAAATCTATACTTGAAATAAAGTTGAGAGTGAAAGTGTTAGTCACTCAGTCATATCCAACTGTTTGAGACCCCATGGACTGTAGCTCACCAGGCTCCTCCGTCCATGGGATTTTCTAGACAATATAGGAGTGGGTTGCCATTTCCTTCTCCAGGAGATTTCCCCAACCCAGGGATCGAATCTGGGTCTCCTGCATTGCAGTCAGACTCTTAAACATCTGAGCTACCAGGAAGGGTTAATAAATTTTACAACGAAATTCAAGTTGATATTCATATTGGTGGTGGTGGTTTAGTCACTAAGTCGTGTCCAACTCTTGAGACCCCATGGACTGTAGCCTGCCAGGCTCCTCTGTCCATGGGATTTCCCAGGTGAGAATACTAGAGTGGGTTGCATTTCCTCCTCCAGGGGATCTTTCTGACCCAGGGATTGAACCCAAGTCTCCTGCATTGGCAGGTGGATTCTTTACTGAATGAGCCACCACGGAAGCGCTGATAATTATATTAATACTTAAATAAATATAATTCAATGTATAATTCCATATGAAATCGTCACACATATGTCAGTCTTAAAATTAATGTCCTCTAATTTATGTCCAAAGTAATATTTAACATTACTTCAGTTCAGTTGCACTTTATAGGAAAGTTTCTCCTCTTTTAAGTATTAATAGTGAATAGCAAGTGGTTGGTATTCCTAGATTCTTCTATTGGCATTTTCAATAGAAGTCAGGAACACATTATTAATGAGAGCTCAGGTTTCAGTTGCTCAGATGCCCAGTATAGAACCTGGACAAAGGAGGAACATATCAATAAAAATTCAGATGCTTTAAATGACTTCCAAAACTACAAAACAAAGTCTTTAATTGGAATTTTAGATTATGTTGTGGTTTCTCTTTTGGTTCAGCAATAAAGAACCCGCCATCCAATGCAGGAGACACAGGAAATGTGGATTTGATCCCTAGGTCAGAAAAGTTCCCTAGAGGAGGAAATGGCAACCCACTCCAGTATTCTTGCCTAGAGAATACCATGCACAGAGGAGCCTGAGGGGCTATGGTCCATGGAGTCACAGAGTTGGACAAGACCGAGCACGCACACGCAAATTATGATGTAAAGAAAATTTTTGAATGCATTCTTCATCATTTATATTTAGAAGATAATGCAGTAAACTGTTATTTATACCAGATAAACATATCTGCCACAAACAAGTGCCTATTAAGGAAATTAATGCTAAATTCTCACCATCCGTAAGACAGTGTACTATACAAGCAGTGATAAGGATATTGTTACAGATTACACATATAATATATATCATTTGATAATTGCTAGTCTAAATATGTGGCATACAAATTCACAATGATATTATGAAGTAGGCAATACTAGTATCCCTGTTTTTCAGATGAGAAATTGAAGTTTGGGAAGTTTAATCTGTTTGCCTGAAGTCACACTGTTATTGTGTTTGCCAGGATCAGGTTTCAGACTGTCTGGTTTCTGAGTCTGGGCCTCTAACCAGGCTCTAATTGCTAGCTCCCTAGCACATCAGGTCTTATTGTGCCTACACAATTTCTATTCCACAGAAAAACACACCAGAATGAGTTCTGCTACCCTTTGTTCTAAAGCAAATTAAAATACAAATTAAAAATTTCAAAAAGATAGTTTTGATGCTAATTGTCAATAATAATTATATTTTCCTTCTGAGAAGAATTGATATGATTCATTTTAAGAGTTTTGGATAATAATTATTCACATAAATATAACTCAAATTTAGAGAACTAAATCTCATAGATTGCAAGTTTATTCATGAGATTTCTTGTTAATGCTGAATCACTTTCTCATCTAAATCAGCGCATTGTAATGGTAGCTGTAGATATTCATTTATTCAAGATTATTACTGAATATTTTTTATGTACTAAGATAATTTCTAGAAATAGCCAGCCTGATAGAACAAAGGATATTTAAGTATACAGATGGAGAGTAAAGAACTTACTAAATAATTAGGGGGAAAGATGGGACTTCCCAGTTGGCTCTAGTGGTAAAGGACCCACTTGCCAATGCAATAGAAGAGACGTGGGTTCGATCCCTGGGTTGGGAAGATCCTCTGGAGGAGGGCATGGCAACCCACTCTAGTATTCCTGCCTAGAGAATCCCATGGACAGAGGAGCTTGGTTGGTTAGTGTCCATAGGGTTGCAAAAAGTGGCTTAGCACATATGCATGCAGGAGAAATGATTAAGGCTTCCCTCATAGCTCAGTTGGTAAAGAATCCGCCTGCAATGTAGGAGACCCCAGTTCACTTCCTGAGTTGGGCAGATCCCCTGGAGGAGGGAAAGGCTACCCACACCAGTATTCTGGCCTGGGGAATTCCATGGACTGTATAGTCCATGGGGTCACAAATAGTCGGACACGACTGAGTGACTTTCACTTTCACACTTTTCACTTTCACATCAATACCTGACAATCCACATATTGCTTGCCATAAAAATTACAAAAAGATATTTGAGTTTGGACTTATTTTCATTTCTCAGTAACAACAGAAAACCATAGATAAGAATTCAAAATACAGGGTTTTAAGTTGCCCCTCATTGTCCCCCGCTGAGTAATCATTCTTTCATGTCTTATTGCAAGACAGTATGACTGAAAAAGGCTCCTGAGACAGTGACATCACCAAGATTAGGCCATTCCTGACTTCCCTCCCTCTCACAGGAAGAACTAACAACTATTCAAAAATAGAACGCTGCAGAGAGAATTCTAGAACATGGAGGTGGGACTGAAGCACCCTCTGCACCTCAGAGACCAAGACAGATTGCATGAAGGTAAAAGAAGTGATTGCACGTTGAGGGCATTGCTCCCTCCCCCAGGCCAGCACAGCATCACATGGAGAGGCTTTCCTGCAGCCTCCTGTCTCTTCAGTGGGAAAAGAGAATCTGGGGAGACTAACAATACCATCCGCCACCTTGTGGGTCACTCTGAGGGAGCCCCTACTCTGACCTTGCACCATGAAGGTTGCAAGGGTACCACAGGCACTCTTGAGCAGAGGTCATAGCCTGGGGCTTCCCCTACCAACCTGAGAATCTAGGCAAGTACAGACATTATCCTACACCCTCACTGGGTAGGGAACCAGGCCAGCAGTCCTATGCACCTGTTAGGAGCCAGCAGCATCCCCTCCCTGTCCTCAGAGCTCAACTGTCTTACTGAGAGGAGAACTGCCCAAGGACACCACCAGAAAATACACCCAGAAACCCAAACTGAGCTGACTGGTGAAGACTTTGCTCCAGCCAAAGAAAACCTGTAAAGTCTGAAAGAAAAATCCCATTGTACAAATGTGTAAATTCAAACATAAGGAATCAAGGGTCGCAAAAAATCAGGTAACCATCACCAAAGGAACTAATAAAGGTTCAAGAGCACACCCCAAAGAAATGGAAATCTGTGGATGGTCAGAAAAAGAATTCAGAATAACTCTCTTAAGGAAGTTTTGTGAACTGCAAGAAATTACAGACAGATAGCTAAAGAAAATCAGGAAAATAATGGAGAACAAAATGAGGAATTCTACAAGGAAATAGCAACCAGTTAAAAACTGTAGAAATCCCTGAATTAAAACATATAGTCACTAAACTGAAGAAGTCATTTCAAAAATAGATTCTACTCTATGGAAAAAATGAATCAGAACCTGAAAGACAGGACAATCGAAATTACCCTGTTTGCAAAAAGAAAAATGGATGAAAAAGACTGAAGAGAGACTACAGGAATTAAAGGACACAATGAAAATAAACAGTATTTGTATTATGGGAATTCTAGGAGAAGACAAATAAAAAGGGGGAGAAAGTATAATTAAAGAAATGATGGCTGAACACATGCCAAACTGGGGAGAGAGATGGACATCCAGATCCACAAGGTTGAAAAGACCCCAAGTAAAAAAAAGAAAAAAGAAAAGACCCCAAGTAGGTTGAAACTCATGCCACAATGAGACATGTTTTATACATATAATTAAATGTTAATATATTTTATTAAATATATGTGCAAATTATAAATTTATAATTAAATAAATTATACCTAAATTTATAATCAAATTGTCAAAAGTCAGAGACAAAGAAAAAAATTCAAGAGCAACAAGAAAAAAGAGAGAAGTTACATAAAGAGAAGCCCCATAAAACTAGAGGTGGATGTCTCTACAGCAACTTTTCAAGTCAGAAGGAAAAGAATGACATATTCAAAATATTGAAGGAAAGTAACTAGTGGGACTTCCCTGGGGACTCAGTGGTGGCCAGTGTCGGAGACATGGGTTTGACTCTTGATCTAAGAAGATTCCGCGTGCTATGCTATGCTAAGTCACTTTAGTCATGTCTGACTTTGCGACCCCATGGACTACAGCCCACCAGGCTCCTCTATCCATGGGATTCTCCAGGCAAGAATTCTGGAGTGGGTTGCCATGCCCTTCTCCAAGATTCTGCATGCCACAGAGAAAAATTGCCCATGTACCACAATTACTGAGCCTGTGCTCTAGAAGCAGGAAGACACAACTACGGAGTCCATGAGCCCCAGCTACTGAATCCCTGACACCCTAAGGCCCACGCTCTGCAATGAGAAGCCACCACAACAAGAAGCCCATGCCACACACCACAACTAGAAACCACAAAAGCACCCTGAATAGCCAAAGAAACTCTGAGAAAAAAGAGCAAACAGGAGTCATCACATTTTCTGATTTCAAGCTATGCGGTAAAGTTATAGTCATCAGTACCTTTTGGTACTGGCATAAAAACAGACAAATACACCAATGGAGCAAAATGGAGAGCCCATAAATAAACCCAAGCATATCCAGTCAGCTAATATTTGACAAGGGAGCCAAGCATACTCAATGGAGAAAAGACAAGCTCTTCAAAAAATCATGCTGGGACAATTGAACAAGTCAATCCTAAAGGAAATTAACCCTGAATATTCATTGGAAAAACTGATCCTGAAGCTGAAGCTCCAATACTTCGGCCACCTGATGCAAACAGCCGATTCATTGGGAAAGACCCTGATGCTGAGAAAGAGTCAAGGGAAGAGGAGAAGGGGGTGGTAGAGATTGAATAGCATCACCCACTCCATTGACATGAATCTGAGCAAACTCCAGGAGAAAGAGGATGGAGGAGCCCAGCACGCTGCAGTCCACTGGGTCACAAAGAGTCAGGCACGACTTAGCAACTGAACACCAACATGTAAAAGAATGAAACCGGATCCATATCTCATATGACTCACAAAAATTAACTTGAAATGCATTAAAGATGTAAACATAAGAACAGAAACCATGAAACTCCTATAAAAATATGTAAGAATAAAGCTTCTTGACATGGACCTTGATAAATTTTTGGTTATGATACCTAAATCACAAGTAACAAAATCAAAAAGAAGCAAATGAAACCACATCAACTAAAAAGCTTCTGCCCAGAAAAAGAAACTATGAACAAAGTGAAAAGACAACCTAGAAAATGGGGGGAAAATATTTTCAAATCATATAGCTGATAAAGGATTAATATTTAAAATGTATAAAGAACTCATACCACTCAATAGCAAAAAGGAAATAACCCAATTTAAAAAATGTGCAAAGGACCTAAATAGACATTTCTCCAAAAGGATATTTAAAAGGCCAACTGGTACATGAAAAGTTGTCCACCATCACTAATCATTAAGGAAATGCAGATCCAAACCACAATGAGATATAAGCTCACATATGTTAGAATGCTGCTGCTAAGTCACTTCAGTCGTGTCTGACTCTGTGTGACCCCATAGACAGCAGCCTACCAGGCTCCCCCATCCCTGGCAAGAACACTGGAGTGGGTATCATCAAAAGACAAGTGATAACAAATGCTGGTGAGGATGTGAAAGGAACCCTTGTGCACTGCTGGTAGGAATGCAAATTGATATAGCCACTGTAGGAAATGGTGAGGAGTATCTTCAGAAAAATTAAAAATAAAACTACCAAATAATCCAACAGTTCCACTTTGGGAAACATATCCATAGGAAAAGAAAATGGTAACTCAAAAAGATGTCTGCACCCTCATGTTCACCTAATGAGCAACATTATTTATAATATCAAAAGCTTGAAACAACCATTAAAGAATGAACAAATAAAGGAGTTCTGAGATAGGTAGGTAGGTAAATAGATAGTTATACAGACAATGGAATATGACTTAGCCATAAAAATGAGGAAACCCAAACATTTAGACAATACAGATGGACCTTGAAGGCATTATGTTAAGTGAAATAAGTCAGAGAAAGATATATACTGTATGACTCACTTATAGGAGGAATAAGTTCCAGACACCAAACTCACAGAAAAAGAGATCAGACTTGTGGTTGCCATGGGCACAGAGTGGAGGGAGGGAGAAATAGAAGTTGGTCAAAACATACAAAATTCCACTTATAAGATAAATATTAGGAAGGTAATGTGGCTAACACTGCCATATGACATTTGTTACAAGAATAAGTCTTACAGGTTCTCATTACAAGGTGAAATTTTTCTTTTGTTTTTATTGTATCTATATGAAAAGATGGATGTTAGCTGAACCTACTGTGTTAATTGTCTTACAGTATACGTGAATCAAATAACCATGCTGTACACTTTAAACTTATACAGTGATGTATATCATTTACTTTTCAATAAAGCTGGAAAAATAAAGTTGGTCCTCAGTCTAATCGTTTAGATTGTGTACATTGTAAAATTTATAAATTCTTTCAAAAGCAAAGATGAATATATTCACCAAATATTAACAGCAAAGTCTATAAGACACGCAGAGTTTGATCCTGGGTCTGGAAGATTACCCAAGAGGAGGGCATGGCAACCCACTCCAGTGTTCTTGCCTGGAGAATCCCATGGACAGAAGAGCCTGGTGGGCTATAGTCCATGGGGTCGCAAAGAGTCAGACATGACTAAAGCGACTTAGCACGCTATACACACATTAATTTCTAACACAGAATGGCCATATTTCTATGATTCCCTCACTTTTTTTTTTCTTTTCTTGTTTGTTGATTGTTTTTCTTACTACTACTACTATGGTTCTTCCTTCAAGAGTTTGTAATACACATTGGACAAAAAATTAAAAAACAAGTTTACAGGGTACAGCTAAAGCATCTCCTACAGTTGACTTTGCTGTTTTAAAAGTAAATAAAGAAGTTTGTTGTTTTTTTTTTAAAGAAAGCATCTGTTCCTGCAGTTTTTCATCATGTGTCCCAACTACAAAACACAAGGCAACATGGAGGACAGGAAATGCTCTAAAATTGGACCAAACTAAGTTTTGTCCTGGTTATACTTGCAAGTCCCTTTCGCTTGAATAATTTACTTTTCTTCTCAATTAAGCAGCACAAAATCAACATTTCTTCCTCTTTTCTCTGGGGTACACCAGTGTCTAGAGCTACTACAGATATTTTTGAAAGCAAAAAGCAGAACAAAAAATCACTGGGGAAATTTTGTGTGGAAAATAAAACATATCAGTGATTTGATGGTGTTAATATATAAGTCTCACCATGAGACTTTTCATACTCATGAGCTTATTTTATAGGGAGTCAGAAAAAAAACAACAACAATTATCCAAAGAAAGAGAAAATTGCATGTTGTAGCTCCCAGGAAGGAAAAGTACCAGGGTTAAAATATGTTCACAGAAGTGGGCCATGCATATTCTGAGGTATTTAAAAAGGAGTAACCTCTGAAAGAGATTCAGTCAGTCCCTATAAATGAACAAGTTCTGTTCAGACAATGCATTTGTAAGTCCAGTTTGTTAAAGTCCAGCAAGTTTAGCCTAATACGATCAACTATTATTGTACTGTACTGTAATAGGTTTGTAACACTGTACACGCAAATAATAGATAAAAAGCAAGCACACACACTGGGATAACCCTGAGGAATGGGGTGGGGAGGGAGGTGGAAGGGGGATTCAGGCTGGGGGACACATGTGCACCCATGGCTGATTCATGTCAATGTATGGCAAAAACCACTACAGTATTGTAAAGTAATTCGCCTCCAATTAAAATAAATAAATGATTTTTTTTTTTAAAAAGCAAGCACACAAAAACTAAAGTAAGCATTTTTAATATGACAGCGCAGTACATTGAAAAATACAGTAGTAGAATACAACAACTGGCACTTCTCAGCAGGACCAGGCGATGTCACAGCTCCTTTCGTGCTTGCTTCCATACATCCCGGGCTGAAATAAAGACACTATACGACCGCATTCTGAACCACGCTCTACAGTAAAGGACACAGAAGCTCAGCCACTGTCCAGGATGCACGCACGTGACAATGTACGCCAGACGCGTGAACTAACTTACGTGACTGGACATGCAAACTCATGTTCACATCTTTGGAAGTTCTCAACTTGAAGGTTCATATGTAGGAGACTTACTCATTAGTATTAGATGGGAGAGTGGAAAAATAAGGTCTCTTGTTTTTTCTGCTATCCCCAACAGAGATTCTGTGAATACGTTGTACACGTTTCCCTGTATATGTCATAGCATTGCTGCAGATGATGAACCTAGGGGTTTAATTTCAGGGTTTAAGGCTAGATTCCCTAGATTTTGCCAAATTATTTTCCAAATGGTGTATTCCAATATAGCTTGGAGATAGAAAAATACAAAGGAAGATAAAGATGATCTGTTACTTATTCAGTGACTAGCAAATGGGTGACTCAGCCATTGTTAGACTAGGGTTTAACGTACCAAAACAGAACAAAACATAACATGGTTGTTACCTATGATTCATTTAGATTTTCTGACTTGTCCCTGCATTTGACACGCCTTCTATAGAAAAGGAGAGAATGCTAGCAGATGGATATTACTTGAATTCATAAGACTGAAGGATAAACGGCAAAGTAGATTCTAGTACTATTTCTTAAGTAATAAACTGGTTTTTATTTTGAAAAGCATATTGGCTCTATGAGATAATCATTTCAGCCTTGTTCCAGCTAGATTTCCTGCTTTTTCAAAATTTTATTCCAGATATTTCATTTTCCATCCTATTATTCTACTTATTGACATTCAAGAAAACTAAGAATTTCACCATGTTAGAACAGGAAGAAATTCAAAAATTGTTTAATTCTTACACTTCAGGAGAAGCAGCTGTGACATAGAAGAGTTTAGAGTCTAAGCGAGACCACCTGGGTCCAATTTTTCCCTAAAAGTTGTATGATTTAGAAAGTTACTTAACTCTCCATGTCTCAGGGTTCTCAAATTGTAGTCACAATATTATTACGACTTAATGTAACTGTGATTTCAGTGTTTGTGCATATGACACTCTGAATTGTGACTGGGACATAATAATGTTCAACAAAGCTGCCTACTTTGCTATTAAATCTTACTTGCATAGAAGAAATACATGAAATTCCAAATCACTGTCAATTTTCCCTCTTCATGTAGCAAGCCCCTTGAGCATAGACTAAGGACCAGAATCTTTTCTTGCCTATTTAATATTCTTCCCAGATGTTTGATTTGTATTTTCCAATCTACCAGACTTCCCTGGTGTTTCAGGCAGTGAAGAATCTGTCTGCAATGCAAGAGACCTGGTTTCCATCCCTGGGTTAGGAAAATCCCCTGGAGAAGGGAATGTTTACCCACTCTAGTATTCTTGCCTGGAGCATCCCATTGACAGAGGAGCCTGGGCTATAGTCCTTGGGGTCACAAAGAGTCAAATACAACTGAATGACTAACACTTTTACTTTCAAAACTTTCACTTTCTCAACCCAAGATATAGACATACATACAAAATACATATCCTGTGCTACAATATTTCATTCATTTATGAGTTGTTTATTGATCATCTATGTGCCGGGAAGAAAAGAGAAATGGTAGTATATAATAAACGATAAACTCTGCTAGTGATGCGTTATAATATAATGGATGAATTATAATGAAGAGTACAGTTGCTCTTATATGTGTCCCCTTCTGAAGAATAGAACATCTACCACAAAACCTTCCAGAATGGAGCCAGGAGTGAGTACCGCCTCCTAGACACAGAGCAAGTCAGTTTTCAAAACATGTCAGTGGGATGGAGACAATGGATCTGGAAAACAATGTAAAAAAAATTGAGAAATAGAGAAAAAAGTTTTAAAAGACTTAAGGCTCCCAACTTATCCAACTTCGAATGGATTGCATACCAGTCAGGAGATGATTGGGCACCCTGGGCAGCCCTAGTGATAAAGAATCCACCTGCCAATGCAGGAGACATTAGAGAGACGGGTCAAACCCTTGGTGGGGAAGATCCCCTGGAAGAGGGCATGGCAACCCACTCCAGTATTCTTCCCTGGAGAATACAATGGACAGAGGAGCCTGCTGGGCTACAGTTCATAGGGTCGCAAAGAGTCGGAAATGACTGAGTGACTTAGCACACAAGCAGGAGATGAAAAGTATATACATATTTGAACCATTATGACCATCTACGAACAAATTAAGAGAAAGTTTGGCAATACACAATGTACATGAATGCTTGCTCAGATTCTGCCGGGCATAAGAAAGGCTACAAATCTATCACATTATTACATCATAGGAAGGGGCATGTATTTTCAGTAAGATTATTATACTTCAAAAATAATCATTTTCTGTTTATGAAAGTTTAAAATCCAATCCATGAGGGTGCATTTAAGAGTATGTATAAATTGTTAATCTGAGGGACATAGCAGAATTTCAAAGGCTTGATTGAAAAGTGCATGATTGGTGAGAAGAGAGGGTTGCTTGCAAAGACTACAATTTGGATTAGTCTGAAGTGCTGAAACAAATTTTTTTTATATCCCTATTATTTAAATGGCATAGACGTAAGAGTAGTTAAAGCTAAGAGGCAACAGCATTAATCTTCTACCAGCTTTAATGTAGCAAGACACTTTCTGTTTTTCCAAAAAGAAAATTTCATTTGAGATTATTTTTAAGAGGATTTTTATTAGGAAAGTAAGATAAAAAGCAAAACTCCATTACCACCTCATTATAAAAGGTCTTGCTGTTTTACAAACATGGTTGTATTTCAGGAGAAGTCACGTGTCCCAAGTGTGTATTCACAGATGGCAAACTCTGGCTAGCCTCAAGGAAAACAGTCATGGTACACATGTTGTGAAACATGACAATCTTGAGCTCTTTAGAGAAGCATTGTGTGCTCATGGAGCTTGGAATTCAGCAAGAAATGTACCTAGGATTTAATACCGGCTCTTCTATCTATTACCTTTGGCTTCCCTTGTAGCTCAGTCGGTAAAGAATCTGCCTGCAATGCAGGAGACCCAGGTTTGATCCCTGGGTTGGGAAGATCCCCTGGAGAAGGAAATGGCAACCCACTCCACTATTCTTGCCTGAAGAAACCCATGGACAGAAGAAACTGGAGGGCTACAGTCCTTGGGACAGCAAGAGTCTGACACGACCACCACCACCTTTGACAATTAAATTGTTTCTTTGTTCATAAAGACGAGAAAAAGAATAGCCACTTCCCAACATTGTTTCAAGTATTAAATGTCTGTAAAGCCCTTTACAAAAATCTTGCATCTACAACAATAAATAGATGTTAAGAATTAGCAGTAGTATATTATTATTACCTTTATTATAACAATGTCCATGGGGTCACAAACAGTCGGACACAACTGAGCAACTGAACTGAACTTATCATAACAATAATGTAATTCTACCACATTCAAATCATGTGCAGTCCTTGGAGAATACATGTGCCTAGGCAGAGCAATTTTTTTAACTGCTATTCATATGATACTTGAAAGATGAAATCTACACCCACTTCTCCTGTGAAACCTAAGAAACCTACCAGTGGATGTTCCAGCCATCCCTTATCACGTCTCTTTCTCTGAGAACTCTAGCATGTAATACAATGTGATTTCTTTGTCAGTAGTCTGATTTTTGTCCCTAACAATTTTTTTTAATATTTTGGTGACCATTTTTTGAAAAAAATATTTATTGAATTTGTTACACTATTGCTTTTGTTTTACATTTTGGTTTTTGGGCAGCAAGACATGTAGGATCTTAGCTCCCCAATCAGGGATTGAACCTGCACACTCTACATTGGAAGGCAAATTCCTAACCACTGAACCACCAGGGAAGTTTCCCTAACAAATTGTTAATGTCTTGGTTTGTCTTTAACATATTGTAGTTTTACCTTCATGCATCTTGGTATGAATTTTTTATTTATTTTGCTACACATTCAAAGCCCATTTCTGCTCAAGATAATCAAGTCCTTTTCCCCATCTGAAAAAAAAATTGGAGTTTCGTGTCTTGAGTACTGTCTCTGCTAAAGTGTCTACATTTTTTCCTTCTGAAATTCCCAGTAGATATGAGGGAAGGCAGCACATCTCCTCTTGGTTTCCCCTTAACATTTTAGGTTTCACATTTTCCAGCTGTTTACGTGCCAATACCACACACGCTTGGCCAGTTCTCTATTTTCTTGGGTGGAATCTTCTGTCCTACCTGCTGGGTCAGGCTGTGTGGTCCAATGTCCAAAGACAGTCCTGTGGGAGGCTAGCTGCCATGCCGTGTGAACGATGACCTGGGAGATGAGACATTGTGCGGCATGGAAGGAGAAGCTGTGTGGGCAATGCTCCTCCAGCCCCTCAACCTGGATCAGAGACAAATCCCATCCACCTTAGACTCATCCCGAATCTCCACCCCCCAAAATGTGAACAAAAGAAAATGGTTGTTTTGCAGCAGCAACTCAGATGTGTGCATGCATGCTAGTAACCTAGATGAGGAGTCTACTTTTACTTAGCCATAGATTGAAGATTGAGGGCAGGAGGAGAAAGGGATGACAGAGGAAGAGATGTTTGGATGGCATCAACGACTCAATGGACATGGGTTTGGGTGGACTCCGGGAGCTGGTGAAGGACAGGGAGGCCTGGCGTGCTGCGGTTCATGGGGTCGCAAAGAGACAGACACGACTGAGCGACTGACCTGAACTGAGATGTAATGAAACAGGTACACCTTCTCTCATCATTTCACCCACTTTAATATGATTTTAGAACTTCCTTTGAAGGTGTCTATGATTTCTCATTGTTGTTCGACTGATGTCTTTCCTTCATGTTAGTTGTTTCTGTAGTTTTTTGGTTTTGAGTTCATTTCCAGTGGAGGGTAACTTGATTGATTAATTGATTGTTTGGCATATTCATGTCCATGGCTTAAAACTCAACATTCAAAAAACTAAGGTCATGACATATAGTCTCACAATTTCCTGGGAAATAGAAGGGGGAAAAGCAGAAATAGTGACAGATTTTACTTTCTTTGGCTCCAAAATCACTGCAGGTGGTGACTGCAGCCATGAAATTAAAAGGCGCTTACTCCTTGGAAGGAAAGCTATGACCAACCTAGATAGCATATCAAAAAGCAAAGACATCACTTTGCCAACAAAGTCCATATATGTAAACTCTGTCTCCCATGGTGAGAACTCTGGCTTCCAAACATGTATATAATAGTTACTTACATACTTGAATCTACTCTACAGATCATGTTGTTTACAATTTCTTCTTTTTTAAATTTTATTGGAGTATAGTTGATTTACAATGTTATGTTAGTTTCAAGTGTACAGAAAAGTGATTCAGTTATACAGACACACACACTCATTCTTTCAAATTCAAAAGAATTTCTATCTCTGTGACATTAATAACAAAAGCTTACTAAATAAATTTCAAAATTTTCTATTTTTTCTTTCTGACTTCAGAATACATTCCTCCAAGAGTATATATGACTGAAGGTACAGACTGTTGAAATTTAGTTTTGTATTTTTTTTTTGAGATGTTGTTGCCAATATATGGAGAAGGAAATGGCAACCCACCCCAGTATTCTTGCCTGGAGAATCCCATGGACAGAGGATTGTCCACTTGCAGGCTACAGTCCACGAGATGGTAAGAGTCGGACATGACTTAGTGACTAAACCACCACCAACAATGCCAACATAATATTCAGATTTAAGAGTTCTTTCATATACTTGTTGATACCCATGCATATGTATTTTTTAAAATTTGTTTGTTTTTAGATTCCTAAGCCCATCTCTTTTGTTTTACTAAGAGATAATTTACATACCACAACATTCCCTTATTTTATATATAAAACTCAATAATTTTGTTGAATTACAGAAATATGCAATGATCACCACAATATAACATGAAACATTTCCATCATTCCAAAATGAAATCCCATGCCATCTATGTCCACCTTAATTCCTACTGCCAACCCCAGGCAGCCAAAAATTTTCTGTCTTTGCTCTTATTCTGAATTGGAACAAAGGTCAACTCTAATAAGAAAAAAAAATAACTAAATTAATTAAATATTGACATTTTAAAATTCATGACATAAAATTCGACAACAAAGAATATCAGTTATAAACACAACTGTAAATCATTAAAAAACATTATATGGTGAAGTGTGCTTTATCAGTAATGCACTAAATAACAATATGTGGTATTGGTTCTAATAACAACTGCAATTTTAAAATAATGGTGACTATTAGTGATCGTTTTAATATCTGCAACAAGGATGACACAAAAGAAAGATGATTTCTATTGGTGAATAAAGACACATTATTCTTATGGCTTTATACTTAGATTTGTAAATGAAGAAAATGTCAGAATTCAGAAAATAAAATGTATGTGTCTTTTATTCGTGTTTAAAATTCCATGGTGGCTCAGAGGTAAAGAATCCACCTGCAGTGCAGAAGATGGGGGTTCAGCCCCTGGATTGGGAAGATCCTCTGGAGAAGGGAATGGCAACCCACTCCAATAGTCTTGCCTGGGAAATCCCATGGACAGAGGAGCCTGGCTACAGTTCATGGGGCCTCAAAGAGTCGGACAGGACTGAGCACTCACTCACACACCACACCCTACGAGCTATTAGACTTTTAAAAGAAACCAATGCAATGTGTGGTCCAATCCCTTTGGGATTTCTATGAATGTAGCCCTACTTATGACATAACTTTATTAAATTGAAATTACTTTTATTTGAAAAAAATTTAGCAAAATAATCTTACAGGAAAAAATATTCTCACTGAAAGCCATCTACAAGACTTTCCATCTTCAGGTTAGAAAATTTGCTTAGTCAAAAAGAGAGTCAACAAAACTATTTTAGAAGGAGAACTTGGGCCTGACATCAAATATTCCTTTGCTACCAGCTGCAAAGAATTTTGCTCTATCCTCTGTTTTCTCAGGAGGGTGTCAATTCCATCTTAGTTCAGCTAAATTTTTAAAATGTGTTTAGTACTTAACAAGTGCCATGAAATATTATCATAAGTAACCGTAGGGAAATATGATGTATAACTGGCTGCCATCCTGTATCCTCTATGTTTGATTAAAAAAAAATCCTAATATGACAAGCAAGATTAATAAAGATCTGACATTCAGTTGATTTTAGATCATGTATTGCATATATAGAAAAATAGTTTTCATGTTTTCTTCCACCTTTTAAAATTTTCTAAAATATATATATATATATAGCTGGTCATATCTCGTCATCATTTTTTTAATTTATTAGTGTAATTAATCATATTTTAATACTAATTCAGCTTTACCTAGAGTTTATATTTATAAGCACACTGATAGCAGTATTGAACATTTTGTCTTTTGGGTTAAGGCATAATTAACATGGTGTTAATTTCTTAAATTCCTGCCCTACATTGTAACAAGATAAGGAGAGAAAGAAAAAATATACTTCACAGATCCTCCTTGATATCCTAAAGAAAGTATACCTGAAAGGAAACATTATATCACCATCAAAATATAAGCTGATCATAAATATAGCTAAAGTTACCAACAAAATAAAGCTATAAATAAAAAATAATAATAATATTATTCTCTGCCTGCTTCAGGAACCAGCTCAGATAAAAAAGAAAAAATTTTTAAATAATGTCATACTGTCTTAAATTTCCTATCACTTAACTGGTTTATCATCCAGTAAACCAGTTATCTCTCATACATTTAGGCCCCCATGGAATCTAAGGTCAAATCAAGAGCTTCTCACATTCAAATCAAAGAATACACTTTTTTCAAAACAAAGCAGAAATGTCCATATGAAAAGTCAAAGATTCTCATAGTCTATGATCACATTCCTCAGCCCCTTCCAGTTGAAAAATATCAGGGTAGTTAAATTGAATTATCTTTTCATATATTCTCTACTGTTAAGTATTAATAATTAAAAAATCCATTAATAGCATCAGATTTTTCTTTACCCAGTAGAGGGCAGTGCTACATATGGAAACCAATGTATAACTAGGTTCCGCCAGAGTTCATGAATGGATGACCCCAATAATTCCAATGCCTAGATTTTCTTAATTTGGCTTCCGAAAGCAGAGCATCAAATCCAAAGGAAATAAGTGGCAATAGAGATGTAGAGAAATAAAACATGCACATAGCTTAGCAATAACTATAGAGTTGGGCAGCATTGATAACACCTATCTTCCTGTTTAATATGAGTTACAGCATTTTCCAATAATGAATCAAATAGTTGTGTACATGACAGTGATAAACTAGACAGAGTTGCAGAATTAATATTCAAGAGCATTTGAACATATATAGATTATCTTTTATTTTCCTGTTGCCAACTAGAATTAAGATAGCAAATGTCATTGGAGACCAGTGTTCTGATGACATCATAGCTTGATATGATGTAAAGTCTAGCTATTGACGTTTGTCTCTATTTGGATATGCACAGTCACTGATTCATCTTTTTGAATCAAAAATGCCCAATTCATGATCCAGTTTTACTTCACTATATCTTATGATGACATCAGTATCCTAGCTCCAAGAAAATTGAAGTAGTATTTCTTAATAAACCTTATTTTCAAAGATACTGAAATAATAATAAGGCAACTTTTTTCAGCATTTGAACATTTTATTATTCTTTTATTTTTTATGGGAGGATAGTTGATTTACAATGCTCTGCTAGTTTCAGGAACATGGCAATGTGATTTAGCTAGGCACATACAGGGACCTATTTTTGAGCATCTTAATTTAAATAACTAGGAACTATTATGTGTGATTGGTCCTTAGGGGAAAACAACATCTACTCTTTTCTACTATATACAGTTTCATTTGTTTTTGCTCTCTATACATATCAAATCAGCTCCTAAAAAATTGTGATGCTAACTTATCACTTTACAGCTTCTATATGTATCATCTTGGGTAGAATTTTTACTTTCAAACACCTCCACATATGCTTTCATTTGAATCTTTTCTTTAGTACTTATTTGATTTTTTTATTTGTAAATGTAAATGCATTTATTGAAAATGACCTAATTCTGTATGTTTAGAATTTAGATTCTGCTCTCTTTTCAGATTTCAGTTTTAGCAAGCAGGAATTGTGTCTTCTGTATTTTGTAAAGTGCTTAGAGATAAATATTGGGTGGTGGTGATGATGAAGCTTCTGTGAGATTTCTCCTCTAGCCCATCATTTAAATCTTGACTAAGAGGAATGTCTGGGGGGAAAAAATGATTTAAATAAGGAAGTATTTCCAGCTAGTCTATGTGGCAGCAATTAAATCAACAGTGCCATATGCTGACTCTCCTATTAAACCACTCTGCAGGGGAGAAGAAATTGGTGATTTGACAGAAAATTACTGTTCAAAATAATTACTTTTAAAAAAGAAACTGTCTACAGAAATCTCCAGGAAACAACTATAAATCATTCCTTATTTAACCATTTGACCTGAAAAATATGGACCCGAATTATTCTGCTATCAGAAAAAATTCATTGATATAAGCTATTGAATGAGGAGAAAATAAACTAATATGAAAACTATATGACTCCCAGTGAAATGCTCCTAATTTAATTCTAGCCTCTGCCATTTACTTAGCTAGGTTAACCTCCAGGCTCCTATCAGTTAATTGGTAGTAACATTAAATTCCTTGAAATGTTGATGCTAGCATTACAGGGAGATGTATACAGGGCACCTGTTCTCATGGCCAGGCTGTTTGTTGCTTAGCAAATCCTGATGACTCTCATTACTTTTGCAAATGTTTTATTTGATGTCAGGCAAATGATTGACTTTTTAAATCTTTCCTTCATCTCTCAAACTGGAATTATAATGCCCACCAGCCTTACCAAGGAGTATTGTTAATTTGAAATGAGATAATAATTGTGCATGTGTGAAAACACTTTGCAAGTGATAAAGTACAGAATAAATATTAGGATATAGAATTAATTGGGAATATATACAAGAATTTAAACTGGCATAAGAGAAGCTCATTTGCATACACCATCTTCTGGGAAATTGTTAGAAAGATCACTTGGATTGAAAGGTTACATTTGCTTGTGGAGAGAAGTTCATTATTTATAGCACCATTATAATTTTTGTTTGTTTTGTGGAAATCATGTTTACATGATTCAGTGTTTTGCCTGAATACTGATGGATTGATTTAGTGGGTTGAAACTAACAATGTTGACTGTACGTATGAAGTACAAGACTCCCGAAATACATTTACACTTATCTTCCTAAAATAGACTTCATAATAGGTGAGTTTCATATTTTCACTCAAGAAAATTTTGTTACTGCAAATTTACTGACAAGAAAAACAGGGTCAGTATTACACGGATGTATTTTTAGAATTACTGTATGTGTCTGTTACTTTGGAGTTTCTTAAGAAGCAAAGGATATGGGTGCCTTAAACCTACAGTCTCTGAACAAAGCAGTACAAATGTGGAAAGGTGATCTTATATCCCTCATTCACAGGAAAAGCACCATCGAGAGCTAAGTCCTTCTTGAGGACTGTTTTAGAAAAAAGTGTTGAATAGCCTTTAATGCCTTTCAATCTCTTTCCCTAGACAACCGTGGCTTCCCTGTGTCCTCTGAGTGTCTATTCATATCCACCTTCCTCAAAGGATAGGAAAAGACTATTTCTACACTTAAACAACAGATGATACCACCCTAATGGCAAAAAGCAAAGAGGAGCGAAGAGCCTCTTGATGAAGATGAAAGAGGAGAGTGAAAAAAGCTGGCTTGAGACTCAACATTCAAAAAGCTAAGGTCACTGTATTCAGTCCCATCACTTCATGGAAAATAGATGGGGGAAAAATGGAAACGGTGGCAGATTTTGTTTTGGGGGACTCCAAAATCACTGCAGATGGTGACTACAGCCATGAAATTAAAAGATGCTTGGAAGAAAAGTTATAACAATGATCGAAGCCAGGTCTCCTGCATTGCAGGTGGATTCTTTACCAGCTGAGCCTCAAGGAAAGCCCAACAATACTGGAGTGGGTAGCCTATCCCTTCTCCAGCAGACCTTCCCAACCCAGGAATCGAACTAAGATCTCCTGCATTGCAGGAAGATTCTCTACCAACTGAGCTATCAGGGAAGCCCTACGAACCTAAAGAGTGTGACAAAACCTCTCTAAAACCTGGAGAGTATAAAAGCAGAGACACCAATTTGCCGACAGAGGTCTGTATAGTCAAAGCTGTGATTGTTCCGGTAGTCTGTACAAATGTCACAGTTGGACTGTAAAGAAGGCTGAGAGCCTGAAGAATTGATGCTCTCAAACTAAGGTGCTGGAGGACTCATGAAGAGGCCCTTTGGACATCAGAAGATCAAACCGTTCAATCCTAATGGAAACCAACCCTGAATAGTCATTGGAAGGGCTGATGTTGAAGTTGAAGTTCCAATAATTTGGCCACCTGATGTGAAGAATTGACTCTTTGGAAAAGACCCTGATGCCACAAAAGATTGTGGGCAGGAGGAGAAGGGGACGACAGAGGATGAGATGGTTGGATGGCATCACCAACTCAGTGGACATGAGTTTGAGCAAGCTCCAGGAGATGGTGAAGGACAGGGCAGCCTGGCGTGCTGCAGTCCATGGGGTCGCAAAGAGTCGGACATGACTGAGCGACTGGACAGCAACACTTAAACACTCTTAGTAACTATGAGAGTATTGGTAAGACATAGCTCATCTAACTTATCTACTTATTCAATCTAGGATTCCTTAACCTTCTAAACACACACACACACACTAATAATCACTATCAAATTTATATAGGCAATGAATGGATAGATAAGTAGATAGATGATAAACACATATACAGATAGGTAAATAGATGATAGATTGATAGATTTGAAACTTGTGGAGCTGCCAAACCAAAAACTTTATAAGTGGCAGTGACTTATTCAATTGATGCTCCATATTTATAAGACTGAATGGGGAATGGGAGAGATACATTGCCCACCCTGATGAGAAAATGCTCCAGCCAAGAGTAACATTGGAGACTTGCTTGCACTGTTCTCTCCATAAGCATGAGCATGGACATTAGTTAGTTAGTTAGCTAGTTCAGTCGCTCAGTCATGTCCGACTCTTTGCGACCCCATGAATCGCAGCATGCCAGGCCTCCCTGTCCATCACCAACTCCCGGAATTTACCCAAAGCCATGTCCATCGAGTTGGTGATGCCATCCAGCCATCTCATCCTCTGTCGTCCCCTTCTCCTCCTGCCCCCAGTCCCTCACAGCATCAGGGTCTTTTCCAATGAGTCAACTCTTCCCATGAGGTGGCCAAAGTATTGGAGTTTCAGCTTCAACATCAGTCCTTCCAATGAACACCCAGGACTGATCTCCTTTAGGACGGACTGGTTGGATCTTCTTGCAATCCAAGGGACTCTCAAGAGTCTTCTCCAACACCACAGTTCAAAAGCATCAATTCTTTGGCGCTCAGCTTTCTTCATCATCCAACTCTCACATCCATATATGACCACTGGAAAAACCATAGCCTTGACCAGACAGAGCTTTTTTGGCAAAGTAATGTCTCTACTTTTAAATATGCTGTCCAGGTTGGTCATAACTTTCCTTCCAAGGAGTAAGGGTCTTTTAATTTCATGGCTGCAGTCACCATCTGCAGTGATTTTGGAGCCCAAAAAAATAAAGTCTGACACCGTTTCCACTTTTTCCCCATCTATTTGCCATGTAGTGATGGGACCAGATGCCATGATCTTAGTTTTCTGAATGTTGAGTTTTAAGCCAACTTTTTCACTCTCCTCCTTCACTTTCATCAAGAGGCTTTTTAGTTCTTCTTTGCTTTCTGCCATAAGGGTGGTGTCATCTGCATATCTGAGGTTATTGATATTTCTCCCTACAATCTTGATTCCAGCTTGTTCTTCTTCCAGCCCAGCGTTTCTCATGATATACTCCGCATATAAGTTAAATAAGCAGGGTGACAATATACAGTACTTTGACGTACTCCTATTCCTACTTGGAACCAGTCTGTTGTTCCATGTCAAGTTCTAACTGTTTCTTCCTGACCTGCATACAGGTTTCTCAAGAGACAGGTCAGATGATCTGGTATCCCCATCTCTCAGAATTTTCCACAGTTTGTGACCCATGCAGTCAAAGGCTTTGGCATAGTCAATAAAGCAGAAATAGATGTTAGATCACACAGTAAATCCAGCTGCCTAATATATCACTCAGAGAATCATACTTTAATACATACATATCTTATAGTTTTTCCTTTGCTACACCTAACCACCATGCTGCTTCCAACCACAGGCCTGCTTGCTCAACTGGTAGTGAAATCTCCCTGTATCTGGCTCTCTTCAGATGGCCTATGGTAGAGCTGAGACCCTTCCCTTGGGAGTACCTCTCTATAAACAAGCATTTTATGATGAGGTCTGTCAATGTGTCTTTCCCACTAGAATAAAAGCCACAGAGAAGCAACAGTGATGTCTCTTTCCTCATTACTGAACCTAGAGACCCTGCACAGTGCAGGCTCATGGTAGGTGCCTGGTAAATATTGCTGAATCAATAAAGATGAGAAGAATAAATGTGTTAATCAGAGAAGTAGGAATTCACTTTTGCAAGAGTTTCAGGTTACAGTGTCTCATTTTAAAACACAAAAGATATGGGGCTGTTTTATGGCTAGTTAAGTTGAAAAGAGGTAGATAAGCTGAGAAACAATGACTGAGATTCTTGAAAGCATCTAGTTGATGCTGTGTGTAACAATATAAAATCTATGGAGAGTCAAAAGAGTAAGGCAACAGTCTGGGGAGAATGATGTGGAAAAAAATAAAAGTGCATTCTGCGGAGAATTTTCTAAACAGTGTTGGAAACAGTAAATACATGGAAAGTTGCTCAACGGATCTTAGGAGTTTCAAATGGGAGGAGGGGTTAGCAAAGAATTATTATGATGATGAAAGATGATGAAAGAACACTTACTAGAAGAGTCTTGCTATTGTGAAATTATGCACATTTTCTCATACAGCTAACTAGGTGCTTGTTGAGTTATACTAATGTTTATGTAACCAACTAACGTAATATCATGATAATATCTGAATAGAGAACAGGAAACATCATAGAAATGATCCATGGAGAGTCAACTAGTTCAACTCCTTGGATAACAAATCTCAGAGGCAGAGAGCTCACTGTTTAGTTTCAGATAACCAAGAATTTTAAGGATATAAGTTGGACTGGTCAACGTCTTCTTCACCAAATTTTATACCAAATATGACAAAGGCTTATTAGAATCTGTTGTGTATTTTCTCAGCATATTTTAAAGGGATAAGAAGGATAAGCCCTTGTTCTACAAAATATGCTTTTGCTAATTAAATTGTAATTAGTTAAAACCATGTAATTTGACTTAATTTTAATGATATGCCTTTATTCTTCAGAAGCAGAGAATGTTCTATAGTCCTGCTTGCATTTTTCCTTTTGGTAGCTATCCAAGTACAGTTCTTTGCAAGTTATGTATCATAAAAGCTAAAAATAATATCTGGGTATTTGTTTCAGAATAGAAGGAATTCTAGACTAATGTGATAAATGGCATTCCCCCAACTGCACCCATAATGATTCCATTTTGGTTATAGAGTCAGCTCCAAGACTAGATAGCATCTAAAATGTCTAGTTTAGTGTACTGAATAGACACTCAGAATTTCAGAGATGGGAATACATTTGCTTCTGTGCGCCTTATTCCATACATATAATGGTGAATTCTGACTAAATTATTTTTTTATTTTAATTTATTTGAGCAACATTTGAATGGTCAATATTCAGGTAAAAAGTATTAAAATAGGAGCCATGGAGAAAAGAAAAAAAAAAATATATATATATATATGACATACACATACGTGTCCCAATGCCCAAGTCACCTTATAGTCTAGTTAGGAGAATACCCTGGTAAACAGTTTTTTTCTCTTTTCAAAAATTCATTTACACCTCCTTGAAACTCACATAGATATTGTTGTTATGCCAAGAATAGAAAATTGTTATTACTTAGAGAGCTAAGAATTTGATAACACTACAATTACACTATTAATGGTCAGAATTAAATTATTTTCTTTCATTATATTCTTTTTGAGTACAATCAGGTCTTCAGTTAGAACCACAGAAATCATTTCTAAATGGTAAGGATTGGATTCTAAAAAATATCAAAAAGAGGAAAAAAAAAAAAAGAATTCCTAAATTCCATTCTCTGGTCCATTCTTTTAAACATTTTTTTTTTAATGTGTTTTTCTTATAGTTACATATAAATCTTTCCAGCCAACCCAGAACTGATTCATCATCAGCAGAGGAACAGGCATCATGGCAACCCTGAAATAAACAGACCATCCTAAGTTCAAAGCTGTGACCAAGAAATGGTTACTGTACTTGTTTGCATCAATTCCATGGTGGTTCAGTGGTAAAGAATTTGCCTGCCAATGCAGGAGACGCAGGTTCAATCCCTGTCAGGAAGATCCTGGAGAAGGAAATGGCAACCCACTCCAGTATTTTTGCCTGGAGAATCCCAGGGGCAGAGGAGCCTAGAAGGGATGGGGCTGTAGCCCATTGGGTTGCAAAAGAGTCCGACAAGACTTAGTGACTAAACAACCACGGTGGGAAATGGTGTTGCGTAATCACCGGCAATGAGGAAAAGTTCTATAATCACTTGTTAGTTGTGACAGAGGCTTTGTCCAAAAGGAAGAATATTTTACTTTTGACTAGAGAGGGATTGGCAAGAACTCGGCTCTGAACAAGCAGCCCCATGGATACTCATTAATTTTAATTGAATGAATTGAATGTCCAGTCTAGATACAATTTTTCAAACCCAATTAATAAGGTACTTAAGGTATTGACAAAAGTCACTGCAAGGCTTCTAGCTACAATTTAGCGAATTTGAAAGGTGGGCAAGATGCCTAGAAATTATAAAAAAGAGTCAATGCGGTAATTCTAGTTGAAAGAGGGCTGGGGAAATGATGTTGTATGAACTAGAAAGCTCAACTTATTTATATACTTGTGCACAAGAAATTTGAATTTAAAATGTCAGTTCTAAAACACCTGGATGAGAGCAGAGTCCTGGGGAACAAACAACACCACCTAAGAAAGAAAAAGATATGTCAGATTCCTTCTCTTTCTCACTGTGCACAGGAGCCAAAATTAGCATCTTGTGCTGGGAACACCTTTTATCTCTTCAAATATTATCTGACTTGTTAAGGATATTTATATTTCTTTTCTTCTGTTGGCAAAATGCTTAATATTTTCTCATCTAAACTGGTCCATTAGTTAACGTTTAACCATCCCTCTCCAGGATAAACTTTACTGAAAGATTGATTTCTACATTCCGGTATGCATTTTTTAAAACTGGCATCATAATCAATGCCAATGTCATGTGTCACACTTTCTAAAATAAATATATTCACATCTAGTTACTAGTTCAGTTTGCTCTTTGCAAATGTCTTGCATGCAGAGCCGTGTTGGTTTTGCTAAGCCAGCTGTAAGTAAGAGAAGGTTCTCGGGGTTCTGATGGTGGAACTGAGAAGAAGTTGGTAGCAGGCTGGAGGAGGAGGAGGAGCAGGGCTGTGGCTGCTGTTCTGGAAGGTTCTAGAAATCCTGCGGTGGGGAATAGTTATCCAGAGTTGGCAATGAGGCTCTGATGGAAGAGAAGCTTGAATGAAAGAAAGAGCAGATGCAGGAGACAGGGGGCTGATGTCCTGCATTAGGTTCAATAGACAATGAGAAGCAGTAAGGGCTAAACAAGCCCAGCTCTGGAGAGGGAGGCGAGTCAGGGTGTCCAGTGTGGAACAGGTCCACGTGGGACTCAGGTGGAGAGGTGGTGTGGGACCAAGGCTGCAAATCATGTGAGGATGCAGAAGAACCATTTCACTTTGCCTGGACTCCAGACTGTAGAGATAGAGTTAGTGCTTTCAGTTCAGTTTAGTACAGTCCCTCAATCATGTCTGACTCTTTGCGACCCCATGGACTGCAGCACGCCAGGCCTCCCTGTCCATCACAAACTCTCAGAGTTTACTCAAACTCATGCCCATTGAGTCAGTGATGACATCCAACCATCTCATCCTCTGTCGTCCCCTTCTTCTCCCACCTTCAATCTTTCCCAGTTAATGCTTTATGAACCTTCAGAGTGCAGACAGAAAGTAAGACCAGGGCAATGCAAATATTAATTCTTAACTTAAAGAATTATATACTTTATTTTAAGAGAGAGAGAGACCCTGCTGTGTATGTAGTAATGTGTTAGATTCAGATCATTTTATTTATTTTCTTTTCATGTGTATGTGCTCAGTTGCTCAGGCGTATCTAGCTCTTTGCAATCCTATGGACTTTGGCCCACTAGGCTCCTCTGTCCATGAGATTATCCAGGCAAGAATACTGGAGTCAGTTACTGTTGCCTCCTCCAGCGGATATTCCCCATGCAGGGATGGAACCCATGTCTTTTGTCTCTCCTGCATTTTCAGATGGATTCTTCATGTCTGTGCCACCTGGCAAGCCCTTAGTCTTTTTTTTATAGGCAATGTTATATTTATTTTTTTACTTGGCTGCTCAGGGTCTTAGTTGAGGTATGCGATATCTTGTTCCTTGTCAAGGGATGGAATCCAGGCCCCCTGCACTGGGAGCACAGAGTCTTAACCAATGGACCACCAGGAAAATTTCTAGATTCTGATCATTTTAGAATATAAACCTACATTCTGAGTGTGTAAATCTAAAAGATTGAATCTAATTCTAAACCAATTGAGAGTCAAGGCCAGGCAGTATAGAGTGACCTCAGCCCTCCACAGGAGGAGGCCTCACTATGAAGGGGAGATGGGGGAACAAACCAGGAAGAGATTAAGGGGTCCCAGGGCTCCCCAAGAGGGAGGCAGCCCAGCCTCTGGGAGGGACCGGAAATAGGCATGGGAATCCCTTCTGATTTTCTTCTCAACTCAGCTCATATAAGTTTTGTTTACTGAATGTCCTTCATCAGGCCTGCATCTTCTTCCTTTTTTTTCTCCCCTGCCATATGGAAGAGAGAAACAAATACTCTCTCCATTGCCAAATTTACAGATGTAGATGAGCTAAATGCCTGAAGGCAGCACCGCTTCCCAGAGCGGATCAGTCACCTCTGACTGATGGCTCGGGCTGGGCGAGCCTGTGGCTGCTGCTGCATTGGAGTGGAGAGCTTTTAATACGAATGGGAAGTGCCAAGTTTTTCAGAGGAGGTTGTTTTTATATAGATCTCACATATGGTCAGTTTTGCTTAGATGTCTAATTATTTGTCTGGGATTATGAAATCACATGTATGAATGAAGGGGTCAAATGCTGTTTAGAAACCTGTGGTAAATGGATGCGTACATGCGAGGTCACTTCAGTCATGTCCGACTCTTTGAGACTCTATGGACTGAAGCCTGCCAGGCTCCTCTCTCTGTGGGATTCTCCAGGAAAGAATGCTGGAGTCGGTTGCCATGCCCTCCTCCAGCGGATCTTCCCAACCCGGGGATCAAACACATGTCTCTGCACTGATAAGCAGATTCTTTACCACTGAGCCACCAAGGACGCGTTGTGGTTCTTTCCATGGGCTTTGTCAAATGCCAGACTGAAAGGGAAACAGCTGCAAAGTGTCAGGATCACTGAAACTATGGATATCCCTACCTGGAAGTATTCATTTTTTTTCCTTTACTCTTTCCCTTTTGTCTTTTCCTTTCTTTTTCTTTCTTTCTTTTCTGATGGTAGGCATCAGATGACTGGTGTGTTTTTTCCTAATTTTTCAAAATTTATTTTTATTTATTTGGTTGCACCAGGGCTTAGTTGCAACACACAGAATCTTTAGTTGCAGAATATGGGACCTAGTGCCCCAACCACTTCGCAAAACCAGACCCCCTGCATTGGGAATGAGGAGCCTTAGCCACTGAACCATCAGGGAGGTCCTTGTCTGGTGTTTTAAAACAGGGGGTAGGGAGTGCTGAAGGAATGAAAGCTAGAGTAAAGTCCACATTTTGGTTGGGATATTCCTGACTGCACGTCCCATCACTAATTAGCTTCAGATGGTTATTTGTTTAATTCTCACTGTCGTTAAAGAGAAAAACCAGCTTCAGGCAGCAAAGCTCGCCATGGATGTTATCTATAATAAGCATCAAAAAAAAATATTCTTTTTGTTGCAATGGTGAATGGTATTGTTTCTTTAATTTCTCTTTCTGTTTTTTCATTGTTAGTATACAGGAATGCAAGGGATTTCTGTGTGTTAATTTTATATCCTGCAACTTTACTTAGGAGTATACCTACCTAAAGAAACAAAAGACCTATACATAGAAAACTATAAAACACTGATGAAAGAAATCAAAGAGGACACAAACAGATGGAGAAACATACCGTGTTCATGGATTGGAAGAATCAATATTGTCAAAATGGCTATTCTACCTAAAGCAATCTATAGATTCAATGCAATCCCTATCAAGTTACCAATGGTATTTTTCACAGAACTAGACCAAAGAATTTCACAATTTGTATGGAAATACAAAAAACGTCGAATAGCCAAAGTAATCTTGAGAAAGAAGAATGGAACTGGAGGAATCAACCTGCCTGACTTCAGACTCTACTACAAAGCCACAGTCATCAAGACAGTATGGTACTGGCACAAAGACAGAAATATAGATCAATGGAACAGAATGGAAAGCCCAGAGATAAATCCACGGACCTATGGACACCTTATCTTTGACAAAGGAGGCAAGGATATACAATGGAAAAAAGACAACCTCTTTAACAAGTGGTGCTGGGAAAACTGGTCAACCACTTGTAAAAGAATGAAACTAGAACACTTTCTAACACCATACACAAAAATAAACTCAAAATGGATTAAAGATCTAAATGTAAGACCAGAAACTATAAAACTCCTAGAGGAGAACATAGGCAAAACACTCTCCGACATAAATCACAGCAAGATCCTCTATGGCCCACCTCCCAGAATATTGGAAATAAAAGCAAAACTAAACAAATGGGACCTAATGAAACTTAAAAGCTTTTGCACTACAAAGGAACTATAAGATTAAGGTGAAAAGACAGCCCTCAGATTGGGAGAAAATAATAGCAAATGAAGCAACAGACAAAGGATTAATCTCAAAAATATACAAGCAACTCCTGAAGCTCAATTCCAGAAAAATAAATGACCAATCAAAAAATGGGCCAAAGAACTAAACAGACATTTCTCCAAAGAAGACATACAGATGGCTAACAAACACATGAAAAGATGCTCAACATCACTCATTATCAGAGAAATGCAAATCAAAACCACAATGAGGTACCATTACTCACCAGTCAGGATGGCTGCTATCCAAAAGTCTACAAGCAATAAATGCTGGAGAGG
The DNA here is from genome assembly GCF_019320065.1 of Cervus canadensis. Lineage (NCBI taxonomy): Eukaryota > Metazoa > Chordata > Mammalia > Artiodactyla > Cervidae > Cervus > Cervus canadensis. Next base: position 66,553,784 of record NC_057401.1, on the reverse strand, counting down.
GTGTGGAGAAAAGGGAACCCTCTTACACTGTTGGTGGGAATGCAAACTAGTACAGCCACTATGGAAAACAGTGTGGAGATTTCTTAAAAAACTGGAAATAGAACTGCCATATGACCCAGCAATCCCACTCCTGGCATACACACTGAGGAAACCAGATCTGAAAGAGACACGTGCACCCCAATGTTCATCGCAGCACTGTTTATAATAGCCAGGACATGGAAGCAACCTAGATGCCCATCAGCAGATGAATGGATAAGGAAGCTGTGGTACATATACACCATGGAATATTACTCCGCCATTAAAAAGAATTCATTTGAATCAGTTCTAATGAGATGGATGAAACTGGAGCCCATTATACAGAGTAAAGTAAGCCAGAAAGATAAAGAACATTACAGCATACTAACACATATATATGGAATTTAGAAAGATGGTAACGATAACCCTATATGCAAAACAAAAAAAGAGACACAGAAATACAGAACAGACTTTTGAACTCTGTGGGAGAAGGTGAGGGTGGGATGTTTCAAAAGAACAGCATGTATACCATCTATGGTGAAACAGATCACCAGCCCAGGTGGGATGCATGAGACAAGTGCTCGGGCCTGGTGCACTGGGAAGACCCAGAGGAATCGGGTGGAGAGGGAGGTGGGAGGGGGGATCGGGATGGGGAATACGTGTAAATCTATGGCTGATTCATATCAATGTATGACCAAAAAAAAATAATAATAAATAAAAAAATAATAAAAAAATAAATAAATAAAAAATAAAAATAAATAAATAAATAAATAAGCATCAGCGCAGTGGGTCTCACTTAGGACATGTGGAGGTAAATGATGTGCTTCCTTACACAGTGCCATTTTCTACAGCAGCCCTTCATGAGAGATAGTGGAAAATTGCCCCAAAGCAGCTGCCGTTCTGCAAGCTTTTGGGACCAAGTGGCCCCCAGATACAACGCTCAGGTGACCTGACTTAATTGATGAAATCAGAGGGATAGAGAGTCAGCTTGGTCTTCTACAGTCATCCATCATCACAAAGTCTCTCAAATCATCCTCTAATAATACTAAACAGAGAAAGTTTTGAGTTGGCGAAGAATTGAATTATAAATTAAGCAAATATGCCCATGGATAGTTAACTCTATTTTATTTATTTTGTATAATTTCAAATAATTTTTATCTTTTAATGTTTTTTTTTTTTTAGAATTTATCCAGAAGAGAATGATTACTTCTCCTGGAAAGTGGGGTTCATGCTTCTACCAGGGTAACTGGTCATTCCTGACCCTTCTCATGTCCTCTTCTGGGTGTATCCCTACACGTGTTACGAGTGTACCCCCTCACAGTGGCCTGCGGTCAGTGCTTTGTGAACCACCAAGACTCTGTGAATTCATTGGGTGAAAGGTAGGCTCCTGGCAAGGAAGTATTGTTCCTTAGTGATATGTGACCCGTTTCACAAAGTTAAGCTGACAGCATTATATTTTCTCCCTTAAGAATCTGGACCCTCGAAGACAATTTGAGGGTGAGGACTTGAGAAAATAGGTCATGGAGCTTAGAGACTGGGACAGGCTTAATGGAGCAACAGGCACAGGAAAGTAAATATCCCCGACAGAACTGGTAAGAAGACACAGATTAAAGGGAACAGACACGCCGAGAAAGGGAGCCGTCATGAGTAACAGCAATGGGGATAAAAGCTACTCATCGATGAGCTGCTTGGAACCCTGTCTTTGGTGAGCTCTTCTTCATTCAACTTTTCCCAGAATCAGAGAGATGCCTCCATACTGTTAGAGAATCAGAGAATTTTGGCGATAACAACAACAACAAATGGTATAGGCATGCAAAGAGCGTCATACAAAAGCCCAATTGAAAGAGATCATCAGTGTCTTGATAATAAAAGAAAGTTAGCTTCACCCCAAATATTGCAGGTCTCAGGCCCAGCAACACTCTTCTTACTTTCTTGAGCTCTGTAACTCAGATTCCTGTGGAATCCTTGCAATGAGTCTTCTAAATTTTCTTTATCTAGTTTGAGGGTCTCTTTCCTGTGGAAAAAGACATTCAACATTAATTAACATCTCTTTCGTTTACTAAAGATAAATAATAAATGCATATCTATGTATTATATCTCTTTGTGAAAATATATAAGTAATCCTAGCTGTTACTTATCCATTGTTTTCTGTATCAAATGTTATGTCTCAATTAAGCCTCACAAAGTATCTTTTTTAAAATTTTTTATTGGAAGATGATTGCTACAATGTTGAGATGGTTTCTGCTGCACAACAACATGAATCCAAAGTACCCTTTTTGCAACCAGGAAATTTAAACATTAGTTGTTATTATTGCCATAATAAACATTCACCTAACAACAGACCCTCTTGAAGAGACAAAAGAGAACATAACTTACACATTACATATAAGGTAACATATAAGATGACATATAAGTTTAAGGCAAAATATTTAAAGAAATACAGTAGAAAACTCTGTATGCAGGTCAAACAGCAACAGTTAGAACTGGACATGGAACAATGGACTGGTTCCAAATTGGGAAAGGAGTATGTCAAGGCTGTATATTTTCACCCTGCTTATTTAACTTATATGCAGAATACATCATGCAAAATGCCAGGCTGGATGAAGCACAAGCTGGAATCAAGATTGCTGGGAGAAATATCAATAACTTCACATATGCAGATGACACCATCCTTATGGCAGAAAGCGAAGAGGAACTAAAGAGCCTCTTAATGAAGGTGAAAAAGGAGAGTGAGAAAGCTGGCAAAAAACTCAACATGCAAAAAACAAAGATCACACCATCCGGTCCCATCACTTCATAGCAAAGAGCTGGGGAAACAAAGAAAACAGTGACAGACTTTACTTTGGGGGGCTCCAAAATCACTGCAGATGGTGGCTGCAGCCATGAAATTAAAAGACTCTTGCTCCTTGGAAGAAAAGTTACGACCAACCTAGACAGCATATTTAAAAGAAGAGACATTGCTTTGCTGACAAAGGTCCGTACAGTCAAAGCTATGGTTTTTCCAATAGTAAAGCAGAGATGTGAGAGTTGGACCATAAAGAAAGCTGAGCACCGAAAAATTGATGCTTTTGAATTGTGGTGTTGGAGAAGACTCTCGAGAGTCCCTTGGACTGCAAGGAGAGCAAACCAGTCAATCCAAAAGGAAATCAATCCTGAATGTTCGTTGGAAGGACTGATGCTGAAGCTGAAGCTTCAGTACTTTAGCCACCTGATGCAAAGAACCGACTCATTGGAAAAGCCCCTGATGTTGGGAAAGATTGAGGGCAGGAGGAGAAGGGGATGGCAGTGGATGAGATGGTTGGAGGGTATCACCAACCCAGTGGACATGAGTTTGAGCAAGCTCGAGGAAATGGTAAAGGACAGGGAAGCCTGGCTTGCTGCAGTCCATGGGGTCGCAAAGAGCTGGACACAACTTGCGACTGAAGAGCAACAACTAGTAATTTATTCCCCAGTACAAATTAAATTAGTTTAAATGTTAATAAAATAAATGAAATAATTGACTGAGTTTGACTTTCTGTTGTGAAATTTAAAGTTAGAGAGTTACATTTGAAGATAGAGAGTGAAATCAAAACATATTTCACATTACATCTTGCTTGTATGTAAAATTCAAAGCTCAAATCTTTATATTTTTCCTTACTATAGCACTTTTAGTTTGTTAAGCCTTTAGTTATAACATGTACATATACTAAAATACTTGGAAATACATAAAACTAATTATAGCAATGAATAAATTCACTTACACATGCTAACAAGTAGTAAGCATGTTAGTTTTAATCACACCTATTGTTAACTATTGGGTGTCAGGCTTTTGTGCAATGTAATATATCAATAGCTTTTGTAAGTCCATTCTACTTGCTTGCATGAATTGTAGCGACAATAAAAGGAACAAAAACCAGAGAATCTGTAACTATATGAGAATAAGAGAATCTATAAGCCAGTTTCCAAAGTCTCAACAGGGCATATAGTGTGGAAATCAAAATCTTTTGACTCAGAGCGTTATTTTCATGCAGACAGCAAAGTGAGAAAAACATAAAGTATCTATGGGATACATAGAAACTGACATTACCCTGAAGAAATAGAAATGTTAAGAGAGAAAACTAGAAGGAATCTCTACAAAAATGAGAAGCTGCAAATCCAAGGGCTGGTGGAGGCCACGGAGGAGACGGGCTGGTGTTGATCCCATCATCGATGGGTCTTGCATTCTTTGGCTCTGTCACGTCCAGTTTTGTACTGGTTCCCATGCTTGGCCAACAACCTCCATCTTTCTCCAGCCTTTGCAGAATCTCTCTGATTGATCACAAAGGGGTTTGATGATTTTCTTAGCTGCTAATCCAAAGAGAAATTTCCCAGGCTGGTTTCTAAATGTCTACCATGTTAACTAGAGCTCAGAGATCTAAGGGAACTTGGGAGCCAGGGAAGAGCCAGAATGTTGAAACCTTTTTTCCCAGTGAAAATCTAGAACATTAATATCAAATCAGAGATAACAAAATCCCAAAAGATACTCATGAGGTCTCACTTAAATCAGTGTTTTCAACTCCTTTCATTTTGAATATGAGGCCAGACCTGAAGCAGAGCAAGGAAACGAATGCTCTGACCTCCGTGTTCTGTCCTCCATTTGTGTCTGCATTGTATGACTTGCAAGATAATTGAAAGGGCATCATTTGTGGGCAAGGGAAGAAAACAAAAGGGATCAACAATTCTTTTAAAATCTTTAAGCTTTATAATTAGACTAAAAACATAATGACTGTACTTAAGAATGTTTAACAAAGTAAACTGGGCAGGTAATACATACTATTCAAATGTGCTTTTCACATACACTTTTATTTTTTTTTTAATTCATGTACCATACACTAACTAGTCACTGCTGCTGCTGCTGCTAAGTCACTTCCGTCGTGTCCGAGTCTGTGCGACCCCATAGACGGCGGCCCACCAGGCTCCCCCGTCCCTGGGGTTCTCCAGGCAAGAACACTGGAGTGGGTTGCCATTTCCTTCTCCAATGCATGAAAGTGAAAAGTGAATGTGAAGTCGCTCAGTCGCGTCCGACTCTTAGCAACCCTATGGACTGCAGCCTACCAGGCTCCTCCGTCCATGGGATTTTCCAGGCAAGAGTACTGGAGTGGAGTGCCATTGCCTTCTCCAACTGGTCACTAGGAACACATTCAGTTACAAAGGATTTGCTATGATTAGAACGTGTCAAAAAGGAAACAGAAGTTAAAGTACACCCTCATCTCTTTACCCCTGGAATATTTGAATATTAGTCAAATCAACTACTGTACTTTGATAGCATAAAGGAACTGTAATAATTTCTAACACACGGAAGGGGTTAGGGAAGAAGATAGAAAAATCAAGGACTTAAAAGTTTTCTGAGTGCCTACTCTGGACCAGAAACCTTAAGAGAAACTTTTCCATATGAGGTCTAACTTAAATGTCATAAATATTTTACTGGGTGTAATTATTCCCATTTAAAGGTGAGTGAAGGGAGGTTCAGTAAAACCAAGACTTGCTCTAGCTCACACAAGTAGAAAATGATTAAGATTTTCTAAAATTAATATTCAGGCATGTCTAGGCCAACAAATAAATCATCAATATTTTAAATCTGCCAACTTGTTTTTTAACTCCCTTGTTATCAGATAAAAGAAACAAATTTGACATCTGTGGATCTTTGAAGTCAATTCTGTTGCTAAAAATTTAGTTGGGAAGGTGGAAACACAGAGCTGTAAGATCCCATTTACAATGTTAAACTGATAAAGTTAGGAGAGCTCTTGAAGTAGGGATGCATTTCATACATCTAAATCCTTAAGTACATACTGATGGGGAAAAGTGCATTGAATATCTTTAAAGTGTACAAAGAAATCAAGCAGTCGGTTTCAAAACTGGTAGACAACCAGAAATGAATTCATTTTTCCATATGGTTTTCCTTTCCTATATGAACTGTACCTTAAGGTAACGAAGCAGATGTGGGGAAGTTCCTTACTGTAGAAGTATTCCAGATAATAAGTTAAGTACTGGTAGAAGTAGGATACCACCAATTAGTAACCTGGATGGAATTAAAAGAGTGTATCAGTTATCCATTGTTCTGTAATAAATCTTACCCCCCCAAAAATAGTGGTTTACAAGAACAGCTAGCATTCAGTTAGCATTCATGTGTTAGCATACAGTTCTTTGGAGACGCAATTCTGTGAACATAATGACTCAGCTGAACAGAACTTCTGTTGGTTGCTCCTGAGTCCCACGTGTGGAATCGGTCAGAGACACTGCATGTGCGAGCATCACTCACACATCGGTCAGTTGGTACTGCCAGCCGGGCCTCTAGCCCCACACAGCGTGCTTCACACTTCAGCTGCTGCTGCTGCTAAGTCGCTTCAGTCGTGTCCGACTCTGTGTGACCCCATAGACGGCAGCCCACCAGGCTCCCCCGTCCCTGGGATTCTCCAGGCAAGAACACTGGAGTGGGTTGCCATTTCCTTCTCCAATGCATGAAAGTGAAAAGTGAATGTGAAGTCGCTCAGTCGCGTCGGACTCTTAGCAACCCCATGGACTGCAGCCTACCAAGCCCCCCATCCATGGGATTTTCCAGGCAAGAGTACGGGAGTGGGGTGCCATTGCCTTCTCCTTCACACTCCAGAGGCTACTTTAAACTTCTTCAACTAGCGGTCACATGGCGGCTGCTGCTGCTAACTCACTTCAATCGTGTCCGACTCTGTGCAACCCCATAGACACCAGCCCACCAGGCTCCTCTGTCCACGAGATTCTCTAGGCAAGAATGCTAGAGTGGATTGCCATTTCCTTCTCCATCATGTCTGTCATAGCAATGCCAGCCCAACTGAATTCTTTCTCTTCTTTTTAAGGTTCTCACTAGTTATCTATTTTATACACAGCATCAACAGTGTATACTTGTCAATCAAAATCTCCCAGTTCATCCCACCATCCACCCCCATTTTCCCCTTGGTATCCGTACATTTGTTTTCTACATCTGTGTCTCTATTTCTGCTTTTTAAATAAGATTCTCTATACCTATTCTTTTCAGGTGAATCCTGAGTCTTAACAGGAAAAGTCCATCGCAGACAGAGCAGGGGTAACAGGATGAGAAGAATTTGTGGTCATAGTTTAAAATCTATCAATTGTTCATAGCAGCATTATTCATAATAGCCAAATATGGAATAACCCAAATGTCCCTTGACTGATAAATTGTTAAGCAAAATGTAGTCTATCCACACGCTGGGTTATTATTTGGCAAGGAAAAAAAATAAAGTATTGATATACTCTACAATATGAATGACCCTGAAGAATACTATGCTACATGAATAAAGCCAGTCACAAAAGATGACACTGGATGCTTCCTTTTCTGTGAAATGCCCAGTAAGGACAAATCTTCTGAAAGAATATAGCTCAGTGGTTCTGAGGGACAGGAGAGTGACTGTTAATGAATATTTCCTTTTTGGGTGTTGAGAATGTTGTCAAATCAAAAGATTTTGATCATTACACAGGTCTGTGAATGTACCAAAAAAACACCAAAGTGTACATTTAAAAGACTGAACTTATAGTGTATGTAGTATATGCCAATAGAGCTAACAGTTTTAAAAAATAGCAAAATCTATGTGCGACATCATTGTTACTTTCAACTCAAAATCTTTTTAGGAATAAATAAAAAAGCTGCATAAATTTCTCAAGGGCAATTTGAAGATACATCAATTTCTTAGAAAGTAGAATAAAATGTATGTTATCACTGCTGAATTTTTGGACCCAGAGTGAGGCTTCCTTATCTTTTCATTTATTAAATTGTCCATTTTAGAATTAGCATTCATTGAGCTGAGATAAATTGTCTATTTTTGCAGATGAATGAACCAAAGTCAAGGGAAAGAATTTAGAACTTTTAAATGATGTCCAAACTTTGAATTATAAAATGATCCTATTATTCATTTTAAAGAAATATAATTTCATTTTCCTCTCATGTTATTTTACATTCATATTGTTGATAGATGTAACACATCAATGAAAGTACTAGCAGTATACATTTCAACAGAAGAAAAAAGGAGAATATCCTCTATGGTAATTACAAAATTCTAACCCGTTTTAACCCAAACATCATTTATAATCATGTAAACATCTAGTTTTTGTTTATTATTTTGGGCAGATCCTGTTTGCTTTCAATTATTTGAATGTTTTCACAAGGATATTTGCCCATTGCCTATTATTTTAGCTGCCATAAAATATAGTGGTTTAAAATAGATTTCCACTTTGTCCTTTTAAGTTGTAAATAAAATCCCACCCAGGTTAAAACTATTGCTGGAACTAAATGAATAAAGTATTAAATACATTAGACATGTCTTTGGAATGATTTATCAATATGCCTAGAAATAACTGGGCTGGTTTAAACATGAGTGCGTTATATAAAAGTCATGGGACACACAGATGCATGCAACGAAGTCACTGTCAAGGTGTACGACATTTAAATTCTCTTCTGAAGATATTATTTTCATAGTTGTTTAATTTGTGTATTTAAATAAAGAGCCTCGTGATGAAAGTGAAAGAGGGGAGTGAAAAAGTTTGCTTAAAACTCAGTATTCAGAAAACTAAGATCATAGCATTCAGTCCCATCACTTTGTGGCAAATAGATGGGAAAACAATGGAAACAGAGAGAGACTTTATTTTGTGGGGCTCTAAAATCACTGCAGATGGTCACTGCAGCTTACAATTAAAAGACGCTTGCTCCTTGGAAGAAAAGTTATGACCAATGTAGAACATATTGAAAAGCAGACATTACTTTGCCGAGAAAGGTCCACATAGTCGAAGGTATAGGTTTTTCCAGTAGTCATGTATGGATGTGAGAGTTGGACTATAAAGAGAGCTGAGCACCAAAGAATTGATGCCTTTGAACTGTGGTGTTGGAGAAGACTCTTGAGAGTCCCTTGGACTGCAAGGAGATCCAACCAGTCCATCCTAAAGGAAATCAGTCCTGAATATTCATTGGAAGGACTGATGCTGAAGCTGAAACTCCAATACTTTGGCCAACTGATGGGAAAAGCTGACTCATTGGAAAAGACCCTGATGCTGGGAAAGATTGAAGGCAGGAGAAGAAGGGGATGACAGAGGATGAGATGGTTGGATGGCATCACCGACTTGATGGACTAGAGTTTGACTCAACTCCGGGATTGGTGATGGACAGGGAGACCTGGTGTGCTGCAGTCCATGGAGTCAGAAAGTCAGTCGGACATGACTGAGCAACTGAACTGAACTGAAATGAATTCTGTGATGCCCCTGCCATGTTTTACTGACTCTCAATTTTTTGAAATTAACTTTTAGTTGGTGAAAGTTATGATTAATAATTTTTTGTTCAGTTAAGTTCAGTTCAGTTCAGTCTCTCAGTTGTGTCCAGCTCATTGCAAACCCATGGACTGCAGCATGCCAGGCCTCCCTGTCCGTCACCAACTGCCAGAGTTTGCTCAAACTCATGTCCATCGAGTAGGTGATGCCATCCAACCATCTCATCCTCTGTTGACTCCTTATCCTCCTGCCTTCAATCTTTCCCAGCATCAGGGTCTTTTCCAAGGAGTCAGTTCTTCACATCAGTGGCCAAAGTATTGGAGCTTCAGCTTCAGCATCAGTCCTTCCAGTGAACACCCACGACTGATCTCCTTTAGGATGGACTGGTTGGATCTCCTTGCAGTCCAAGGGACTCTCAAGAGTCTTCTCCAACACCGCAGTTCAAAAGCATCAGTTCCTCGGTGCTCAGCTTTCTTTATAGTCCAACTCTCACATCCATACATGACTACTGGAAAACCCATAGCTTTGACTGTATGGACCTTTGTCAGCAAAGTAATGTCTTTGCTTTTTAATATGCTGTCTGGTTTTGTCACAGCTTTCCTTCCAAGAAGCAAGCATCTTTTAATTTCATGACTGTAGTCTGACCATCTGCAATGATTTGGGAGCCCAAGAAAATAAATCTCTCACTGTTTCCATTGTTTCCCCGTCTATTTGCCATGAAGTGATGGGACCACATGTCACGATCTTGGTTTTTTGAAAGTCGAGTTTTAAGCCAGGTTTTTTTCATTCTCCTCTTTCACTTTCATCTAGAGGCTCCTCAGTTCCTCTTCGCTTTCTGCTGTAAGAATGGTGTCATCTGCCTATCTGAGGTTATTGATATTTTGTTACTGTGGTTGACATTGCTTTTTTTGTTTGTTTTTCCCTTGGTTCCTATCTGTTCATTGGGCCATATATGGTTCATTGTTAGTCTGAGTTTCAGGTTTTGAAGCATCTGTGTAGTGCATTCATTTTATCTGATTAACACCTTGACTTGTATGGGATGAAATGAGAGAATAGCATTCAATCATATACATCACCATATGTAAAATAGATGGGTAGTGGGAAGTTGCTGTAGAACATAAGGAGTTGAAACTGGTGCTCTGTAACAACCTAGAGGGGTAGGATGGAGTGGAGGGGAGGAGGGAAGTTCAAGAGGGAAGGGATAAATTTTGTATTTTTGCAGATGAATGAGCCAAAATCAAGGGAAAGAATTTAGAACTTTTAAATGATGTCCACACTTTAAATTATAAAATGATCTTATTACCCATTTTAAGGAAATATCATTTCACTTTCTTCTGTTATTTTACATTCAAAATGTTGACAGACTTAACAATCAATGAAAAGTACTAACAGTATATTGTTGATTCATATTGTTGCATGGCAGAAACCAACAAAACATTGTAAAGCAATTATCCTCCAATTAAACATTTAAAAAAATTTCCATCTTTATTTTGTCTTGGCTAGATCAATAAGTCAATGGATATGAGTTTGAGCAAACTCCAGGAGGTGGTGAAGGACATGGAAGCCTGGTGCCCTGCAGTTCATAGGGTGATAAAGGGTCGGACACAACTTAGCGATTGAACAACAACAAAGATAAAGTACTTTGGGGTCAGGCTTCTTCCACTCAGAATTTTAAACATTACTATTTTTTCATTCCAGAAATTTCTGAGCAGAAATCCTTTTATAATGAAGAACAAAACACAACAACAATGTTTAAAAATCGTCTAGAAAATACAATCAAAGCAATTTCCCTACTGATTAAAAAAGCAGCAGTATATATCATACCTAATAATAACAAAGAAAGGGAAACTAGGGATAAATTTAAGAAAAAGCAGGAGAACTTTATGGAGATTACAAAACTTTATTGAATGACATTAAAGAAAGCCGAAATAAATAGAAAACTAATTTCTCAGATTGCTCCATTCTTTGTATGAAAGGAGTGGATCAGAATCCCAAATGCTCAGGCTAATTCTTATTCTAGGACATTTTGCTCAGCTGGCCCTGAAGAGCTGTTTATTCCATGATGAAGAAGATTAACTCAAGGAGTTTGAAAGATGGCACAAACTCAGTCAAGCCTGCATAGAAAGATTTTCTTAAATTAACTATAAAGTTAACTCCCAAAACACAAGCCCTACACTATTCTAGACGATTTAAAGGAGTGGTCCACAACCTTTTTGGCATCAGGTAAGGGTTTTGTAGAAGACCATTTTTCCATGGAACCTAGCAAGCAGGGATTTCTGGATGATTCTCATAAGGAACATCCCCTCTCATGCGCAATTCATAGTAGGGTTTGCGCTCCTATGATGGGGAGCTCAGGCGATAAGGCGAGCAATGAGAAAAGGCTATAGATATCAATGAAGCTTCACTAACTCACCTGCTGCTCACCTGCTTCTATTGTGGCCCAGTTCCTAACAGGCCAAGGACCCATACTGGTCTATGGGGATTGGGAACCCCTGATTTAAAGAGTCATTGCTTCTGATATCCCCACCTCTTCCAGCAAGTTGGATTAGGGCCCAGCACCTTATAAAATTATCAACACATGCAATTATGATCCCAAGTTCTGTCTCTACTCTGCCAGGACAGGTTCCACAGAAGGCAAGAACCATTTGGCTTTTTATTACCGTGACTAGCAAAGAATAGGTGCTAAATAAATAGATGTATGAAAATGTCCTGGATTTAAGCCCTGACTTCACAACTACATGCGTGAATGAATTACCAAGTGTGCAAATTTGAATTTTCTAATTTATAAGATGAGGTCAGTGATCCTGCCCTTCTAAAAGAATCAAATGGGATAACATGTGAAGGTGAGCTATAGATTGCTAATAAATTGAGGTCAATTTTATTAGTATTGATTTTATTGTTATCAGTCAAGTACCCTTCAGCAGTGAAAACTTATATAAACATATGGCTAGTACTTTGTAAATCGTTCTTTTAAACATGAATAACTTTTTCTAAATGCTCTGTATATTCTAATGCCTTCATATTGTGATTTCCCAAATGTGACACATTTAAAAAGTTACACCGTCATATATTCAATAAAAATGCACAGAAATATGTTATGAAATGATAGAACAGCAAGAGGGAAGGACCACTGATGAAATTATATGAATAGTGTGAACTTTGCCTTCTGAATTGACTAATTTATAAATTATTATACAAAGAGAACCAGATGTTTCTGTTGGTGAGAAGTCATGAAATTTCATTGCAGCACAGGTACCTGGAGAACTTGGTTAGAAGAAAATAACATATTTATTTTCATTAACCACTAACTAAAATACACCTTTTCTTTCACTCATGTTCATGGGCAACAAACCAAAGTGGTATCGACAGTACCTGTGACTTGTTACAAACAGAAATCACAGATATTGTCAAGTCTTACTATGGGCTTCAAATATCTCAAAGTATCACCATTTTTAAATTGTACAAGGTATCAGGCCCAAGATTAGGCCTTGATATTTAATGTGATCATAATAAGCACATATATTACTACATGGGCTTCCCCAGTGTGTTAGCAATGAAGACTCCACCTGCAATGCAGGAGCAGGAGGAGACAGGGGTTCAACCCCTGGGTGGGGAAGATCCCCTGGAGGAGGGCACGGCAACCCACTCAGTATTCTTGCTCGGAGAATCCCATGGACAGAGGAGCCTGGCGGACTACAATCCATGGGGTCACAAAGAGTCGAACAACCCCTAAGTGACTTAGCATGCATGCATGCACATATTACTACATTGCAAACAATTTTATAATAATTTGATACTAATATTTATAATTGCCCCTTTTGTAATCTTGCTTATTTTATGAATCTTATTATATTATTTTGAGTAAGATCTATAGGCTTCATAAACATATCAAAAGAGCCCATGACACATATTTTTAAAAACTATTAACAACCTCTGTTTTACAGAACTATCTAATTCTATTCCAGCCCTGTGGCCTTTCTGCTCAAAGGTATGACAAACAGCATCAACTAGGAACTCATTAGCAATGTGGAGTCTCCAGTCCCACTCCAAAACCCAAAATCAGAAACTTCATTTCAATAATATCTTCTGGTGATCTGTACATATTTCAGTGTATAATTCTTTAATTTTAACATATTTCCTAGAGCAAGACCTCTTATTATCTATGCATTTATAGTGACAGTACCTAAACTATAGTCAATCTACCAAGATCAAAATAAAGCAGAGAGAGAGGAAGGAAGCAAAGAAGGAAGAGAAAGAATGAAAACAGAAAGAATAGCAATACTCTCTCTATTACCAACAAACAATGCATTTTTAGCAGACACAGACACGACTTATCTGAAATAATTACTTATTATATTTTACATGGAGGAAACAATCCTTCTAGGTTCCAAGAGATAGGACTCAGGAACTGCCAAAAGAAAATAAGCACCTCTTGTTTCTTTTTAGTCCCACTTTGTAATTTAAAAATCCATGAAGATATGTGTTTATTTTAGTGGCAAGAAAGGAGAAACAGATCACAGGGGAACATGAGAGCCTTTGATTAGCAGAAGCATCTATCTATGCTAAGACTTCTGAAATGAGAATAAGTTGGACACGACTGAGCTACTTCACTTTCACTTTCAAGGAAAACTGACATTGGATAATTACTTCAGTTTTATTTATCATTCAATTTTGAAAATTTAATCCATGTTTTAATGTATTCATTAATTTTAAGGGAAGTTAGAAGTCATAGAAGTGCTTGCATGACTTTCATAGACATTCAAACTGATGCTGAACTTTCAAAATGCAAAGTTCATAAAGTAAAGGATATGATATCTTTCTAGGAAAATTTTGACTCGGTTATTTCCTGCCAAAAATGTCTTTAGCAGTGCTGCTTTCCAAGAATATGAATAAAATGACGAAGCACAGAGAACCTTCAAAGTATGAGATAAGGCAACATGGTTATGTAATGACACCTTCTGAAATAAAATTAAATGTGCATTTTTATTATTCCATTGCAGCAGTATCTATTGACTATGATGTCAAAATTCTGAGCAGCTCATGAAGAAACGAGTGGATAGGCAAGCACTGATGCTGCAAATTTCTTTTAATTCCATTGATTGAAGTTTAAAAACCATAGACAGTTGTTAAAAATATAAGGTATATATACACACACAGACTCCCACACTATTTAACCAGGAGATTTAAAATGATGATTATTTTTCTTTCAGCTGCAAATGTAAAATTATGAAAAAGCATATTTTTAAAAGAATGTCTTTCCTGAGGGACAATGATTTTTCAGATCAGAAACTAACTTTTCTATCATAAGAAATAACTGAAAAATACAAGTGAAAATGATGACAGATACACATTTGGAAGTAGAATGGAATATGTGTTATCAACACATATAGTATAATTACTATCAGAACAGATGAATAAGTGGACACAAGCAATGAGTGAATTAAATGACACTTCTTTCTAAGGAACAAAATTCAAGATTTGGAGTCCAAAAAAGCAGACTGTCTTTGAACATGAGCCACTTTGGAAACTGGATGATAATACAAAAATCATCATTTGAGATGATTAAAAATGATCTTTGAGAAGAATGTAAAGAGCAACTCCAAAAGGGCCCCCTTCCTATCTCGCAGAGAGGTTTTGCCCTTGTGCCTTCAGGAATGTAAAGTTTCCAAGGTTTTCTGCCATTTTGGATTTCTCTCTGGATCCCTGCTTCTGTCTTCTAAGAACTTTCACTTATACCTCATTGCCCTTAAAAAGCAATCATTTTGCAATAATGTTTATATTTGCTGCATTTTCAAGATACTGAAACTTGTCAGGACACAAGAAAAGTAACTTTTGTGCTCATGATCACACATGCAGAGATGCCATCCAGAGAGATGCCATCCAGACAGCCCAACAAGGAAGGACAACTGTCCACTGATGCTGACGTGGTGAAGCTGAGAGCCGCTTCAAGGACGGTGGTATCTGCAGAGTCACCCACCCAAGACTGTGGTCTTTGTGGGCAGATCTGTTTCCAAAGACTGATGAGGCAACACGGAACGTACAACGTGGAACAACTCTACAGCCCGCTGTAGCCTCAGAGGTGCCTGGGAGAGGGAGCAAGCTTTTGCCAGTCTCTACTGCACTTTCACGTCTCCCTCTGCCCAACCCTGCTTCCTTCCCTGCCTGGGTGATGTTGAAACTAGAAGCACTACCTAGTTAGCACCTTGAGCTTACTAGGCTGGCTCTGTGGTAGAGAATCTGCCTGCAGTGCAGGAGATGCAGGTTTGGTTCCTGGTTCGGGAAGATCCCCTGGAGAAGGAAATGGCAATCCACTCCAGTATTCTAGTCTAGAGACTCTCACAGACAGAGTAGCCTGATGGGCTACAGTCCATGGGGTTGTAGAGTCGGACATGACTCAGCAACTAAACAACGACAACGGATAAGCACCTTGCTCTCTTTCCCACCTATCCTTTATCTCAGAACCTTCTTTCTGGGGAGCCCCACCTGAGACGCTGATGCTCTAGAAAACATAAGCAGGCAAGGATGGTCTTTGCTCTTTTTTGTGTTTGATTTTTCCTTTTTTTTTTTTTCTCCTTCCACCTAATAGACTTTCTCTGTCTAGTAGTCTATTTTTTAAAATATTCCAGTTAGCTAACTGCCAATTTAGCTGATGGTTAAGCATCTCCCAAGAGTGCATTTTAATGAGGAGATTTTGGAAGATGATAGCAACTGAACACACAAAGAGAGACTGCCTTGACAACTCAAAGGAATGAAGCAAAAATGATAAGAAAAGAGGTAGAGATTAGTATCTTAATGCAGGCAACTTCTTGGCATCAACTGCTACACCACTAAGGAGCATATCAATGGCAGGAAAACCAACGCTCAAGAGGTCTATGACCTCAAAATGAACTCATATAGAACCAACCAAGAGTAATGTAATGGATTACATAGCAATACACCAAATGAATCTCTACCGTGAAGGATGTACTTGTCATGTTCCTCAAGTACAGGGTGGTGGGGGGCAGAAATTACACCTAAAAGGGGCTGGAGACCTCACCCTCACCTCTTCATAAAATACATTATAAGGCTGTTCTATTATTTGTTTGGAAATTGTAAAGGATCACAGATTCTAGACCATTTGTTGACTTCTAACGTTCTCATCAGCAGCCTTCCTGGAATTATCCCTGGTAATGATCAGAAATCCAGACCAAGGGGACAAGTTTCTTGGTGTCATAATTTGGCCCGGACCAAAAGTCTTTTATATACTTTACATAGATCATATGAAATTATTTATGGAAATGATTCTGGATTTGTTTAGGAGCTTTATTTCCAATATGTCTAAATTCTCCTTAAATTCCTGAGCCTATTAACAGATCTATTTATCATCCAATACTGGGTAACCTTGAATCCACCTGAAAAGCAAACTAACCCAAAACTACAGTTTGGTTTGCATTTTAATATATGACTTCAAGGCAGTAGGTGTGGAGAGAAATCTAAATTCCTTCTGGCAAATTTTGTTCCTCCTCTGAACAAAGGTGCTCCTCTCTTTAAACATGTTCCTTTTCTTTCATCGTTTTACTTTTCCTCTGGTCTCTCCTCTTTGTTCTTTTCACCTCCTTCTTATCAAATCACAGATGCTGGGGAGTTTGTGGTAGAGAGAAGCCAGGGGCTCAAAATTTTTTTCAGAGCTCAAGATCTACTTACACAGGTTGTAGACAAAAAGACATGCCTTTCTCTCCATGCCCCAATTAACTGCTTACGTTTGTAAGTCCTAATGCAATTAGGCAGGGAACAGGGTTGTGTATAG